>NW_011494810.1:2789527-2795322 GCF_000754665.1 Bison bison bison | reverse complement strand
GGTCCATCTAGTCAAGGCTATGGTTTTTCCTGTGGTCATGTATGGATGTGAGAGTTGGACTGTGAAGAAGGCTGAGCGCCAAAGAATTGATGCTTTTGAACTGTGGTGTTGGAGAAGACTCTTGAGAGTCCCTTGGACTGCAAGGAGATCCAACCAGTCCGTTCTGAAGGAGATCAGCCCTGGGATTTCTTTGGAAGGAATGATGCTAAAGCTGCAACTCCAGTAGTTTGGCCACCTCATGCGAAGAGTTGACTCAATGGAAAAGACTCTGATGCTGGGAGGGATTGGGGGCAAGAGGAGAAGGGGATGACAGAGGATGAGATGGCTGGATGGCATCACTGACTCGATGGACGTGAGTCTCAGTGAACTCCGGGAGTTGGTGTTGGACAGGGAGGCCTGGCGTGCTGTGATTCATGGGGTCGCAAAGAGTCAGACACTACTGAGCGACTGATCTGGTAGGTGGTACTGTGGTTATATAGGAGAACACCCTCATACGTTGGAGAAGTTTGCACAGTCTTTAGGTAAGAAGTATCAGAATGTCTGTAACTCACTTTGAAATTGTACAGAAAAGAAGTATCTTTATCTCTGGGACTTCCCTGACCGTCCAGTGGTTAAGACTTAGCGCTTCCACTGCAAGGGGAATTTAATCCTGGTCATTGCATGTAGGGGAAAAAAAATCTTTATCTCTGAAGCAAATATAACAAAATGTTAACAGACACTCTAGGTGTATTGATTATATCTTTTTGTTTTGTATGTTTGAAAAATATCACAATAAAATGTATATTTGAAAAATTAACATAGGGAGAAAAAGATGGTAGCACCCAGCTTCCTAATGCTGTTGCACAAGCCTATGGGCCGCAGGCCCTTCAGTGTGGAAGCCTTCAGAGGACATGTTTCTGCTGCTGGACACACTCCAAGCAGCGGTGGTATCTGCATTCCTAGCCACTATGATCCGTCTTCAAGCTCTGTACATCTGCACTGATGTCAACCCCAAGGCAGCAGCGTGTACCCTGGAGAGAGCACACTGTAACAGAGTCCATGTTCAACCAATTATTACAGATTTGGTTCCAAGCTTGCTACCAAGATTGAAGGAAAAAGTTGATCTTCTGGTCTTTAATCCAAGGAGTCACGGGATTGATAGAGGCAGCTTGGGCTGGTGGCAGAAACGGCAGTGAAGTAATGGACAGATGCTTACCACTGGCCCCAGATCGCCTTTTACCAAGAGGATTGTTCTATTTGGTCACCGTTAGAGAAAACAATCCATAAGAAATTTTGAAAATAATGAAAACAAAAGATTTACAAGGCATCACTGCACTTTCCAAGTAAGCAGGCCGGGAAACCCTGTCAGTCCACAAGTTCACCGAGTCCTAGTCTACAGTGTGTGCTACTTAAAGCCGAGTGCATTTGGCATATTTTGAAACTGAAGTCATCTCTTAGTAAGTAAAATTGTCAAAAATTTGTCATCCAGAAAAAGGCAGGCAAGTAAGAGTATTTCCTTTTATCCAAGAATCAGGCCTATAGAAATATTTGCACAAATGCAAGTAAGTATATATATATATTATATATATAATTTGAATTTTACATATTATATATACAGAGAGAGAATATATAATGAAAAAGTTACACTTAATTATATATGAAGAGGATATTCATTTCAGCATTACTTGTAATGGCAAAACAATGAAGTTACGTGTCCATCAGTAAAGGAATGGTAAAATAAATTACAGTATATTCATGTTACTGAATATGAGTGACACATCCAACCATTAAACATGAGTCAGGTCTGTATATACTGAACCAGAAGGGGTTCGTGGTGTACTATTGAGACGTGAATGAAAGCAAGTTACAAAACAGTGTTAACCTATGTATATATATATATACACATATTTTGAAAAACTAACGAAGGTTTATGTGTATGTGTATATGAGAAATTATCAAAAGGTCCATAACAGGTGGGAATAGAGGAATTTTAATTTTTTTGTGCTGACATGTGTACAATGATAATGTATTCTATAATTAAACAAATTTTTTTATTTAAAAAAAACTAACATATATTTCCCCTCCTTGTCCCAGCTGTATTCCTTATGTCTGCCATCTTAGTGGCTGATGCAGCCATCTCTCTAGCCTGGAAGTCTGCACCCTTGCTCTGGCTCTTCATACTCCCTCATGCTCCCATATAGTCTCCATGTCCTGCCCTTTCTACTTTCTGAAGCCATTCTTAGTCCATTTTTTTTTTTATATTGAGGTATACCTGATATATAACATGTGTTAGTTTCAAGTATACAATGTAATAACTCAATATTTGTACATGTTATGAAATGATCACTACATCAGCCTAGTTAATATCCGTCACCATATACAATTACAAAAAAATTTTTTCTTGGATGAGGATTTTAAAATCTACTCTCTCAGCAACTTTCAAATATGCAAAACAGTATTATTAACTATAGTCATCATGCTATATATAACATCCCCCAGATTTAGTCCATCCTTTATCCCCATTTCCCTGCCATTGCTCTGGTAAAGACCACAGCTACCTTTTGACTCATGGTCCCAGCATCTTCCCAGGTATCTCTGCCTTCACACTCATCTTCCACATAGTCCCAAGTTCATGTTTTTCAATGTTGTATCTGATTGTGGCACTCCCCATGCCAGTGGAATTAAATTCCAGTCCTCAGAGCTCTTCATAGTCTGCTCCTGATGACTTCTTAAAGTTCTCTCTCCCTTTCAGCCACTCAACCAGACCCCTTTACATTTCCTTTATACCCTTCAAAAATATCTTCTGAAAAGAAAAGAAAAAAAGATACAAAAGTATCTTCTAAGAACTGAGTCTTGAAACAAAAGTAACTAGAAAGCTATAAATTGAATCTGAGACACTGTTAAAAAACAGAAAAATCTAATTCTTAAAAGCATGTTTGAAGGCTTTGCTGTTAAAAAAAAAAAAATCCATCCTATTAAACTGAGGTATTTAGTTGAGAAAAACCTAATTTATGAGCTTCATCAAATGGGAAAGTATCCACATAAGAGAATGGGTATCAATGGTTTGAAGTATCCTGGGGACAATAATGGAGCCCTTTTTAATTTTTTAAAATATTTGTTTCTTCATTTATTTCTTTTTGGCTGCACTGGGTCTTTGTTGCGGCATGCAGGCTTTCTCTAGTTGCGAGTGGAGGCTACTCTCTTACTGCAGTGCACAGGCTTCTCATTGAGGTGACTCCTCTTGTTGTGGAACACGGGCTCTAGGGCATGTGTGCTTCAGTAGTTGAGGCTCCTGGCTCTAGAGTGTGGGCTCAGAGTTGTGGCACCCGGGCTTAGTTGCCCTGAGGCATGTGAGATCCTCCTGAACCGGGGATCAAACTTGTGTCCCCTGCATTGTCAGGTAGATTCTTAACCACTAGACCACCAAGGAAGTTCCATGGAGCACCCTTAAGAAAGGCCATGTCACAAATGATCTGATAACACAAAGGATAATTGAGCAAATTAACATGAACATCAACAATTCTGAACCAAAAAAAGTGATTCAGGAGTCTACATTCAAATGTAAAGAAGTTTTAAAAATAATTAATTTATTGTACTTTTATTTTTCTGTTTATGAATGCACAAAAATGATATGAGTTTTTAAAACTATGAGTAAATCTAAAGGAGCTCCTTATATAAGTTTAAAATTAAGAATATAAGGAATTAAGAAAAAAATCTTCTAAGATCTCCCAAAGATTTAAGAATATTACAAATCTACAGATGAAAATATGTAGCCAGCAAGTCCAGAGATCAGCCAAACTCACTGAGGGAGGCAGGGTTCATTTCATTCACTTCCACTCTCAAACTGGCTTCATGACTTGCCTTTGCTCCTACCCCAACCATGTTGGCCTGTGATCTGCCTCAGGTCACTTTAGCCTTGAGAAGTCTCCCACAGGAGGTAATGCTCCACACTAACCAATGTGTGTCCAGCGGTGGCTGGTATGTAGGGTTTAGGAAATGTTGCCTGAGGTCAGGGGCCCTGTGCTATGGCTTCTCCCCTGCTTGAGCCATCCTGGGCCCCAAGGCCTTGACTTCACATGCATCCTCTCTAGCCCATCACCCCTTGACCTTTCATCTGGTAACCATTTCCCCCTAGAACCCTGGAGGGGATACAATCATGAGTGGAGAGTGCCTACTTGTTAGGTCCAAGCCTGGGCTCTGGCCCCAAGGTCACTCAGCTGTCCTCTGCTTCCTTGAGCCTGCAAGCCCCTCCCTTCCCACTCACTTCCTATCTCTGGAGAACACAGAGGTACTGGGTGGGACCTCTCTCAATTTCCTTCCCTTCCCACTTAAAATATAACTGAGGCCCCTTGCCTTTCCCTGCACGTCTCAAATATTAAGGGGTTTCTCATCTGCTCTCTCGGAGAAGGCAATGGCACCCCACTCCAGTACTCTTGCCTGGAAAATCCCATGGATGGAGGAGCCTGGTGGGCTGCGGTCCGAGGGGTTGCTAAGAGTCGGACACGACTGAGCGACTTCACTTTCTCTTTTCACTTTCATGCATTGGAGAAGGAAATGGCAACCCACTCCAGTGTTCTTGCCTGGAGAATCCCAGGGATGGGGGAGCCTGATGGGCTGCCATCTATGGGGTCGCACAGAGTCGGACATGACTGAAGTGACTTAGCAGCAGCAGCAGCATCTGCTCTCTGGGCCACCCATCCCGCTATGGCCCCATTCAAACACCCTGTACCTCCTTGACCTCAGTGACCTCTCATCATTATTGTACCCTCAACTTTCCCCTCCCAATTGACTTCTTCCCAAAACACTGTACTTATTCAATGTTATTCATTCAATAAGACATTGAATAAGTTTCAATTGATTTACTCATTCAATCCACAAATATCTGTCAAGCATCTACTCTGCACCAAGGCACTGGGAACACAGCTGTGAACGAGTCCTAATTTCTTGGTATGTCTATTGTAGACATTGAGAAAGATGGAGGTATGGGACGAAAAAAAAAAAAAAAATCAGGCAATTTAGACTATAATTTATAAGGCTGGGAAGGAGAGGGAGGGATAGATTGGGAGTTTGAGATTGACATGTACACACTGCTATAGTTAAAATAACATGCTTTTCCATAAAAAAAGAAAAAGAAAAGACTTTGTACTATTGGCATAAAGATAGGTCTATTGAGTCAGTGATAGTGAGGTGGATGAACCTAGAGCCTGTTACACAGAGTGAAATAAGTCAGACAAATATCATATATTAACACATAAATATGGAATCTAGAAAAATGGTACTGATTGACCTGTTTGCAGGGAAGGAATGGAGATGCACATGTAGAGAAGGGACTTGTAGACACAGCGGGGAAGGAGAAGGTAGAACGAATGGAGAAAGTAGCGTTGATATGTATACACTATTGTGTAAAATAGACAGCTGGTGTGAAGTTGCTATATATACAAAGGGAGCCCAGCCTGGTGCTCTGTGATGACCTAGAAGGGTGAGGGGAAGGAGGGAATATATGTATAAGTATGGATGATTCGAGTTATTGTATGGCAGAAACCAATACAACATTGTAAAGCAATTTTCCTCCAACTAAAAATAAATTTTATAAAAGATCTATTGGTCAATGGAATAGATTGAGAATTCAAGAAGAAACCCATGCTTTTATGGTCAACTGATTTTTTCTTTATTTTTAATTAATTAATTTGTTGAAATTAATTTAATTAATTTAAATTAATTAAATTTTTTGGCCACACTGTGCTGCATGTGGGATCTTAGTTCCCCAACCAGGGACTGAACCCACACCCCTTGCATTGGAAACATGGACCCTTAAG
>NW_011494810.1:2780625-2789427 GCF_000754665.1 Bison bison bison | reverse complement strand
CTTAACCACTGCACCATCAGGGAAGTCCCTGATTTTTTGGCAAGGGTGTCAAGACCATTATTGAAGAGGAAAAGTCAGTTTGTTTAAAAAAAATGCTGTTGGAACAACTAGCTATCCACATGCAAAAGAAGGAAGTTGGATCCCTACCTCACACTATAGTAAATTAACTCAAAAGTTCTAAATGTAAGGGCTAAAACTATTTCATGGGATTAAACAATGGTTTCTAAGATATTACAAAAAACACAGCAACAAAAGAAATAAAAACCAGATAAACTGGACTTCATCAAAATTAAAAGCCTTTGTATTTCAAAGGATATTACCAAGAAAGTGAAAACATAAGTCACAGAATGGGATAAAATATTTGTAAATCTTATAACCAAAAATGACTTGTATCCAGAATACATAAAGGATCCTTATAACTCAACAACAAAAAAAGATATTACCCAATTAAAAAATGTGCAAAGAATCTAGATATGTCTTGAAAGAAGATATACAAATGGTCCACAAACACAAGAAAACGAGCTTAACATCACTAGTTGTTTGGAAAATGCACAAAGGGATACGATTTTGTACCCACTGAGATACTTATACTCAAAAAGGCAGATAATAAAAAACATTGGTGAACATGTGGAGAAATTGGAACCCTCACACATTGCTGGTGGAAATGTAAAATGGTACAGACACTTTGGTAACATTCTTCAAAGAGTTCCTGATAATTCCTGAAAAGATTATACATGGAGTTACCATATGATCAACAATTCCACAATTCCACTCCTAGTATATATTACAAATAAATGAATTCACATGTCCATGCAAAATTTTGTACATGAATGTTCACAGCAACATTGTCCATAATAACCCCAAAGTGAAAGCATCATTGAAAAACAAAACAGCAACTGATAAATGAAATGTGGTATATGTATATAATGGAGTATTATTCAGCCATAAAAAGGAATGTAATACTGCTACAAACCACAACATGGATGAGTCTGGAATACATCATGCTCAGTGAAAGAAACCAGACATAAAAGACCATGTACTGTTTGATTCCATTTATATGACATGTCCAAAACAGGCAAATCCACAGAGATACAGAGTAGATGCGGAGAAGGCAATGGCACCCCGCTCCAGTCCTCTTGCCTGGAGAATCCCATGGACGGAGGAGCCTCGTGGGCTGCAGTCCATGTGGTCTCGAAGAAAGAGTCGGACACGACTGAGCGACTTCACTTTCACTTTTCACTTTCTCACATTGGAGAAGGAAATGGCAACCCACTCCAGTGTTCTTGCCTGGAGACTCCCAGGGACGGGGGAGCCTGGTGGGCTTCTGTCTATGGGGTCGCACAGAGTCCGACACCACTGAAGCGACTTAGCAGCAGCAGAGAGTAGATGAGTGGTTGTTAGGGCCTAGGGGAAGGGAGGAAGTAGGGTGTGACAGACTGCGGAAGAGTACAAAGTTTCTCTTTAAGTGATGAAAGTGCTCTGGGATTAGATAGTGGTGATGGCTGCACAACTTTACCAGTGTATTAGAAACCACTGGGGAATTCCCTGGCAGTCCAGTGGTTAGAACTCTGTGCTTCCACTGCAGGGGACCCAGTTTGATTCCTGGTCAGGGAACTAAGATCCCACAAACTTCAAGGTGCAGCCAAAAACAATTTTTAAAAATTAATTTTAAAAAAGAGATCACTGGATTGCACATTTTACTTATTTATTTACTTATGTATTATTTTATATATTTTTCTATTTTTTGGCTGCACCACATGGCTTGCAGAATCTTAGCTGCCTGACCAGGGATTGAACCTATGCCCCCTGCAGTAGAAGACCAGAGGCCTAACCATTGGACCACTAGGGAACTCCTAGATTGTACATTTTAGAAGGGCAGATTTTATGGTATGTGAATTATATCTCAATAAAAAGAAAATAAATAAGTAGGGGAAAATCAGATAATTTCAGGGAATGGTAATTGCTGTAAGTTACCTCAACAGGAAGATGTAACAGAGTGACCTGGTGTCAACTGGAAGTCCTCAAGTTGAGGGAGGAGCCAGGGAAGCCTGTCTGAAGAGAGACTCTTGAACTCATAGATAGAAAGAGTCCTGGCAGAGGTGGGAATGGAATCTTCCAGACACAGGAACACAGACCCTGAGGTGGAATAGTTTACACAAGACTGAGTCTCTTCTGCCTTTAGAAAAAGTCTTCCCTCCTAGTCGCTCTCCAACATCCTCCTGTCCTACATGGCCACCTGTTTTCCATGGTTTTGGCCTAAGGTCTTTACCTGAGGGCTGTGAAGATTTTCCAGATTATTTGGAGCATAGTTGTTTTTCCAATCATGGTTTTTGCCTAAGGTTGTCACCTGGGGCATGTGAAGACTTTCCAGATTTTTCCGAGCTTAGTTGGAGTTAAGGGTCCAAATTCCCAGACCTTTAACTTCCATTTGAACTCCTTGATCTGCCTCAGAAAACACCTCTCTTCAGTCCCTTCAGATGGCTTCCTGCTCATGAGAGATGAGCCACATCCCAGCCAGATGAATCTCTGTGGGCCAAGCACTCCAAAGAGAGGGTGCTGGAGAGCCCTCAGAGCTTCCTAAGGACTTACTTCATCCAGTAAACTCAGGGCAGGGCTTTAGCCTTGTCTGTCAGTCCTAGAATTAGAACCCAGCAAGGGCATGGTTGTCATGGGAACGCATACTATAACACACTGGTTTTAATTGAGAATGGAGTCAAATCTTTTCTGATGGAAAATCAGTGTGAGTGCTTGCTTCAGCAGCATGTATACTAAAATTGGAATGCTACGGAGAAGATTAGCATGGCCTTAGTGGAAGGATGATACGCAAATTCATAGAGCACTCCATATTCTTATATTAAAGTCAGTCTCAGTTGGCTGAGGCATTTGATGATGGGGCCCGGTTTTGCCATTTTAGACACATGAGAGACATTTTCTATAAATTGATAGAGCTGAATCTACAGCCCCAGGGCTTTATGATGTATTTAAAGCACATATATAATATGAGTGAATGAGTGTTGCTCAGTAGTGTCTGACTCTTTGTGACCCTATCCTACTGGGCTCCTCTGTCCATGGAATTTTTTCCAGGCAAGACCACTGGAGTGGGTTGCCCTTTCCTTCTCCAGGGGATCTTCCTGAACCCGGGATCGAAATTGTGTTTCCTGCAGCTCCTGCATTACAGGAGAATTCTTTATTGGTGAGCCATTAAGTGACTACTGGGTGTAAACTCTGAGCCTTCGACCACTTCCCAGAACAAGACACTGCTTCTTTCTCAGCCTCTGTTTTCATATGTAAAATAGGACAATATCCTCTTTTTGCAGGGAGATGAAGGGTGGGTCGGTGTAAAATGGTGACCCATAGGCAGGCAGAAGGTACAGTGCTGTCCCGGCCACCAGCTGCAGACCTCCTCCTTCCTCTGACTTCATCCCCCTCCCCCCTTCCCAGAGCACTGCGTTCTTCCACATCCCCCTTTCTCCCCTGGCAATTAGTACCTTCAGAAGTGCTTGTCTGGAAACTAAGGGTGCCTCTGAAAAATCAAGTGCTCAGAGGAGAGGTTTGGAATGGAGCGAAGACTGACCTGTTGGGCTGGGGAGCCTGGTGGCATCTGAAGCAGGTGTCTCATGGGCAGCCCATGAGACCTCCTACCATGTCTTGCCTACATTGACATATTCAGTCTGCCCAATGACCTCATTTGTGAGGCTCAGGAAAGGGAAAGATTTGCTGGTAAGTGGCCCCACTGCAGTTTGAACCCACATCTGTCTGACTCCAAATACTATAGGCTCTCATACTTTCTGAAAGTCTCATCTGGCACAGAGGCCTGAGTGTTCCCCAAACATCCCTGAATCCTTTGAGGGATGGTTTGACATGACCAGTTGGTTCATGTGAAAGTGGAAGTCACTCAGTTGTGTCCCCCTGGACTGTAGCCCGCCAGGCTCCTCTGTCTATGGGGTTCTCCAGGCAAGAATACTGGAGTGGGTTGCCATACCTGCCTCCAGAGATCTTCCCAACCCAGGGATCAAACCCAGGTCTCCCACGTTGCAAGCCGATTCTTTACCGTCTGAGCCACGAGCCATAATTCTTCTGTCATTTGAAGACACAGACTAGAAAAGAGCTGATCATTAGGAAATGTTTCCCAAGCACTTACTCTGATCCTCATAGTCCTGGGCTTGGTCACTGGCGGTCATAGGGGGCTCACCAACTGGCTTGGACTAGATATGTAAAGCCAATAGTTACTGCAAGGGCTCATACAGGGGGAAAAAATGACTGCCTGCAAGGGAGGAAACAGGGAAGGCTTCCAGGAGGAGAAATCTTCTAAACTGGGCTCTGAAGCAAGTTTGCATGACAGGGGAAAAGGCAGAGGGGTGGGCCTGAGCACAGGATGGATGGGATGTGGCCTGTCCTGGCACAGTGATATACTGGGCAGCCAGGAAATTGAGGAGTGCAGGAGGGCAGAGATTAGAGGCCACTACACTCAGGGCTTTCCAAAGAGAACATTTGAAAAACAGAACACTTGAAGGTGAAAACTTGAATCCTTGGGGCTAGGGCTACAGGGTCAGGTTAGCTGACAGAAACCTGGTATTTTGGGCAGGAAGGAAATTGCTGGAGGGCTGTATGGCTCCAAATGCCAAACCTTCCTCAATCTTAAGTGGAAGCCTGATCCAGTTCTGGAGAAACCACTCGGTGGGACAGAAAGTCTTAGACCCATCACAAGGAGTGGTTGTAGTATTCACCAGCAGTGTTTGGGACTAATCACCACAGGCCTCCAAACCTCCCTACAAAGCCTGGCTATTTCATCAGAAAGCATATGCTGCTCTTGTCCAGCATTGATGAAGAGCTTGAACTGGGAGTTGGGGTGGGAGCTCAGCTCTGAATAAATCACACTTCCTCACTTCCTCCCTGGAAGATGGAGATAACAAGAGTGCCCATCTCAGGAGTAGATGAGAAGTGTCTTGCAGAGTAGCCAGCACAGAAGAGAAGCCACAACTGTTACTGTAACAAAACAGTCCTAGCATACCATACCCCAAGGCAAAGCCCTCTTGTTTCTAGAGGAGGTATCCATCTCTTCTGGGCACTGCTGGCAGAGTGAGCTTTCAGCTGCACAGATGAGATTCTTAATCTGCTTCTCAACCTTCCGTGGCTCCCTACTGCCTTTCCATTTAGAAGCTGAATTCTTTAGCTTAAAAAAGAAAGTCCTGAATTGTCAGGTCCCTGTGGCTTTCCCCATCTTCGTCTGAGGCCTCTTAACTGCACTCGTCACCCCTACCGCTCCTGCCTTGCACTAGCCTCTGACAACACTGAACTGTGGTCAGTCCCTCCAAAGCCCGGTTTCTGCTGGAATCTCTAATTTATCCCCTCCTTTCTCAGTTATTCCTGTATATCCTTCTGAGTTCCCTGTGAATGTTACTTCCATGGAAGGCCTTCTCTGACTGTCTCTGAGCTCTCCTCAGCTCCCCCAGCACCTCTGGGTTCTCTCTCAGTGTTCAGCTCTCTACCTTATTACTACTTCTCTGCCTTTCCCACAAGACTCTGAGGGGGAACACAATGAGTATCTGCTGAATCAATGCATAGCCTTTTTTTTTCTTTTCCTAATTACATAGCTTACAACCCCATGGACTATAGCTTGCCAGGCTCCTCTGAGGGGAATTTTCCAGACAAGAATACTGGAGTGTGTTGCCATTTTCTACTTCAGGGGGTCTTCCTGACCCAGGGATCAAACCTGTTTCTCCTGCACTGGCAGGCAGATTCTTTGCACCACGTGGGAAGCTATATCTGCTGAATTCATGAATGAAAGGGGAGGGCAGTTCTAAGAAAAAAGGAGTACACTGGCAGAATGTCTCTACAGGTATCTCTTTCAGCAAGTTACCAGTATCGGTAATTTACAGATGAGGAAACTGAGGCTAAGGTAATCTCACTCTGCCCACCACTCAAATTCCAGAGTCCTTATGTGCAAGGCACTGTACCGGGTCTTCTCACCTACTGTACCTGGAAGGTGTGTTTGCCAGGAGCAGAAGACGTGAACTGACAAGACTCTGAGACCTTGCAGAAGGGCTTAATCTTTCAGGCCTCATTTTTGCATAGGGCCGCTAAAGGTTTAAAGGAACTCATGCATGTCAAGTACCCAGCATGGTGTCCAGTATGCTGCATAGACTCAGCAAGTATTTACTGATTCTAATCTCTGTCTTAAGGATGAGAGGCACAGGCCCAGTTCCTTGTGCTGAGACAAGGAGGGCAGGCCACAGCCCTATCCTTTCTTCCCCTACTTCGGGAGCCAGTGTCCTTTGAGAATATAGGGTCCTGTGTGTTCCCTCAACAAAATGCTGGCACCCAACAGGTGCTTAGCCTTCTGAATGGGAGTCACCAAAGGAAGCTGCTGTGGGTGAGACCTCTGTAGCCAAATTCTATTCTGAGAGGCAGAAAGGGACCCTTGAGTCATTCCAGGAAAGTCCAGGAGGTTTTCTCTGGGATTCAGTCTTTTCCCTAAGACCATCATCAGTAAGCTGTTCATCCCCAGCTGCCTGTCCTCCTTTAGCTCCTACGCTATTCTGTGTGGGGCAGTGGGAAAGAATCCACCTTCCAATGCAGGAGACGCACAGGGGACTTGGGTTCGAACTCTGGGTCGAGACGATCCCCTGGAGGAGGAACTGGCAATCCACTCCAGTATTCTTGCCCGGAAAATAACCTATGGACAGAGGAGCCTGGCGGGCTACAGTCCATGGGGTTGCAAAGAGTTGGGCACAACTAAGCACATAGGCACTAGACCTATTCCATGGGGCCTGTGAAGTTGGAGAGAGAGGTTTGTTTAGGTCAGTGATGTCTAGAGGTCAGCTCTGGAGGAAGCATTGTGCTTGTCCCTTTTCACACCTTTGCACCTTTATTTAAGTGTTTTTTCCTAAGGCTGGGGGCTTCCTAAGGTAGGGATCTCATCCTTTGTTTCCCCAGCATCCTGCAAAACTGCCTGGAATACAAAAAAATGGTTGCTGAAAGAAGCAGTGAAACATCTCAGCATTTATCAAGTATGTAGTCTGTATAGGCTCCAAACACCTTTGCCTTGCAAGAGCCTCAGAGCCACCCTGTGCATTGGAAACCACAGGTGAGTAAACTGAGGCTTGTGGCTTTTTAACTGAGTGGCTCAAGGCCATTCATTGAGTGGCACCTCACAGGCCCTCAGGATGGTCATGGGAGAATAAAGGGTTGCAAGTAATCTGAATTGGGGCAGTTGATAGGAGGTAACTGTCAGTCGGAAATGACTAGTTCAAAAGATTAGGTGCGAGGGAGTCCCAGGTGGCGCTAGTGGTAAAGAACTCGCCTGCAAAGGCAGGAGACATGAGACGCTGGTTCGATCCTTGGGTTGGGAAGATTCTCTGGAGGAGGGCAGCCCACTCCAGTATTCTTGCCTGGAGAATCCCATGGACACAGGAGCCGGGCAGGTTACAATCCATACCGTGACATAAAATCGGACACGACTAAAACAATTTAGCATGCAAGAAGGAAGAAGGAGCCAGTCAGAGCTCCCCCATTGAATTGACTAGAAAGGATTAGCAGGAGTCACTCCTTAGCAGAACAAAGGACGGGTCCTTGTAGGGCGGGACCCTGGAGTGTAGACCCAGCTCTTCTTCAACTCACTGCCAACCTGACTATGCACTTGGGAACAGTCAGGATACCTCATTCTCTTCAACAGGAGGCCACCTGAGGTCACAGTGCTCCCCTCATCACACTGCTTCCAGGGGACACCTTCCTTCCAAGACAGCTTGCTTGCTTTCTTGGCAGGGATGCATCCCAGCACTCAGGTGTGGTAAGGACCTGTTGTCTATCTCCTTGGCTGGTCTGTGGGACTTGGAGGGAAGGAAGCTACGGGCATCCTGAGCTCCAAGTCTACTGGGGCCAGTTTCGGGGTGAAGGCTGAAGGACGGAATTTAGGGAGCAGCGAGCGAAAGCCAATACCGCGGAAGACAACGCCAAAAGTGCCTTTCTCCCAGGTGGGCTCGCCATTAACAGATAGAAGGATGGCGGGTAAACACTCCACTGAGGCAATAATTATGCACATTTACTAAGCCCTAGGAGGAATGGTAGTCACGTGGCTCTCGAGGGCGGCGCCCTCAGCTTTGAGATGGAGTTAACACTAATCACAGAAGGCTTTCTGGAGGAGGCGGAATTTTTTATGGCGGTCGTTTGTGATTTTTCTCTGAACATATAGGATGAACTTAGCACTCTAGGGACCAAATAGGTACCCAGGTGAGCATTTTGTCGGGGATCAAGCCGGGAGGGGGAGGGAGGGTCAGAGTTGGATCGGGTTAGGCGAAGGGCCTGGGGGAGGTCGGCGTCGCGGGGTCGTTATTTGGGTTTCCCCACCTGCCCTCGCGGTGTCTTTGGTGATTGGACGCAGTAGGCCAGTGCTGCGGGGCACCGGGTACTGGGTGCAGGCCTCGATGTGCCAGGCGCCCGAGGGCAGAGCGCCCCAGACCAGGAATTAGGCGAGCAGTCTTGGCGGGGCCAGCCCGGCGGTCCGCCCTCCCAGCCCTGTTCCGCCGGGGTCCCGATGTCCGGCCCGCAGGGGCGAGGCGCGCGCTCCCCGGGGAGCAGGGTTGCGGAGCAGGCGGCCTGCGAGGGGCGGAGGTGGCACGAGAGGGCCATCTGCCTGGGTGCAGAGAACTGCAGCGTCCGCGGTGCGAGGCTCGGCCCCTCCGGGCCCCCAGCCCGCGTCCACTGCCCCGCGCGCACACACCTACTGACGCCCGCCCGCGCCCCCGGCCCGAGTCCCAGTGCCAGGCCTAGACCCGGACTAGGCGCGGGAGGCGGTGCAGGGAT
>NW_011494810.1:2779610-2780367 GCF_000754665.1 Bison bison bison | reverse complement strand
GCCCGGGCGGGTACCCCGCCCCGACCCAGCTCCCGGGAGCCGCTCACCCCGCACGGCCGGGCAGGGGGAGGAAGAGGAATGGAGGGAGGGGGAAGGAAAGGGATGGTGGGTGAGGGGCTGTGGGGACCGCAGGGCTGAGTCCCCGGCCTGTCTGCGCTGCTCTAGGGCGGCTGCCTTTGGTGCCTGGGACGAGCCAGCCTCCGGCCTCGCAGGCGTCGGGCCTGCGGCAGAAGGGAGCCCTGGGGCTGCACAGGCTTGGCTCGGGGAGGCAGACCCGAGCTGCTGCCTCCATTTTGTTTCCTGCTCTGCTTGGTCTGTGGTGGTGGTGATGTGGGCTTGGGGTGCGGCCCGGCAGGGGGTTCACCTGCGGCCGCGCCTGCTCGGGGTTTGAGGCCTCGAAGACCCCAGCCCAAGCCCCCAGGTGAGCCCCGCGGTAGGAGGGGGGTTGCCTTGGTCTCGAGCCCGAGCCGAGCGGGCTGAAGGCAGGTGCCCAGTGGATAGGGAACCCGGGCTGTAACCTAAGATGGAGGCCGGGACTGACGCGGGCCCGAGCGGGGCTGGCGGGGCGGTCGGACAGGCCTCAGCCCAGCCAGGTGCCGCCGGGGCTGGGGCTCCAGACCGGTAGGGTTCTGGAAACGTGTGCAGCCCGGGGCCGGCGCAGCTCCCCGAGGTAGGTGAGGGGATCGGAGTGCCACCCACGACGCCCGCAGGCCCCGACACTCCGGGGAGGCGCGCGAGGCCCCTGGGGAGCCCGCCT
>NW_011494810.1:2778842-2779254 GCF_000754665.1 Bison bison bison | reverse complement strand
CCCAGTGTAATGAGGGTCACCCCCTCCCCCCAGCCGGCCCGGGAGGGGGCGCGGGGCACGGTAACTAGTGCGCTGGGGTGGGCGGCGGGCTGGCGCGAGCGGATGGGGGAGGCGGCCGGGCGGGGAAGATGGTGGTGGCCGTGAGGTGAGGGGCGCGGGGGAGGGCCGGGCGCGGCGCAGGGTTGGTGGCCCGCGGCGTTGCAGCCGCAGGCCCCCTCCCCCTACATCACTACCAGCCGGGCTCAGGCCTAGCCGGCCGGGCCTCCGCGAACTTCCTCCCCGCGCGGCCCGTGCCCCCGCCGGCCTCCCGCGCGCACCTCGGCCTCCGCCTCCCTTCAGGTAGCCGGCTGGGGGCACGGGCTGGCTGCCCTCCTGCAGCAAACTTTGCTTGGTGCTGAATATTGATGAGTGC
>NW_011494810.1:2775604-2778693 GCF_000754665.1 Bison bison bison | reverse complement strand
CACCGACTGCCTCCGTTTCTCCCCCTGCCGCGTTCCGGCCTCTGGGCCTGCAGCTGTGGACCAAGCAGGCCTGCAATCAGAAAGGAGAACTTCGGGGTGCACCCGCTTCGCCGACTTGCTTGCGGCCTGAGCACGGCCACTGCAAAGGCTCGGGCGCCAGTTGGGGCGCAGGGTGCAGCGCTATTGTGACCGCTGCGCCCGAGCGAGCCAGGAAGGATGGGGGGGGTAACCTTTTTGTGCAGCGTCCCGGAGCCCCCCTCGAACCCTACAGCCCCCTGCTTTTGGGAGATCCGGTCGCTGGACTCCTAGCGGGGGAGGGGAAAGACAATCCTGTTTGAGATTTGGAAATTTCTACTGCCAACGGGATTTTAATTTTAGATCAGCCCAACTGCCCACCAGTCTGCAGGAAAAAGGGACGGGCTGTTTCCATGTGGCAAGATCTACCCGTCTCCGGGAAGATGGAGTTCGCGGAGGCTCACCGAGGCTGTTTTTCCATCGTCAGCTGGGGAACTTTTTCCACTCATGGAAGTGCAGCAGAAAAGCATCGAGGCCACTAGGCCTTGAGAAGTGGCTGCCATTTTGAAGATAAGAGTCAAATGGCCCATTAACTCAGATTAATTGACGTGTTTTTGGATTCCAGGTTGATGCTGGCCCAGGATGGATCAGACCTGTGAACTACCTAGAAGAAATTGTCTGCTGCCCTTTTCCAATCCAGTGAATTTAGATGCCCCTGAAGACAAGGACAGCCCTTTCGGTAATGGTCAATCCAATTTTTCTGAGCCACTTAATGGGTGTACTATGCAGTTATCGACTGCCAGTGGAACATCCCAAAATGCTTATGGACAAGATTCTCCATCTTGTTACATTCCACTGCGGAAACTACAGGATTTGGCCTCCATGATCAATGTAGAGTATTTAAATGGGTCTGCTGATGGATCAGAATCCTTTCAAGACCCTGAAAAAAGTGATTCAAGAGCTCAGTCGCCAGTTGTTTGCACTTCCTTGAATCCTGGTGGTCCAACAGCACTTGCTATGAAACAGGAACCCTCTTGTAATAACTCCCCTGAACTCCAGGTAAAAGTAACAAAGACTGTCAAGAATGGCTTTCTGCACTTTGAGAATTTTACTTGTGTGGACGATGCAGATGTAGATTCTGAAATGGACCCAGAACAGCCAGTCACAGAGGATGAGAGTATAGAGGAGATCTTTGAGGAAACTCAAACCAATGCCACCTGCAATTATGAGCCTAAATCAGAGAATGGTGTAGACGTGGCCATGGGAGATGAACAAGACAGCACACCAGACAGTAGACACGGTGCAGGCAAACCGCCATTCTTGCCATTAGCTCCTCAGACCGAAACGCAGAGAAATAAGCAAAGAAGTGACGTGGACGGCAGCCATGAAAAAGCAGCCCTTCTCCCAGCCCCCCTTTCGCTAGGAGATACAAACGTTACCATAGAAGAGCAATTAAACTCAATAAATTTATCTTTTCAGGATGATCCAGACTCCAGTACCAGTACATTAGGAAACATGCTAGAATTACCTGGAACTTCATCATCATCTACTTCACAGGAATTGCCATTTGTAAGCAGTTTTTGGTACAACTTAAATATATACATTAATGTATATATACAGGCAACTTAAAGGGAAACTATAAAAACCGGTTATAACTAATTGGTTTTTGGTTGTTTACCAGTTCACAGATGAAAGCTTATTGCTAATAATAAGCTCTTTGGGAAAATTTTACTTTGATCTAAAATTTTTTTCTGTCTTATATGAGTTTGATTCTTTTCTGATTTTCCAAGTCAACTCTCCATTGAGGATTGGTTAAGAGTTAAGCTTTTAAGGGCATTTGATTGAGTTCAGAATTAAGTTTCCAAGATAGAGGTATACATTTGTTTAGCTTTTTTTCTAAAAGTGTCCTTGGCTTTGGCTTGCTTGTGTCATGAGTACAGGAATCAGTGAATTACCTGGAGTCCTATTTTTGCATAAGGCATGGCTTATATTTTTCGTTGATGGGATGACTTTCAGGTTGAAGTACATTTTGGGTTCACATTCAGGGTAGCTCAGATGAAAAGGCCTTTTTGGACATCAGTCAAAACTTAAATTAGGCTATTTTTTCTGAAGTACGTGTTGTACAGCATCCTATGGTAACAGCCACTATCAGAGTACACTCTTAAACCTTTTCTGCTTTAAAATTTTGAAGTGTAGTTATGTGTGTGGTATGGGTGTATGTGTATAGAAATGGGAAAAAATGTACTTTGAGTTACTCAGTAGCGCTACCTACTATTGTTAGATTGTGGTAAATGATACTTGCTTTTTAAAAATCTGGTCTTCACCCAGAATTTTTGACTGTCCCTAGTTAGCTAAATGACCAGTTGACTTCACTTACCCTGTTTCATCACTTTAAAAATCTGAACCAGCTTGATTGTTAAAAGATTCCTTTCAACTTTAAGTATTTGATTCTGATTTTGTTTCTGCCCAGACACACTTGTCATGGTCATCTGTTATGTCACCAAAGAGGATCCCATTCCCTCCTCAAGATGCCTCTGAAATACTCTGTTAAGATTTAGATAGAAAAAACTTTTTGGTGTGTGGTGATAGTTTTGAGTGCATTAAACGTTCATTTTACTATATAGCCCTGCTGTTCTTTAAAATTAAGAGTGAGAATGTGGGTGTGTCGCTTTTGTTTCTGTTGATTCATATCTTAAATATGCGTTAGTACTACTCCTTGATTTCTTAGTTTGGCAGTTGCAGATTTAAAAAATTTGTTTCGGTAGTTATCTTGAGTCTGTTTTGTCCTAGGTATTTTTTAGGGTGGATAGGCTGTGTTGGCAGCCTATCAGCAGCTCAGACAAATTCTTCTTGTTACATTGAAATGTATTTTACATGTATATAGTTTTGTCCCTACATAAAAACTTAGATCAGAAGGTGGAGATCCATGTTTCTCTAGAAGTGTAAGTGTAAATCTGTGTGGTTCTTATCAAAGAGGTGTCATTATTGGTTCTAAAATACTAGAGCCTTTAGAAAAAACGTAATGCATCTAAAATGAAAGTTAACAAACTTGTATAAGTGTAGAAAAATTTTTT
>NW_011494810.1:2761417-2775504 GCF_000754665.1 Bison bison bison | reverse complement strand
AAAATTACTCAAAGACTGTGGACTTGAAGAAACCAGTTTTTTTTTGACTGTCCTGCATGTGGCTTTTTGGATCTTAGTTCCCCTGACCAGAGACTGAACAGTACAGTAGTTCAGTCTTAGTTCCAGGCCATGGCAGTGAAAGTCCTAACCACTGAACACCAGCGAATTCGAATTTTTATTCTTTAAGTCTTTCTCACAGATTGTGGATAAATCTGAAGAGCTTCATCCAAAATCTGTTGCTTTCATTTTCGCCTTTGATATTTTCTGAGAATTTAAAGTGAAGTCAGTCTCAAAATGCAAATTTAGTTGAACAGTAAGCTTGAGCAAGGTGTAATTAAAAGAAATTCTATGTAGCTACTTGATGTATTCAGACTATTCACAGTGACTGGTTGATGCAGCAGGTATGGAGAGCACTTTGTATTAGAGCGTGTGCTTAGGGCTAGAAGTTTTAGAAAATCTTTTGCACGTGCTATTGTCTGATACTGTGATAGAAGAGTCTCCTGGCAAGAGGAACGAGTACTTATTAGGATTTTAAACTCTCTGTCTGGAACTAGAAATGACAACATGATTCAACGTTGTATTGCCAGTTGTTTTTGTACAACTAGCTATCAGCAGACGGTCTCCTGTCATAAAGGAGCAGCCTCTTTAGTTTACCTTCATACTCTTCAGTTACTTTTTCTGCATACAGTGATGTGAAATGGTTCTCACTATAGTTAATAATCCTGACCTGGTATTTTTATATTTAATTGGGTTGATACTGTCTAATTTCTGCCAGTGTACATATATAGTATACAGTGCTTTGTATATTGTAGGTGTTTGGAAAAAATCTTCAAGGAAGGTTGGTTCCCAGAGCTCCAAGTTATAACAGGCAATAACTTAGTTTTAAGTGCTTTGGTCTGTATTGTCTCACTGGTTCTTCATAGCTTTGTAGTAAAAAACAAATGTCATGGAAGGTCTAGGTCTACCTTAAAGGTACTTAAGATTATTGGGGATAAGACTGAAAACTATTGAAACCATAGAATTATTTGAGTATTCTTGGTTTTCTTTAGGGACTTTTGAAGGTCCCTGACACTCTTGCCTGGGCCTGAAGTATCTCCTGGTTTTCTTACTAGATTGCAGCAATTCTTTGTTTGATATTCTTCCTCATTTAGATATCTTATGGAGGTAAAATTGAGTTAATTTATGCTGTGGCAGTATTCATGAATTTGGGGAATCCTCAAAGTTCTTAGGATGTAGGCAGCCTCCAGAGTAGTCTAAAGTATATATTAGTGATTCTTTATTTGAAGAAGACCACTAAAAATGAACACAATTAAAATTGAGGACTAAAATTTCACAAGTAAATAGGGAGGAACAGGTTTATTTAGATTTTATATTGAAATGTAAAATTGAGAATTAAAAAAGTCAGTTTTAAACCTTTATCAAAATTTTGATTTTGATGGCAACTATTTTTTTATAATAAGGCAAGAATCAAATAGATGTTTATTTTTGGCTATGATGGGTCTCCATTGCTGCACATTGGCGTTCTGTAGTCAACGGTGAGCATAGGCTGCTCTTCATTGTGGTGCTCAGGCTTCTCGTGGCAATGGCTTCTCTTGTGGAGCATGGGCTCTAGGCGCCCGGGCTTCAGTAGTTGCAGACCTTGGGCTCTAGAGTGCTGGCTCAGTAGTTGTGGCGCAGGGGCTTAGTTGCTCAGTGACATGTGGAATCCTTCTGGACGAGGGATCGAACCAGTGTCCCTTGAATTGCAAGTCTTAACCACTGGACTACCAGAGAAGCCCTCAAGTAGGTTTTTAAAAATTTTGTCCAGCAAAATTGTACAATAGGTAGATGGCATACTTTGTTGTACTTCATTTTCTTACCATGATCATAAGGATAAATTTTTATAAAATATTTAAGGACTTAGTCTTTTTTTTTTTAAAGACTTAGTCTTAACTAAGGTATTCTTTAAAAAAAAAAATCCACTATACACAGTTTCAGTTATATACCAAAGAAGAGAAAATGGTTGAATTTCCATGTACTCCTCACCAAGCTTTAAGAATTACTGATATTTTGCCAATCTTGCTTTATCCTCCCTCCACTATGTCATTTCACTAACTTTTCTTAATCCTTTGATGTTCATCATCTCTCTCTTTGAAGCTCTTATCCTGTTCTCCTTGTCAGTTGTCACTTGTTTATTGGTTGACCTAGATCACCTTTCTCTTGCCTTTAATTGGAGTAGTTCTTTATTATTTGCATTGGCTTTAAGAAACACAGCATCTTTGTGCCAGATTTGTTTGCAGTTTTACCTTGTTATTGATTTACACTGTAATACTAGCTTGTGTTTCATTAGGTAGAGACAGACACTATATTGTACGTGGGATGGATGTTAAATAGAGACTTTTTTGGGAGCCATTTCAAGATAGATATCTTGATGTTGTGACAGTATGCCCCTGTACAGTCTTGGAGATGGAGAAAATACAAACCACTCTCTGTACTAAGTTCTGTGCTGTGGATGTTCAGCTGGTTACGGAGATCAATGGAGACATGAATGAAACCTAGAGCGATCAAGGCTCCAGTGAAGAGTGGGACTTCAGTTCATTGACTGGGTTGGGTTTGGTTAGGTTTAGAAAGGTACTTTGGATAAAAAGAATTAAACAGTATTTTCACAGGGTTGGGTAGGATAGTTTAGTTGCTCAGTTATGTCTGACTCTGTGACCCCACGGACTGTAGCCTGCCAGGCTCCTCTGTCCATGGGATTTCTCAGGCAGTAATCCTCGAGTGGATTGCCATTTCCTCTTCCAGGGGATCTTCCTGATCCAGGGATCAAACTCCTGTCTCCTGGATTGTAGGCAGATTCTTGACCAATGAGTCACCAGGGAAGCCCTTTCTTGCGAAATAGGGCCTAGAAATTCGGATTGGCGTTTGATGTTGATGTGATAGAAACTGGGATCCAGTGAGGAATTTTAGCTGAGAAGTGATGATGAAATCTGCGTTTGGGAAATTTTGGCTGGGAGAGAGTAGAGGCAATGTTAGGTTGTGGAGTCTTGCAGTAGTAATTAAAAATTAGAATTGAGCAGAGTCAGTAGTAGAAAGGGGATAAATCTGAGAGATTATTTCAGAGAGAAAATTGGCAGCCCTTTTAGGGTTGCCTGGACTGGAAATAAAGTTGGAGCCTGGATTTGAGGAATGAAAGAGATAAGTACAAACTATGTTCAAGGCTTGTTGTGTTGGTGCCTGAGACAGAAATGGGGTTCGCTCTTCCCTTCTCATCATTTCAGCATTTCTCTGCTTCCTCCTTTCCTGTCTCCACACTTCTCAGTTTCTGCTTTTTCTCTGACTCTGTCCCTGCTGGAGGTCCTGGTTCTCATCATTACTTTCTGCTTTCTGCTAGGATCTTTATTCTCAACCTTCACTGCATCACTTTTTCTGCCTAAAAACAGAATGCCATCTTTCTATTCTAAAGAATCTTCCTCTATCCTCTAACCCCTGTGATTACTTTCCTGTTTCCTGGGGAATTTCTTGAGAGTTGTCTACTTTGTTTACCCCCCCTTAAAGCCCTGTGGATTGGCTTCTCTACTCTGTTGGAACTGTTCTTTTCAGTTACAAATGACACCTCCAGACTTATCCTACTAGATGTGCAGTGTTTTGACCACTGCTCCTTTAAACAGTCCTTTTTGGACTGCTTGTTCTCTTTTCTTCCTCTTTTCTGTCATTCTCTGCAGTCTTATCTGCTTTTATTAATTCACTTCTCTGCTGTGTGAAAACTCTTGATCTGACTTCTGAGCTTCAGACCAAGAAACAAATTTCCAGCTGAGTTTCTCTTCCACCTGTAGCATACTTGGCTACTTTTGACCATCTCTTTTTGCCAAACATGCTTTTCCTTCTGTCTTTTTAAAAAAATACTTATTTTTACTTATTTGTTTGCCCATGCCAGATCTTAGTCGTAACATGAGGCATATTTGATCTTCACTGCAGCATTCATGGTCTTTTAATTGCAGCCTGGGGGGGTCTTTTAGTTGCAGCATGCAAACTTGTTGCATGTGGGATCTAGTTCCCTGACCAGGGATCAAACCCAGGCTCCTTGCACTGGAATCAGGGAGACTTAGCCACTGGACTGCTAGGGAAATCCCCTCCTGTCTTAATGATGGCATCATCCTCCAGTTCTTTTCAAGGTTGGAAACCTTGGAATCACTTGTTTATATGATCAAAATGAACTTGAGTGCCTTCTCGATGCCAGGCATTGCTAGTATAAAAGGAAAGATACAGTCTGCTTTTAAGGAACTTTACCATCCAAGGAAGACTGGTGTAAACAATGACAGTACAGAATACCACACGGCCTGGTAGAAGTTACAGAGCAGGACTGTGGGAGTTTGGAAAAAGTCATGCGTGGAGTAATGTGGAAGAATTTCATAGAAGGTTATATATATTTAAGCAGAGGCATGCCAGTAAGTAAGGAGGAATAGCATATGAAAGTGGCAAAAAATTCTTTGAATAGGAATCTGAGAGGAGCAGGGTTGTCAGGAGATAGGTATAAATATAGGCTTTGTAATCCATGTTACAGGGTTGAATTTTTATGCTGTTTCCATTCTATTATGTAACCTTTATTACTGGTCTTCATATTGGTTTTCTTTCCAGTCTTTCTGGAGAGACAGAATTACCTTTGACCTTCAAAATGAGAAATACTAGGTGAGGTCTCTGATGGGGCTTCCCTGGTAGCTCAGATGGTAAAGAATCTGCCTGCAATATGGGAGACCTGGGTTCGATTCCTGGATTGGGAAGATCTCCTGGAGGAGGGCATGGCAGTCCACTCCAGTATTCTAGACTGGAACCCCATGGACAGAGGAGCCTGGTGAGCTACAGTCCATGGGGTCACAAAGTGTCAGGACTGAGCGACTATAAGCACACAAACAAAACACAGGTCTCTGATGAAAGCTTTACCTTCAATGCCTAACTCTTCTCCCCATTTGCCTAACAAATAAAGCCCAAATTCAGTGTCTTTGATAAGACCTCATCTTGACTTTCCCAAATCTCATCTGCTGAGATATCCTGGCTGGCCTGAGTTCAGCCAACCTGAACTATTAGTGGTGCCTTACTTCACCATCCCCTGGCTTATGCCTTTCTCTTCCTGGTCTAATTTCAGCATTTAGTATCTTAACAGTGTGTAGTGTGATGCTTTCTTTGTAGCAGACACTCAATGTACTTATGGAGTAGAAGAATGAGTGGTACTATTACAGAGATACAAGTTGGGAAGGGGAGTAAATTTTAGGTAGGAAGGTGATCAGATCAATGTACCAAATTTCAAAACTTCAGAGATTTTTTTCTGACTTCATTCCCTCATGCCTTCAGTTTCTAAGGGCTTTGAATTTGTGCTCCTTATATCTCAAGGTTTCATTTTCGTATTCTTATGGATAAGCTCTTAAGGATATTAAGTCATAATAGTTTCGTAGGACAGATGCTACTAGTAGAAGTCCCTCATCTCTTTGAGCCCATTCCTCATTTCTAAATGGGGCATATACTGTGCAGCCTTGCACATTTGAGAGGATGCAGCAAAATAATTTATCTGAAGCAGCTAGCACAGTGCTGTTTTTGAAGTAGGTGCTCAGTAAGTGATGCATGTTATTCTATGCCAAAAGCCAAATGCACATTTGAAAGAATTGTGAATTTTGAGAAACATATCTTTACAGTTTTGCTTTTGTCTGTTTATCCAAACTCTTCTTGCTTAATTGGTAAGATAAGGGCATTGGACTATTTGACAGTTTCAGTTTTTGTTTAATATCAGGAGAATTGGATCCATTTTTTGATTGGTAATCAGGAAAATTTAATTTGGGCCATAAATTCAGTATCTTTCCACACTCCAGCTGTGAAGTGGTATAACTTATTACATTGTTGCTCTTTGCTGGGTATTCTTTGTCCTGGATATAAATGTTTCATTTCCACCCCCTGGTTTGTAGGAGAGCCCACCTCTTTTCTGGTGGTAGACTTGATTTTCATTGAATGATCATTTCTGAAACTTTAAAATGATCTCAAATGAAGAAATTGCTAGGAATCTTTTTAGTTAGAAAAGTAACATAAATTCATAGTAAAAGTGAAAGATAGAATGTTAATAAAAAAGGATCTTTATTTCTGTCATCTTCACATGCTCCCTCTTTTTTTCTTTTTTTGGGTCAAACTGCCACTTGTGGGATCTTATTTCCCTAACCAGTCCTAACCGTTGAACTGCCAGGGAATTCCCAATGCTCCCTCATTTTCACTCTTAATATTTTATTAGAATTTTCTTTGTGTTTGTAGACCTTTTTTTTTTTAATCTTTTGGACACACAAGTGGCCTCATATACATATTATTGATACTTTGTTTAATATATTAAGGACATGCATTCAAATGAACATGTAGGTAGATTTTTTATTTTATTTATTGAAATTAGTATAAGTGCACATGCAGTTAGTTGTAAGAAATAGTACAGAGATCTCATGTGTGTTTTGCTTGATTTTGCAGTGGCATGTTTTGTGAAAGCATCTAATACCACAACCAGATTATTGACATTGGTATAATCCACCAAACCTACTCAGATGACCCAGTTTTTGTTTTTCGTATTATTTTTTAAAGAAAATTCTTTATTTCTATAAGGACATATTCCAGATGTCCCTGGTTTTACTTCTATTTGTTTGTGTGTACTCTGTTCTTTGCATTTTTGTCACCTGTATGGATTTGTATACTCAGTACCACAGTTAAGATGTTTAACAGTTTCAGTGCCACAAGGGTCTCTCCTGTGGCCCTTTTGTATCACATCCATCTTCTTCCTGGCAATTCCTCCTCCATCTTTGGCCAACTACTAGCCTGTCCTTTGTTTCTAAAATTTTGTCATTTAAAAAGTGCCCGTCAATGGAATCATGCAGTATATATATATGTATTGGGTGTTTTCACTTAAAATTACCTGGAGAGTCATCCAAGTTACTGAGTATATCGATACTTTATTTCTTTTTGTTACTAAGTAGAAGGCAATGGCACCCCACTCCAGTACTCTTGCCTGGAAAATCCCATGGACGGAGGAGCCTGGTAGGCTGCAGTCCATGGGGTCTCGAAGAATCCGACGCGACTGAGCGACTTCCCTTTCACTTTTCCCTTTCATGCATTGGAGAAGGAAATGGCAACCCACTCCAGTGTTCTTGCCTGGAGAATCCCAGGGACAGTGGAGCCTGGTGGGCTGCCGTCTATGGGGTCTCACAGAGTTGGACACGACTGAAGCGACTTAGCAGCAGCAGCATTCTATTACACACACACACACCAGTTTGTTTAACCGTTCACCTGTTGAAGGACATCTGGGTTTATTCTAGCTTTTGGCTATTAGAAGTAAAAGTGCTGTGACCATTCATATATAGCTTTTGTGTGAACATAAGTTTTCATTTTTCTGGGAATAATACCCAAGAGTACAATTGCTGAATCATATGTTACTGGCATGTTTGCTTTTATAAGAAACTGCCAAGCTGATTTCTAGAGTGACTATACTGTTTTACATTCTCACCAGTAGTGTATTAGTGATCCACTTTCTGTTCATCCTCACCATCATTGTGTTGTCACTATTTTTGTTTTAACCATTTTGATAGTTATGTAATAATATCTCATTATGGTTTTAATTTGTATTTCCCTGGTAGCTAATGGTGTTGAGCATCTTTTTGTGTGCTTATTTGCCATTTGTATATCCTCTTTGGTGAAATATACTCATGTTTTTTGTCCATTTTCTAATTAATTTGTTTGATTTTAATTGTTGAGTTTTGAGAGTTCTTTATGTATTCTAGATGATCTGCATTCTTTATTATGCCTGTATACAAATCCTAATTTTTAACTATTACATCTTTTAGATGACTTATTAAAGAAACTATATAATCATACAAACTTGTGGTTTCCCCTTAACAAATTGGAACAGATTTTAGTGTTTGTTACTGTTATTAGGTAAAATTACTTTATTAAGTCCTCTAAAATTCTTTTCACATGTCTAGTGAACTTACAGGAAATACCATAATACTGTGTTTAAGATTGCTGGGAGGATAAAATCCATTTTGGATGATGAACAATTATATTTACACATTAAATTAAAAATAATTATTGGTTATATGATATCCCCTCATATACCAAGAAGAATCTGAAGGTAATCTTTCTCTGTAAATTATGAGGGTATATTCCCCTTGTCATTTCTATAATTTCTCGTGACGCAGTAATTGGAGCTGTTGGGGATCCCTGATGATGTCGGCAGTGTGCATGGTGCAAGTTCTGTCTATACCCAGTAAAAATAATAGACATTAGTGCCATGCTAATTGTTACTGAAATTTTATGTCTAAAGGCATCTCTTTAATGTTGCAGATGGTTCAGTTGACAGTGTATTGACTCTATTTTTCTTATTAACATATGAAGAAAAAGCACTTCTGCCATGCCATAATCTATAAAGAATTGCAGAGCAGTAGTTGAGAGGTAACAAAGTGCTACATTTGAAATGCTTTTTTAATGTAGTAGAGCTTTGGGGCAGAAGTTTTACAGTGTCGGTAATTATACCACTGTAATTAGTTAGTTGGTGGAGTAGATACTGGAGTTTTAAGTAAAGCCTTGATAGGTACCTTAATAATTTCATAGTAATGCCTGTGCAGTTGTTCCTAAGGATAAACTGGTGATGGTGGAATTATCAGGGCAATGGATTAATTTTCTTTGTGTCTCAGATGTGCCTACTTCTGTATGGTTTTCCAAAAGGATTGTATGATTTTACACAGTTCTCAATAGTGTATGAGTCTGACGTTTTCCTCCCTTTGATAACAAAACAACTTTGATAACTTTTTTTTTTAAGTTTTTTACATAATTAAATAGATGCATACTGCTACTGAAAGATTGATTTAATTAATACAATTTTATTGTTGAAAGTGATTTGTTTATGTTTGTATTTCTTCTGTGGCCTTTGCTGTCTGTATCCTTCGCTGACTTATCTAGATTGTAGTGTTTTGTAGCTATTATCCTTTTATTTTATGGACATGACTATTTCTTCTCAATCTGTTTTTCATTTTGGTTAATAATTTTGTATAGTTGTAGAGCTGAAGTTTCATTTTTCATATAGCCAAATTGGTGTTTTGGAGTAATTTCTTCTACCGATTAGAAGCTTACTGAAGCAACTTAGCAGCAGCAGCAGCAGTGCTTCTATATATTCGATAAACAAACTTTACATGCTTGTAAAAATTTGAAGAAATCCTGTCTGCTACAGTCTTACTGATTTAATAGAGATTTTATTTTAATATCCAGCACTATACAGATAATTTTTATTGTGTCTTTAGTATTCTTTTTGGAAACAAATTCTTTTAGCTAATTCCCTTTGTATTAGGGAAGCAAATTACCCTCAAATTACCCACAAATAGAGTAGTCTAAAACAATAAACATTTCTGTCATACGAAGTTAGGAATAAGGGTGTGGCTTAGCTGGATGGTTCTGCCTTTCTCTCTTGAGATTACAAGCACGATGTCCTTCACTGCTGCAGTCATTGGAAGGCTATTGCAGGATCCTTGTCCAGGATGACGCACTCATATGGCTGTTGGGGAAAAAAAATAACATATGGCTGTTGACAGTAGGAGACCTCAGTTCCTTACCTTGTGGGCTTCTCCATAGGGCTGCTCACAGTGAGTAGCAGGCTTTCCCCAGAGTGAGTGGTTCAAAAGAGGAGAAGCCTAACAAGGAGAGCCAAAGAGATATACAGTGTGGGAGGGGAGTACCTTGAGATGTGGATCACTGGGGGCCACAAGGGCAACTAGTTACCAGCCCACCCAGGAAGAAATAAACAGTTTTAATTAAAGCAGAAAGCATAAGTATACATAGTAGTGATACTTAAAACTTTTAAGCTGAGCTAATGGACCTTGGATTTTTGAATTAGGTGTATGATTGAAAAATATAATATAGAAAGATAACTAATGAAGTACCCTAAAGTACTCTTCTACCTTGCCTTCTTAATTAACACTTTCAGTTCTTATGGGCCTTCCTACCTTTTTGTATGACAAAGGTAGCAGATTATGCACACTTACTCTTTCTTTTTCACTTAATTTGTTGTCTAAATCTTTACATTTTTGAGCAATATTTTCTCATTCATTTATATACTTAGATAGTATTTTATTGTATGAATGTATGAACATTTTCATTCCACATATTCTTTTGCTGAAAGGGAACAACTGTGCACATAAGTCATTGTGAATGTATGCAAATAAATCTGTAGGATAAATCTCCAGGACCGAATTCTGGATCAAAGTTAAATGTTTATGATTTTGAAAATATTGCCAAATTGCCCATTAAAAGAGTATATGTACTTATACTCTCAGCCAGCAGTATATGTATTTGCCTGTTTCAATGGGTATTCTTTATTTCATTTGTCATAGTATAAAATTTAGCATCCTAGCTTTTTTTTTTTTTGCCACGCTGTGTGGCTTGCAGGATCTCAGTTCCCCAACCAGGAATCGAACCTGGGGCCACCTCAGTGAAAGCCTAGAATCTTAACCATTAGACTACCAGGGAACTCCCCATCCTAACCATTTTGAAGTGTACAGTTTGATAGCATTAAGTGTATTTACATTTTGTGCAGCCATTCTCCAGCACTCTTACGATCTTAGAAAACTCTCCCGTTAAACAGCTGTGCACTTTCCCTTCCTGCCAGCTCCTGTCGACTACCATTCTGCTTTCTGTTTCTGAATTTGACTGCTCTCGAAACCTCTTGTAAATGGAATTATACAGTGTTTATCTTTTTGTGATTACCTTATTTTGCTTAGTGTAATGTCCTCAAGAGTTTACCCATGTTGTAGGCTGTTAGAGTTTTCTTTTTAAAGATATTCTGCAGTATACCATGTTTTCTTTATCTATTTATCAGTTGATGGCCACCTTTTGGCTATTGTGAATAATGCTGATATGAACATAGGTGTACAGATATGTCTTCTAGATTCAGTGGTGTTCCCTTTTTTTTTTTGGTCACACTATGCAGCTTGTGGTCAGCTTAGTCCCCTGACCAGGAATTGAACCCACGCACTGAGCAATGAAAGCACATAGTCTTAACCAGTGGACTGCCAGGGAATTCCTTATGGGGATTTTTTAAAGCTTTTTTTTTTTTTTTTTAATTTGGCTCCACTGAGTCTTAGTTGTGGCACTTGGGATCTAGTTCCCTGACCAAGGTTTAAGCCCTGGCCCCCTTCATTGGGAGCACAGAGTAGAGTCGTAGCCACTGGACAACCAGCAAAGTCCTCCTGTGGGGATTCTTACGATACTTCTTATACCCAAGGGAGAAGAAGGAATAATAAATGTTTATTTGATACCTAAATGACTTGTAATTTGGATAGTCTTTTTTTTTTCCCCCCTCTTTCTCCCTCCCTCCCTCTCTTCCTTTTCTAAGGTATTTTTTGTTGTTTAAAGCATGGACCTGTAAAAATCAAACATCCTTTATGTTATGTATAATTTTTTTCAACATTTCAATTCTGAGTATATGTCTTACAAATTAAAAAAGCATAGTAACTGCGTTTTAAAAAATTAAGATAAAATTAACATATTGTAAAATTCACCTTTTTAAAGGATACAACTCAGTGTGGCTTTAGTGTATTTACAGAGTTGAGCAACCAAAACCACTGTCTAATTCCAGAACATTTTATCACCCAAAATGAAACCCATAGCCAGCAGTCACTCTTCATTTTCCCCTCTCCTAGTCCCTGTCAACCACTGATTTACTTTGTCTCTATGACAAAGTATTTTATCTGTTCTGGATATAAATTTCATGTAAGTGGAATTATACAACCTTTGGCCTTTTGTGTCTTTCATTTAGCATGTTTTCAGATTTATCCATATTGTAGTCTTACTATAACTACTTAATTCTATTTTATTGCCAAATAATATTGCATTATATTGATAATCGTATTATGTTTACCCATTCATCATTTGATGGACATTTTGTTTGTTTTCACTTTTTTTGGCTGTTAGGCGTAATGCTGGGCTTCCCAGGTGGCACTAGTGATAAAGAACCCTCCTGCCAGTGCAGGTATTTGTAAGAGACACAGGTTCGATCCCTGGGTCAGGAAGATCCCCTAGAGGAAGGCACAGCAACCCACTCATGTTCTTGCTTGGAGAATTCCATGGACAGAGGAGCCTGGCAGGCTGCAGTCCATAGGGTCCCAGAGTCAGACACAACTGAAGCAACTTAGCATGCATGCAGGCACGATGCTGTTAGAAACACTTGTGTATAGGTTTTTTTAATGGATATATGTTTTCAGTTCTGTTGGGTATCTTCCTATGAGTGGTGTTGCTGGGTCACATGGTGACTTTAATATTTTGAGGAAATGACAGACTGCACCATTTTATCATCCTTTTAATGATGTATGAGAGTTGTAATTTCTTCATATCCTTGCCAACACTTGCTTTCTTTTTTTTAAATTTTAGCCACCCTGGTGAGTGTTAACGAGTTATCTCGTTGTGATTTTGATTTACATTTCTCTGATGACTGATGTTGAGACTCCTTTTATGTGCTTTTTGGCCATTTGTATAGCTACTTTGGAGAGTCTGTGTTGTAAATTCTTTGTGTATTTTTTAAAAATAGGGATTTTTTTTTAATTGTTGAGTTATAGTTCCTTGTATATTATGGATTAAGTTTCTTATCAGATAGGATTTGCAAATATTTTCTCCCATTCTGTGGCTTTTTTCATTTTTTTTTGATGGTATCCTTGAAGCACAAAGATCTTTATTTTCTTAATTTGGCCATGCTGAGTAGCCAACCACGGATTAAATCAGGGCCCTTGGCAGTGAAAGCATGGAATCCTAACTTCTGGACTGCCAGGGAAATCCCAAAGGTTTTTAATCTTTTTTTTTTTGGCTGTGCTAGGTCTTAGTTGTGGCACTCGGGATCTTTAATCTTTGTTACAGCATGTGGGATCTTGAGTTGTGGCATGTGAACTGTTAGTTGCTGCATGCAGGATCTAGTTCCTTGACTGGGGATCAAACCCAGGACCCCTGCAGTGGGAGACCATTGGACCAACAGGGAAGTCCATGCCACACACACACACACACATATGTAAATATATAATTAAGTAACTTATTTATTTGGCTGTGTCTAGTCTTAGTTGTTGTACAGATCTTAGTTGCTGATGAATCTTTGTTCTATCATGCAGAATCTTTCACTGGAGTGTTTGGACTGCAGAGCACACAGGCTCAGTAGTTGTGGTGCATAGTTAGTTCCCCGAGCAGGGATCGAACCCGTCCCCCCTGCTTTGGCAGTTGGATTCTGTACCCCTGGAACACCAGGGAAGCCCTCCCGGCTGCCTCCTCCTGCCCTCCGCCTTTTTTTTGTTTTTTTGTATTGGCTGCTTTGAGTCTTCACTGCAGCAAGCGGGTAACTTAAGAGTTGTGGTGCTTGGACTTCTCTTATTGTGGAGCACGGGCGCTAGAGCTTGCACGCTCAGTAGCTGTATCGCACAGGCTTCTTGAGTTCCGTTTAGTTGCCCTGTAGCATGTGGGATCTTAGTATCTTAGTTTCCTGTAAAGGGATCAAACCCTTGCCCCTTACATTGGAAGGCAGATTCTTAACTACTGGACCACCAGGGAAGTCCTTCCCTTCCTTCTTTAGTACAGTATATTACATTAATTGATGCTTTTGTATGTTGAAGCAGCCTTGTGTTCCTAGGATAAATTTCACTTGTTCATGATATTAATATTTTTTATTTGTTGCTATATTTGGATTGTTAGAGTTTTTGCATCTTTATGCATAAGGGATGCTAGTCTGTAGTTCTCTTTTAATGTCTTTCTGATTTTGGTATCAGGGTTCAGTTCAGTTCAGTCGCTCAGTCGTGTCCGACTCTTTGCGACCCCATGAATCACAGCACGCCAGGCCTCCCTGTCTATCACCAACTCCTGGAGTTCACCCAGACTCAACGTCCATCAAGTCAGTGATGCCATCCAGCCATCTCATCCTCTGTCGTCCCCTTTTCCTCCTGCCTCCAATCCCTCCCAGCATCAGAGTCTTTTCCATTGAGTCAACTCTTCGCATGAGGTGGTCAAAGTACTGGAGTTGCAGCTTTAGCATCATTCCTTCCAAAGAAATCCCAGGACTGATCTCTTTTAGGATT
>NW_011494810.1:2746183-2761317 GCF_000754665.1 Bison bison bison | reverse complement strand
CACCACAGTTCAAAAGCATCAATTCTTTGGCGCTCAGCCTTCTTCACAGTCCAACTCTCACATCCATACATGACCACAGGAAAAACCATAGCCTTGACTAGACGGACCTTTGTTGGCAAAGTAATGTCTCTGCTTTTGAATATGCTATCTAGGTTGATCATAACTTTCCTTCCAAGGAGTAAGCGTCTTTTAATTTCATGGCTGCAGTCACCATCTGCAGTGATTTTGGAGCCCCCAAAATAAAGTCTGACACTGTTTCCCCATCTATTTCCCATGAAGTGATGGGACCAGATGCCATGATCTTCGTTTTCTGAATGTTGAGCTTTAAGCCAGCTTTTTCACTCTCCCCTTTCACTTTCATCAAGAGGCTTTTGAGTTCCTCTTCACTTTCTGCCATAAGGGTGGTGTCGTCTGCATATCTGAGGTTATTGATATTTCTCCCGGCAATCTTGATTCCAGCTTGTGTTTCTTCTAGTCCAGCATTTCTCATGATGTACTCTGCATATAAGTTAAATAAGCAGGGTGACAATCTACAGCTTTGATGTACTCCTTTTCCTATTTGGAACCAGTCTGTTGTTCCATGTCCAGTTCTAACTGTTGCTTCCTGACCTGCATACAAATTTCTCAAGAGGCAGGTCAGGTGGTCTGGTATTCCCATCTCTTTCAGAATTTCCCACAGTTTATTGTGATCCACACAGTCAAAGGCTTTGATACTATTCTAATAGAATGAATTTCATTTTTTAACATGATTATTTTTAATAGTAAGAGTTACATTCTAAGTTTTCAGTTAGGCGTAATTTTACCAGGTACATTTTATTCTAACTTTGCATTTTGAAAATTGCTAACATTGAGACAATACATTCTTCATTCATGACTCAATACTTTTTTATGTGCCAGGAATGCCTAAGATGGGAATATGGTGGAAGCTGAGGCAGGCAACTGCTAGGCTGAGGGGAGTGTGATTTAGGATTCTAAGGATTGAAATAGCTGCTGCTTTGGGAGGATAAGAAGTTGAATATGGCGTGATTAGTTTGGGAAGATGGGGTAGGAAGGGATGATATTGAAGGGAGAAGTTAGGGTCCAGGTCTTTCCTTGAATTCTCCCATTTCTTTTGTTTGTTTGTTTACATGACTGAAGTGACATTTTATGTGCTTGTGGCTGTGTCGGCTCTCCTTTGCAGCTTGTGGGCTTCGCTCTAGTTGTGTTGTGCAGGTTTAGTTGCCTTGGAGCGTGTGGATCTGAGTTCCCTGACCAGAGTTTGAACTCATGTCCTCTGCATTGGAAGGCAGATTCTTAACTACTGGACCACCAGGGAAATCCCCTGTTGAAGTGATTTTTTTTTTTTTCTATGTGTATTTGACATCTGTATCTATTGTTAACCTGTTTCTCTTTCTTAAATTTTGATTACTGCTCACTAGGAAAAACCATAGATTAAATCCCATTAAAAGAAATCATAAGACTCTTACCTTATTAGAAAGGCAGTTTATGATTGTAGAAAAAATGTGGGAGGACGCAGACCCTTAGAGTTATTTGGCAAGCTGTGTCTTGGGCTTAAGTGCTCAGTTATGTCAACCAAATAAAACATAACTCTCAAAAAAACAATTGTGGGCTTTGGAGTTGGACATGCCTCCATTTGAGACCAAGACTTGATTCTTTTGTTTTCCTTGGACAAGTGACTTTTCACCCTTAGTTTCTTAATCTATAAGCTGTTTTGAAAATTAACTCATAGAACATGGTGAGTATTTGCTGCTATTGTTAATTAACATAGTTAACATATATTGCCCTGTGGTAGGCAGCGAGGCTGTGTACTAAACACCTAACAAGTATTAGCTCATTTAAACCTCAGAACAAGCCCACATAAGTTGCTGGGCACAAATGTTACTTCAGGTTCACACATTAAGAAATGGAACCCTGGTGATGGTGTTGGTGTTTCAGCTAAAGCCATCTGGCTTCAGAGCATTTTCTCTGCTCTACTGCAAGGGTGCTGTTCATTAATAATGTATTTTTAGTGGACTCTTGTCTTGTTGGGAGTGGGAGATTAAAATGAGAGGTAGAAATTTGACAATAAGTTTTTCTCAAATTTACATGTCAATTTGGCCTGAAAACATGAATAGAAAGATATGTCATTAACTAATCTGTCCTGTCCTGAACTTCAAAGTCAAATGTAACTTCTGTCCAGCATGAGGATTTATTTCTGTCTGAATTCTGAGTTATTTCTATGAATAAATAACTGAATAAATAACCACAGTGTAAGTGTAGCTATGTGGTAATAAAATGTTCTTTCAGTTTATCATAACTAGATGTGAATGTTCCACTTGAAAAATAGTTACCTTAGAAAGCTAGGACTTTTTTAAGAATTGAAATAAGATTTAAATTAGTTAAAATTTACCATTTAAACAGCTTTAAACTGTATAATTCAGTGGCATTTTTTATATTTACATTGTTATATTACCATTACTGCTAATTCCAGACCACTCTTACCACTCCAGAAGGAAAGCACTTAATCGTTAGAACAATTACCCCTCTTTTCTTCAGTCCTTGGCAACCACTGGTCTTTTTCTCTTTATGAATATGCCTATTTTAGACATTTTATGTAAATGGAATCAAAGTATGTGACCTTTTGTGTCTGGTTCCTTTGCTTTAACTGTCATGTTTCAAGGTTTATCCGTATTGTAACATGTGCCAACACTTTGTTCCTGTTTATGGCTGAATAATATTCCATGGTTTGAATATACCACATTTTGTTTATCGTTCGTCAGTTGATGGGCATTTGAATTATTTCCACTTTTCAGTTATGATGAATTATGCTGCTATTAATAGTTGTGTACAGGCTTTTGATTGACTACCAGTTTTTAAATCTCAGATGTATACCCACCAGTGGAATTTCTGGGTCATATGCTAATTTTGTTTAATCTTTTGTCCCCTTTTTTTTTTTTTATTGAGGCATGATTGACATACAAAAAAGCTATACATACTTAGTATATTTATCTTAATTTGAAGATAAGTATGCATCTGTGAAACTCACCATATATGATGCCATATATAATACCATACAATTAATTTAACCATAAGATCTACTCAACAAATTGTAAGTATATAATACAGTATTATTTACTATATGCACTATACAGTACCTCTCTCAGTCTTGCTTGTCTTGCGTAAGGGGAACTATGTACCCTTTGATTCGCATATCCCCGGTTCCCCCTCTTGCCAGTCCTGATAACCTTCCAATCCCTGATACACCCCTGAAAATCACCCTTCACCTTTAGCTCCTATGAATTTGACTGTGATGAATTCTGTATAAGTGGGATCATATAGAATTTGTTCTTCTGCATCTGGCTTATTTCCCTCCACATAGTGTCCTCCATTTTCATATAATAGCTAGTGGCAAAATTTCCTTCTTAAGAAAATTCATAATACTCTATTGTACATATATATCACATTTTCTTTATATGCTTATCTGTTGGACACAGTTGCTTCGGTGTCTTTGCTGTTGCAAATAAAATGCTACAGTGAGCATGGGTGTGCAGATATCTACTTGAGATCCTGATTTCAATTCTTTTGGGTATATATGGCAGAAGTGGGATTTCTGATCATATTTTAAATTTTTTGAGGAACTTTCACATAGATTTCCATGGTACCTATTTATATTCCCATGAACAATATATGAGGGTTCCCTTTTCTTTGTGTATTCTCATCAACACTTGTGGAAGTAATTTATGTGTTCTGGATGCTGGGTGTTGATCAGATATTCGGTTTGCAAATATTTGCTACCATTGCATGAGTGTTACCATAGTGCCCTCTTCTGCACAGAGTGTGTTACCACTCTTAATAGTTGATAGTACCCTCTTCTGCAAAGAGAACTTTAATCTTGATGATGTTCAGCTTAATCTTTTTTCCCTTTTGTTGCTTGTGCTTTTGGGGTCCTTACTATGACTCCATTGCCAAATCCTAGGTTGTAAAGATGTACTGCTGTGTTTTCTCTTAAAATTTTTATAGTTTTAGCTTCTACGTTTAGATCTTTGATACATTTGAATTAATTTTTGTGTATGGTGGGAGGTAAGGGTCTAACTTTATGTTTTAAATTAAAAAAAAATTGAATGGCTTTATTATATAATTACCACACAAATATATCCATTTAAAATATATAATTAGTGATTTTTAGTATATCCATTGAGTTACACGTCCATCATCACAATCTAACTATAAGTTTTTTTGAAAAAAATTATTTATTTGGCTGTGTTGGGTCTTAGTTATGGCCTAGGAATCTTCATTGCGTCATGGAGATCATTTGTTGGATACACAGACTCTGTAGTTGTGTTGCTCAGGCTCAGTTGGGGCATGCAGCCTTAGTTGCTCCGAGGCATATGGGATCTTAGTTTCTTGATCAGGGATCAAACCTGCATTGCAGGGTGTATTCTTAACCACTGGACCACCAGAGAAGTTCCTGTAAGACTTTCTTTATTATTCTATTAGCAATCATTCTCAGCCTGAGGTAACCAGCAGTTTTATGTTCTTTCTTTATGGATTTTCCTATTCTGGACATTTCATATAAGTAAAATCATATAATGTATGGTCTTTTATGATGAGTTCTTTAACTTAGTGTAATAATTTCAAGTTTATCCATGTCATAGCATGTATCACTACCTCAATTTTTTGTGTGTGGTTGAATAATATTCTGTTGCATAGATACATACCACATTTTGCTATCCATTCATCAGTTGATGGATCTTTGGTTTATTTCCACAGTTTGGCTATTGGAATGCTAATATGAAGGTTCAAGTAAAAGTTTTTGTGTGGACGCTTATGTTTTTTTTTTCTCTCTTGAGTATATTCTGAGCTTGAATTTACATTTAATGTTTTTCAAAATTTTTAAATTAAATGTCACAACTAAGAAAATTATTATTTATGAAAATTATAGCTGCTTCCTTGCATACTCCCAGTAGTCTCTCCCTACTTTTTATAAAAATTGATATAAATTAGCATAAAATTAATTATTTTAAAGTTCATCTGTCATTGGCATTTAGTATAGATATTCACAGCATTGTAGAACTACTACCTCTATCTAGTTCCCATAGCATTTTCATCAACTCAAATGAAATGAAAATCCCATGACCATTAAAGTCATTTCCTATACACCTCTCATCTTAGTTCCCAGCAGTCTGTCTTTATGTGTTCTGCTTATTCTGGATATTTTATATAAATGAAGTCACATATGTGTGACTTTTTTGTTTCTGGCTTCTTTTCCTTAGCATAATGTTTTCATAGTTTATCCATATTGCATGTACACCAGAACTTCATTCTTGTTTATGGCTGAAGAATCCTCTGCTGTATTTATATACCACATTTTTTTCATTCTCCATTGATGGACATTGGTTTCTTCCCACATTTTGGCTATTTTGATTAACGCTGCTATAAACATGTGTGTACTAGTCTCTTTGTGGACATAACTTTTCATTTATATTCACTATATACCTAGGAGTAGAATTTCTGGGCTATGTGGTAATTTTACATTTTAACTTCTTGAGGCACTGATACTTTTTCAGTGGTTGCACCATTTTTACATTTGCACCAGCACTGTACTAGAGTTCTTATTTGTTGATATTCTTGCCTATCCAGTGCTTTATTTTCCTTTTCTTTTAAAGTTAGGGCCATCCTAATGAGTGTGAAGTGGTATCTTATGTAGTATTGATTTGCTTTTCCTCACTCACTAGTAATGTTAACCATCTTTTCATGTGCTTCTTGGCCATTTGAATACCTTCATCATAGAAATATCTGTTCACATTCTTTGCCCATTTTAATATTAGGTTTACCTTTTTGTTGTTGAGTTTTAAGAGTTCTATATATAGAGAGGATATTAAGCTTTTACCATTTATGAATTGCAAATATTTTATCCCAGTTGGTAGGCTGTCTTCTCATATTCTTTAAAAAAATTTTTTTTATTTTTAATTGAAGGATATTTGCTTTACAATATTGTATTGCTTTCTGCCATACATCAACCTGAATCAGACACAGGTATACATAGGTCCCCTTCTTCTTGAACCCCCCTCTCACCTCGTCCCACCCCTCTAGGTTGTTACAGAACCCCGTTTTGAGTTCCCTGAGTCATACAGCAAATTCCCATTAGCTATCTGTTTTGCATAGGGTAGTGTATGTGTTTCCATGATAGTCTTTCCATTCATCCCACTCTCTCCTTTCTCCCTCCACCTCTGTGTCTGTAAGTCTGTTCTCTATGTCTGTGTCTCCATTCCTGCCTTGCAAATAAGTTCATCAGGACCATCATTATAGATTCCATGTATATGCATTAATATATGATACATATTTTTCTGACTTACTTCATTCTGTATAATAGGCTCTAGGTTCATCTACCTCATGAGAACTGACTCAGATGCATTTCATCTTTCAAATGGACATCTAGGTTCTTGCATGGCCTAGCTATTGTACATAGTGCTGCAGTGAACACTGAGGTACATGTGTCTTTTTCAGTTATATTCTTGATAATGTTATTTGATTGGCTAAAGTTTTAAGTTTGATGAAGTGTAATTTATCTTTTTTTGTTGTTGCTTATCCTTTTGATATCAAATCTAAGAATCCTTTGCCCAGTTGGAGGTCTTAAAGGCAACCCTTTGATTTATATCAGTTCTTAAATAGGCTTCCTTGGTGGCTCAGTAGTAGAGAATCTGCCTGCCAGTGCAGGTAACATGAGTTTGATCTCTGGGTTGAGAAGATCCCCTGGAGAAGGAATTGGCAACCCATTCCAGAATTCTTGCCTAGAAAATCCCGTGAACATGGGAGCCTTGCAGGCTACAGTCCATGGGGTTGCAAAGATCAGACATGATTTGGCCTCTAAATAGCAGCAGATAGTCTATGATCCACTTTGAGTAATTTTTGTATATGGAATGAGGAAGGAGTCCAACTTTATTCTTTTGAATGTGGTGATCAGGTTGTTGCAGGACCATTGTTGCATACAGAAGAGACTGTTCCTTCTCCATTTAATGGTGTTGGAGCCACTGTCAAGTCTACTGAAGATGTTTGTGAGAGTTTATTTCTGGACTCTAAATATTATTCCTTTGATCTATATTTCTGCTCTTATGCTGGAATCATGCTGTTTTGATTGCTTTAGCTTTGTAGTAAGTTTTGAATTCAGGATGGTTGAGTCCTCTTGTTTCTTTATCTTTTCCAATATTATTTCGGCTATTTTGTTTACTTGCAGTTCCATGTGAATTAGAGAATTGGCTTGTCCATTTCTCCAAAAATGTCCTTTGGAATTTTCATAGGGAGTGAATAGAATATATGGATTACTTTGGAAAGTATTGCCATAGTAACAAAATTAAAAATTCTGATCAGTGAACATTGATGTCTTTTCATTTATTTAAGGTCTTTAATTTCTTTTCAGCAGTCTTTTGTAGTTTTCAGTGTACACGTCTTTCACTGTTATTCTTTGGATGCTATTGTAAAGTGAAATTTTTTCCAGTTTCTTACTTTAATGTTCATTGCTCCTGTATAGAAACAAAGGTAATAGTTGAGGTAATATTATATCCTGCAACTTTGCTGAATTTATTCTAGTATTCTATGTGCCTGTATGTGTGTTTGTGTTGTGTGTGTGAATTATAAGGGATTTTCTGTGTATAGGATTATGTCATCTGCAAATAGAGGTAGTTTTACTTCTGCCTTTCTAATTTAGATGCCCTTTTTTTCTTTCCTTGCTTTATTATTCTGGCCAGAACTTACAGTACACAGTGTTAAAAGGAGTTGTGAAAATATTTTGGTCTTGTTCTGATCTTAAGGGAAAAGCTTTTAGTCTTTGATTTGCCGTGGAATATGATGTTAACTGTGGGTTTCTCATAAATATCCTGAATTAAGTTAAGGAAATTCCCTTCTATTCTTAGTTCATTTTTTTTTTTTTAAATCATGAAAGGGTGTTGGATTTTGTTAGATGGTTTTTCTGTGTGTATATATAATGGTAACTGTGTGTTCTTTTCTTTGCTGTTTTTCTCTTCTGGCCACTCTTAGCAGCTTACAGGATCTTAGTTCCCTGATCAGGGATTGAACTTGGGACCTCAGCAGTGAAAGCGCTGAGTCCTGACCATTGGACTGCCAGGGAATTCTCTCCTTTGTTCTATTAACATGATGTGTTACATTGAATTGTTTTGGATGGTTACCCTTTTTTGTTGTTGTGGAAGTATTTATTATTTTGCAATAAATATGCAATTTGGTGTATGCAATTTGGTGGTGTAAATTACATCCATATTGCTATGTAACCATTTACTGTTAACTGGAGTGAAAACTTTGATTATCCCCAACATCTCTACCCTTTAAATAATAACTAATTGCTTTCTCTCTAGGCCCTGGTAACTTCAGTTCTCTAATTGATCCTGCTAGTCTTGGAGGGTCTCTTTGGGAGGCAGGGGTGTGTGGGGGGGGTCATAAAAACTGGTGGCAGAAATATTGGGGAGTGCCCATCCACCTGAACTCATATTGAAGGCAGACATATTGCTTGGGCAGTTAGCATTATTGTGTTAATTTATACTGTACAACCAGGTGATTCAATTACATTTACACATGTATATACATTGTTTTTCATATTCTTTTCCATTATGGTTTATTACAGGATATTGAATATAGTTCCTTGTGCTGTACAATAGTACCTTGTTGTTTATCCATTCTCTATGTGATAGTTTGTGTCTGCTCATCCTAAATTCCCAGTCCATGCCCCCTCTTCCCCCGCAGCCACAAGTCTGTTTCTGTCTATGAGTCTGTTTCTCTTGCATAGATACGTTCATTTGTGTCATGTTGTAGATTCCACATGTAGGTGATATCATATGGTATTTGCTGTTCTCTTTCCTGTCTATTTTACTTAGTATGATAATATCTAGGTCCATCCATATTGCTGTAAATAGCATTGTTTCTTTCTTTTTGACAGCTATGTATCCTGCACCTTTGTCCATTCTTCTATCAATGGACAGTTAGGTCACTTCCATGTGTTTGCTGTTGTAAATAGTGCTGCTATGAACATAGGGGTGCATATATGTTTTCTAATTGAAGTTTTCTCTGGATATATGCCCAGGAGTGCGAATGCTGGATCATATGGCAACTCTATTTTTAGTTTTTTGAGAAATCTCCATACTGTTTAACATAGTGGCTGTACCAGTTTATTTTCATACCAGCAGTATACAAGGGTTTGCTTTTCTCCACACCCTTTCTAGCATTTGTTGTTTGTAGACTTTAATGTTGGCCATTCTGACTGGTGTGAGGTGGTACCTCATTGTAGTTTTGATTTGCATTTCTCTGATAATTAGCAATGTTGAGCATCTTTTCATGTGCCTGTTGACCATTTGTATGTGTTTGGAGAAATGACTATTTAGGTCTTCAGCCCATTTTTTGATTAGGTTGTTTTTTTTGTTGTTGTTGTTCTTGAGTTGTATGAACTGTTTGTATATTTTGGAAATTAAGTCCTTGTCAGTCACATCATTTGCAAATAATTTCTCCCAGTTTGTGGGTTATCTTTTTGTTTTGTTTATGGTTTTCTTTGCTATACAAAAGCTTGTAAGTTTGATTAGGCCCCTTTTGTTTGTTTTTGCTTTTATTTTTATTGCTTTGGAAGACTGACCTAAGAAAACATTGATATGATTTATGTCAGAGAAAATGTTTTGCTTTTGTTTTCTTCTAAGAGTTTTATGGTGTCATGTCTTGTATTTAAGTCTTTAAGCTATTTTGAGTTTATTTTTGTGTATGGTGTGAGGATGTTTTCTGACTTCATTGATTTGCCTGGGGCTGTCCAACTTTTCCAATACCACTTGCTGGAAGAGACTCTTGTCTTTTCCCATTGTGTAGTCTTGTCTCTTTGTTAAAGATTGATCGTAGGTATGTGGGTCTACTTCTGGGCTCTCTATTCTGTTCCATTAATCAGGATGACTGTTTTTGTTCTAATACCATGCTGTTGATTAGCTTTATGGAGAAGGAAATAGCAACCCACTCAAGTATTCTTGCCTGGGAAATTCCATGGACAGAGAAGCCTGGTGGGCTACAGCCCATGGGGTGACAAAAGAGTCAGACACGACTGAGTGATTTCAGTTTATAGTATTATCATCTGAAGTCTGGGAGGGTAACGCCTCTTGCTTTATTCTTTTTCCTCAGGATTGCTTTGGCATTTCTGGGTCTTTAATAGTTCCATATAAATTTTAAGATTATTCTGTTTCCTTGAAAAATGTCATGGGTAATTTGATGGGGACCACATCAAATCTGTAGATACCTTTGGTATGGCCATTTTAACAGTGTTCTTCCAATTTAGTAGAATGGGATATCTTTCCATTTCTTTGAATTATCTTCAGTTTTATTAATATTTTATAGTTTTCAGTTACCTCCTTGGTTAGGTTTATTCCTAAGAATATTTTTGGATTCAATTTAAAAGGATTTTTTTTTTTAATTTTATTTTTAAACTTTACAATATTATATTGGTTTTGCCATATATCAACATGAATCTGCCACAGGTATACACGTGTTCCCCATCCTGAACCCTCCTCCCTCCCCATACCATCCCTCTGGGTCGTCCCAGTGCACCAGCCCCAAGCATCCAGTATTGTGCATCCAACCTGGACTGGCGACTCGTTTCATATATGATATTATACATGTTTCAATGCCATTCTCCCAAATCATCCCACCCTCTCCCTCTCCCACAGAGTCCAAAAGACTGTTCTGTACATCAGTGTCTCTTTTGCTGTCTCGTATACAGGGTTATTGTTACCATCTTTCTAAATTCCATATATATGCGTTAGTATACTGTATTGGTGTTTTTCTTTCTGGCTTACTTCACTCTGTATAATAGGCTCCAGTTTCATCCACCTCATTAGAACGGATTCAAATGTATTCTTTTTAATGGCTGAGTAATACTCCATTGTGTATATGTACCACAGCTTTCTTATCCATTCATCTGGTGGACATCTAGGTTGCTTCCATTATTTTTATTTATTTATTTTTTTTACATTCCCTTTCTGATATTTCATTGATAGTGTAAAGAAATGCAACTGACCTTTATGTGTTAATCTTATAGCCTGCTACCGTGCTGAATTCGTTTATTAGTTCTAGTAGTTTTTGTGTTGAATCTTTCATGTTTTCTGTAATAGTATAGTATTATGTCATCTATATATAATGACAATTTTACCTCTTCCCTTCTAGTTTGCAAACTTTTTACTTCTTTTCCTTGTCTGATTGCTGTGGCTGGGACTTCCAACACTGTTGAATACAAGTGTTGAGAGTGGACATCCTTGTTTTGTTCCAAATTTTCACAGGAAGGCTTTCAGTTTTTCTGTGTTGAATATTGTCTTGGCTGTGGGTTTGGCATAAATGACTTTTATTTTGTTGATAAATAAAATGACTTATTAGTTTATTTTATTATGTTGAGATATTAGGTTGGTGAAAAAGTAATTGCGGTTTTGAACCATGAATTTTAAATCATGAAAACAAGTGAAAGTGAAGTCGCTCAGTTGTGTCCGACTCTTTGTGACCCCATGGACTGTATAGCCTTACCTAACCTACCAGGCTCCTCTGTTCATGGAATTTTCCAGGCAAGAGTACTGGAGTGGGTTGCCATTTCCTTCTCCAGTCATAACTAGGCTCAAACACATCTTTATTAATCAAAATAAGAACCATTATAATCAACACATTTTTGCCAACAAGAAATAAGTTTTTTTTAAATTTTTGGTGTTTGGGAGTGATTTTTATTCATATTTGAAGATTTCCAAGGGAGAAATTTTGCCTTACAGTTTACAACTTTTCATTTTTCTTTTACATTTTTTTGTTGCAATTTTCAGTGTGAACTTACTGCTCCCCACTTTCTTAGCCCTTCTAAACAATTATTAGGTTTTGTTTTTTGAGCAATTTTAGGTTTACAGAAAAATTGAGTGGAAAAGACAAAGAATCCTCATGTACCTCATCATAAACTGTAAAATTCCACATAATGTACAATACAAAGAGTAAATTCTAGTATAAACCCTAATGTAACTATTTAATAATAATTCAGTATCGGCTCATCAATTGGCATAGGAAATGGCAGTCTACTCCAGTATTCTTGCCTGAAAATTCCATGGGCAGAGGAGCCTGGTGGGCTCCAGTCCATGGAACAAAGAGTTGAACAAGACTAAGCAACTGAGCACATAGACTCATCAGTTCTAATGTATGTGCTATATTAAGGTAAGATGTTAAGAGGAATACGTTTGTTTATTCCTGTAGCATAAAAATTTGTGCTTTGGGATTCAGAGAACTCTTGAAAGCATTTTCTGCTGCCTGATAGTTGTGGAAGCATTTTCCTTGCAAAAAGTTGTCGAGATACTTCAGGAAGTGGTAGTCGGTTGGCAAGAGGTCAGGTGAATATGGTGGATGAGACAAAACTTTGTAACCCAATTCATTCAACTTTGAAAGCGTTGATTATGTGATGTGCGGTCAGGCGTTTTTGTGAAGAGTTGGGCCCATATTGTTGACCAATGCCCACTGCGTGCGTGTCAGTTTTCGGTGCATCTCGATTTGCTGAGCGTACTTCTCAGATGTAATGTTTCTCCGGGATTTAGAAAGCTGTAGTGGTTCAGACAGGCAGCAGACCACCAAGCAATGACCATGACCTTTTTTTGGTGGAAGTTTTTGGCTTTGGGAAGGTCTTTGGAGCCTCTTCTCGGTCCAGCCACAAAGCTGGTCGTCTCCAAGTTGCATATAAAATCTACTTTTTGTCATATGTCACAACCTGATTGAGAAATGAATGATTTGTTGTTGTTGTATACAATAAGAGAAGATGACATTTCAAAATGGCGATTTTATTTTCATTCAGCTCATGAGGCACTTATTTATTGAGGTTTTTCACCTTTCCAGTTTGCTTCAGATACTAAATGACCATAGAATGGTCAACATTGAGTTCTTTGTCAACTTCTTGTATAGTTGTAAGAGGATCAGCTTCGATGATTCTTTCAGCTAGTCGTTGTCAGCTTCCAGTGGTCAGCCCCTGCTCTCCTCCTCTTGAGGGCTCTTGTCTCCTTTGCAAAACTTCTTGAACCACCAGTGCATTGTATGTTGTTAGCACTTCCTGGGCCAGATGCATTGTTGATGCTGCGAGTTGTCTCAGCTGCTTTCCGGCCCATTTTAAACTTGAATAAGAAAATTGCTTGAATTTGCTTTATGTCTAACATCGTTTCCTTAGTCTAAAATAAATAGCAAGTAATAAGTCATTAGCAAAAAAAATAAGGCGAGAAATGCACATTAAAGTGATATATAACACAACCACATTTATTTGAGTGTATTCCAATATCAAACAGCTAAGTTCAGCAATACAAAACTGCAGTTACTTTTGCACCAACCTAATATGCCCTCTATTCCCACTTTGGTAAGAGTTTTTATCATGAATGAAAGTTGAGTTTTGTCAGATGCTTTCTTTGCATCTGCTGAAATGATGTTGAAATGGTTTTTGTTTTTTCTTTAGTTGATGTGAAGTGTAACAGTTACTGATTGGTATATGTTGAACCATGCTTGTGACCCTGAGATGAATCCAGCTTCATCATGGTGTATGGTCTTTTTTTTTTTGTAGCCTTTTATTTTTTTCTTTTAGTTATTTTAAAATATATATTATTTTATTGAAGTATAATTGACTTACAGTGTTTCAGGTGCACAGCAGGGTGATTCAGTTATACACATATATTATTTTTGAAATTATTTTCTATTATAGGTTATTACAAGATACTGACTACAATTCCCTGTGCTATACAATACTTTGTTGCTTGTTGCATATCTGTTTTTTAAAATTAGAAATCTAGCATTCTATTCATACTAAGTCAAACAAGTGGAATCAAAATGTCAAACTTTTTAGGCAAAAATTAAGTTTTCTAAAATTTATATATTATACATATTATTTATGTATATTATACAAAAGCTTTGCTACTACGCCGATACAGGCTTGAGAAAGAATATCAAAAAAAGAAAGAGATGGAGAAATTGGAAAATATAAACTAAATGAAATGGAAACACTGAATATGAAATAGAGTGAAACAAACTAGATAAAAGTAATAAAAGATCATCATATAGTCCAGTTTTTTTTATAATAATTTATTTTGCTTTAATGGTTTCTATTACCTTATAAATGGCAAAAGTGTCAACAGTATTAGAACAGGTAAAAGAAATGAGCTAAGCTGCTGTAAAGGATCATGAAGACTATTTAAAGACCCACACATCAGAAAATCTGAGGTCACATCAGTCCCCATCACTGAAATAATTTAAGCTGTGACGACGAAATGTAATGCCATGAAGTACTTACACAAATGAGTCCTACTTTATAGTAACCCTTTGTGTGTGCTAAGTCCCTTCAGCCATGTCCGACTCTGTGCAACCCCAAGGACTGTAGCCTGTCACCCTCCTCTGTCCATGGAATTCACCTTACTTGTACATTAACTGGATGATAACCCACCAATCTTACACTTCCGAGTAAAAGTGGTTAATAGGTTAGAGCTTCCCTGGTGGCTCAGAAGGTAAAGAATCCATCCGCAATATAGGAGACCCAGGTTCAGTCTGTGGGCTGGGAAGATCCCTGGAAAAGGAAATGGCAACCCACAGTCCAGTTATTTTTAAACATGACTGCCCGTTAGAAGCATATCTGGACCTCTGGAGAGAATAAAGCAATACCTAGGCATTTGTATTTTTCAAAAATTGGAAGGTAATTCTGATAACGCATCTGGATTTTAAAAAGTGATTACAGGTTTTTCTATTAAATGGTAGTTTTGGTGATAGAGAATTCTATAATTTTTCTGTTGACCAATCATGATACACTATGTGGGGTCTGTAGTTCAGTTAGTAAAGAATCTCTGCAATGTAGGAGACCTGGATTCAACCCCTGGGTCAGGAAGATCCCCTGGAGAAGGAAATGGCAACCCACTCCAGTATTCTTGCCTGGAAAATCCTCTGGCCAGAGGAACCTGGTGGGCTCCAGTCCATGGGGTCGCAAGAGTCATACACGACACACACCAAACCAATCATGATACAATAGTATTGAGTAATAGTTACATAATCACAATAGTAAAAGATGTTCATCAGTTTTCTCAATCAATAGCCAGGCAAAAATAAAAGATAATTACAGTTGTAAGCCATAATGGGAACATTAACTT
>NW_011494810.1:2744281-2746075 GCF_000754665.1 Bison bison bison | reverse complement strand
GTACATGCACATGTTTTCATCTGCTCAGCCAGTCTGTGTCTTTTGATTGGTGCATTTAATCCATTTACATTTAAGTTAATTATTGATGTGTATGATCTGTTACTGTTTTCTTAATTGTTTTGGGTTTACTTTCTGTAGGTCTTTTCCTTCTCTTGCGTTTCATGCCTAGAGAAGCTCTTTGAGTATTTGTTGTAAAGCTGGTTTGGTGGTGCTGAATTCTCTTAATTTTTGATTGTCTGAAAAGCTTTTGATTTTTCCCATTGAATCTGAATAAAAGTCTTGCTGGATAGAGTATTCTTGGTTTTATCTTTGTCTTTAATTTTTGTCAGTTTGAGTACTATGTGTCTCAGTGTGTTCCTCCTTGGGTTTATCCTTCCTGGGACTCTGTGCTTCCTGGACTTGGTTCACTGTTTCCTTTCCCATGTTAAGAAAGTTTTCAGCTCTTATCTCTTCAAATATTTTCTCAGGTCCTTTCTGTCTCTTCTCCTCCTGGGACCCCTATAATACAAATGTTCATGCATGTAATGTTGTCCCAGAGGTTTCTTAGGTTGTCTTCATTTCTCTTCATTGTGTTTTCTATATTCTGTTCTTTGGCAGTTATTTCCACCATTCTGTCCTCCAGATCATTTATCGATTCTTCTGTTTCAGTTATTCTGCCATGGATTACTTCTAGTGTATTATTCATCTCTGTTTGTTTGTTCTTTAGTTCTTCTAGGTCTTTAATAAGCATTTCTTCTCCATTGTTTTCCCAACATCCTGGATCATCTTCACTATCTTTATTCTGAATTCTTTTTCTGGAAGGTTGCCTATCTCCATTTAGTTGTTTTTCTGGAGTTTTATCTTGTCCCTTCATCTGGGACATAACTTTCTGTTTTTCATCGTGATTAGTTTTCTGTAGTCTAATTTTCTGTAACAAAAATAAAAATATTTTTTTTTTCTGTGGGACTGTGCTTCTTCTTGCTTCTTCTGTCTGCCCTCTGATGGATAGGCTAAGAGACTTGTGTAAGCTTCCTGATGGGAGGGATGGGTGATGGGAAAAACTGGTGCGCAGAACCTCACTCAGTAAAGCTTTAACATTATCTGCTAATGGGTGGATTGCTGATGGGTAGTTGTTTGGCCTGAGGCAACTCAGCCCTGGGCTCTATCAGATCAGATCAGATCAGTCGTTCAGTCGTGTCCGACTCTTTGCGACCCCGTGAATCGCAGCACGCCCTGCCTCCCTGTCCATCACCAACTCCCGGAGTTCACTCAGACTCACATCCATCAAGTCAGTGATGCCATCCAGCCATCTCATCCTCTGTCGTCCCCTTCTCCTCCTGCCCCCAATCCCTCCCAGCATCAGAATCTCTTCCAGTGAGTCAACTCTTCGCATGAGGTGGCCAAAGTACTGCAGTTTCAGCTTTAGCATCATTCCTTCCAAAGAAATCCCAGGGCTGATCTCCTTCAGAATGAACTGGTTGGATCTCCTTGCAGTCCAAGGGACTCTCAAGAGTCTTCTCCAACACCACACTTCAAAAGCATCAATTGTTTGGTGCTCAGCCTTCTTCACAGTCCAACTCTCACATCCATACATGACCACAGGAAAAACCATAGCCTTGACTAGACAAACCTTTGTTGGCAAAGTAATGTCTCTGCTTTTGAATGCTGTCTAGGTTGATCATAACTTTCCTTCCAAGGAGTAAGCGTCTTTTAATTTCATGGCTGCAGTCACCATCAGCAGTGATTTTGGAGCCCCCAAAAATAAAGTCTGACACTGTTTCCACTGTTTCCCCCATCTATTTCCCCATGAAGTGA
>NW_011494810.1:2727439-2744181 GCF_000754665.1 Bison bison bison | reverse complement strand
TTCCTATTTGGAGCCAGTCTGTTGTTCCATGTCCAGTTCTAACTGTTGCTTCCTGACCTGCATACAAATCTCTCAAGAGGCAGGTCAGGTAGTTTGGTATTCCCATCTCTTTCAGAATTTTCCACAGTTTATTGTGATCCACACAGTCAAAGGCTTTGGCATAGTCAATAAAGCAGAAATAGATGTTTTTCCGGAACTCTCTTGCTTTTTCCATGATCCAGCGGATGTTAGCAATTTGATCTCTGGTTCCTCTGCCTTTTCTAAAACCAGCTTGAACATCAGGAAGTTCACGGTTCACATATTGCTGAAGCCTGGCTTGGAGAATTTGAGCATTACTTTACTAGCGTGTGAGATGAGTGCAATTGTGCGGTAGAATTAACTGGTGAACTCCAAGAGGGTTTACACCAAGGGGGACCTTCCTGGCCTAATGCTGCCAGTGTCTCCGTCCTGTGGTGAGCCCCCGCTGACCCGCACTTCACAGGAGATGCTCCAGCACTAGCAGGTATTTTTGGTTCAGTCTCCTGTGGGGTCACTGCTCCTTTCCTCTGGATCTTGGTGTGCAGAAGACCTTGTTGGTGTGCTCCAAGACTGGAGTCTCTGTTTCCCCCAGTCCTGTGGAAGTCCTATAATCAAATCCCGCTGTCCTTCAAAGCCAGATTCCATGGGGGTTCCCAGTCCTTTTGTCAGATCTCCAGGTTGGGAAGTCTGATGTGAGGTTCAGAACCTTCACAGCAGTTGGATAACTTTGCTATTACTGTTCTCCTATTTGTTTGTCCCCCATCCGGTGGGTATGGGATTTGATTTTATCGTGATTGTGCCCCACCTACAATCTCACTGTGGCATCATCTTTGTCTTTGGACAAGGGGTATCTTTTTTTGGTGGTTCCAGCATCCTCCTGTGGAGGAGGAGCTAGTTGCAATTTTGCAATTTTGGTGTTTTCACAGGAGGAGATGAGCGCATGTCTTTCTACTCCGCCGTCTTGAATCGGAAGTCCATGGTGTATGATCATTTCAAGGTGTTGTTAGATTCAATTTGCTAGTATTTTACTGAGAATTGTGCATTAATATTCATCAAAGGTATTGGCCTGTGGATTTCTTTTTTGGTAGTGTCTTTGTCTAGTTTTAATATTAGGGTTATGGTGGCCTCATAGAATGTCTGGGAGTTTTCCCTCTTAAGTCTTTTGGAAGAGGTTTGAGAAGAATTGGTATAAGTTCTTTGTATGTTTGGTAGAATTGAACTGTGAAAGCCATCTGATTCTGTACTGTTTGTAGAGAGGTTTTCAGATTTTTTTAAAAATTACTGATTCTATTTCACTTCTAGTGATTGGTCTGTTTAAATTATGTATATCTTCTCGATTCGGTTTTGTGGGTTGTAAGTTTCTAGAAACTTAGAGGTTGTTGAATTTTTTTCACGTACAATTGTTCATAGTGTTGTCTTATGACCTTTTGCATTTCAGTATCAATTGTTATTTTTCTTTTTTCATTTCTTATTTCATTTGGGTCCTTTCTCCGTGAGCCTGGCTAGAGGTTTGTCAATTTTGTTTACCCTTTCAAAGAACTAGCTATTGGCTTCATTGATTTTTTTTTTCCCCCTATTGTTTTGAAAATCTCTTTCATTTCCTACCTGATCTTTATTATCTCTTTCTTTCTATTGACTTTTAGGTTTTGTTTGTTGGTTCTTTTTTCTGATTCTTTTAGACGGTAGCTTACGTTGTTTATTTGATACTTTTCTTGTTTTTTGAGGAAGGCCTGTATTACTGTGAACTTCTCTCTTAAGAACTGCTTTTCCTACATACCATAGATGTTGTGTTGCTTTGTTTTCATTTTCATTTATCTCAAAGTATATTTTAAAATTTTCTCTTTGATTTCATTGTTGACCCATTAGTTTTGTAGGAACATGTTGGTTAGTCTCCGTGTAATCTTTTTTTTTCCCCTCTTTTTCTGTGATTGGTTTGTACTTTTTATGCCATTGTGGTCAGAAAAGATGCTTGAAATAATTTCTGTATTCTTAAATTTGTTGAGGCTTGTTTTGTGCTGTAGAGAATGTTCAATATGTACTTGAAAAGAACGTGTATTCTGGTGGGGTTTTTTTTTTTTTGGATGTAATTTCCTGAAAATATCAAGTAAGTTTTAACTGTTCTATTGTATCATTTAGGATCTCTTGCCTTATTGATTTTCTGTCCAGAAGATCCATCTGTTGATCTAAATGGGACATTAAAGTATCCTAATATTATATTCCCATCAGTTTCTCTCTGTCTGTTACTATTTGTTTAATGTGTTTGGGTGTTCCTGTATTGGCCGCATGCTGATGGGTGTAATACCCCTTCCTTGTGTTGATCCTTCTATCATTTTCTTTGTGGCCTTTGTTTTATCTGATATGAATATTGACAGCCTTGCTTTGTTGTCATGCATTCCATTTTTTTCCATCCCCTCTCTTTCAGTCTGTGTGTTTTCTTTGCCCTAAAGTGGGTCTCTCTCTCTCTCTCCTCTTTCTGGCTGCACTAGTGGCTTGTGGGACCTTAGTTTCCTGACCAGGGATCAAACTTGTGCCCATGGCAGAGTCCCAGCCACTGGACTGCTTTTCCCTACTCCATATCTTTTGATTGAAGCATTTAGTTCATTGACATTTAAAGTAATTATTGATAGATATGTTTTTATTGCCATCTTAATCCTTGTTTTACTTTTGAGTTCGTATTTCTTTTTTGTTCTTTCCTTTTTCCTTTTGTGGTTTGATGATTTTCTTTTGTGTTATGCTTGTGTTCTCTTTTTGTTTTTACTTTCATCCACATTTTCTGATTTTGATGTCCTCTTTTCCATCTTTGTGTTTATTCTTTTGCTGTTCTTTTTTGTTGTTGTTGTTCATATTGATTGTAACTTTCAGAAAATTTTATTTTTTCTTTTAATTTGTATACAGGCTTATTTAAATAATTTACTTGAGAATTGTGATTTTCTCTCTATTATAGCTGCTTGATTTTTTTTCCTTTTTTATTTAGAGAAGACTTCAGTATTTCTTTTAGAATAGGTTTAGTATTGTATTCTTTCAGTTTTTGCTTGTGTGAGAAATTCTTTCTTTCTCCTTATATTCTAAATGATAATCTTGTTGGGTAGAGTATTCTAGGTTGCAAATTTCTCCCTATCAGTACCTTGATTGTATCTTGCCACTTCTGGCCTCTGCAGCATTTCTGTAGAGAATCAGCTGATAGCCTTACAGGGTTTCTCTTGTAGTTAACTTTTGTTTTCCTCTTGCTGCCTTGGAGAAGAATCCATACTCTCTTTAACTTTTGTTATTTTAATTATAATATGTCTTGGTATAGGTCTGTTTTGGATTCAACTTGTTTGGGACCCGTTAATGCTTCCTTACCTGGATTATCTGTTTCATTCGTGAGGTTTGGGACATGTTTAGCTATAATTTCTTCAAATACGTATTTGATTTGTTTCTTCTCTTTCTGGAATCCCTATTATGTGTAGATTGGCACACTATATTTTATATATATATATATATATATATTGCATAGGTTTCTTGTATTGCTTTCAGTTTTCTTTTTTCCATTTGGCTTTCTGCCTGATAGTCTTATTGGATAATTTCCATTATTCTGTCTTCCAGATCACATGTTCATTCTTCTGCATTATTTAACCTGCTATTTATTGCCTGTAGCTTGGGTTTTGTCTCAGCAAATGAGTTTCCTAATTTTTCTTGGCTTCCCTTTCTAGTTTCTAGTTTCTTTTTACAGTAGTCCACATTTCTATTGATAGCCTTTCTTAATTCCTTGATTACTTTCATTGCTTCCTTTTTGAACTTGGTGTCTGTTAAACTGAAGAGATTTGTTTCATGGTTTGTTCTTTCAGGGGAATTCTCTTGATCTTATAATTGGTAGTGGTAACTTTGCTTTTCTATTTTACTTATATTTCTTACTCTATGAGTTTATGAAAAACAGTTTTTTGCTGTGGTCTTCGAGGGGTCTTTTTATGTGGGAGCATCCCTTGTAGTCTCCAAGTTTTCACATTTTTGGTGTGAGGGCTGTTTTTAGTATGGATGCCTGCTACCTCTTTCCTCAGTGTGTGCTGACTTTTATCCCCTTGATAAAGGGGTGTACCTTGTGTTGTGACCACAGCCTGCACTGGAAGTTGAGCGTGGCCACCTCTTTGCTCTGTGGTTGTCATAGCCCTGTTATGGGCAGAGTCTGCTCCTTAGTTGTAGGAGCGAAAGTGAAAGTCACTCGGTCGTGTCCGACTCTTTGTGACCACCTGGACTTTACAGTCCATGGAATTCTCCAGGCCAGAATACTGGAGTGGGTAGCCTTTCCTTTCTCCAGGGTATCTTCCCAACCCAGGGATCAAATCCAGGTCTCCCGCATTGCAGTCAGATTCTTTACCATCTGAGCCACAGGAAGCCCAGGAATACTGGAGTGGGTACCCTATCCCTTCTCCAGCAAATCTTCCCAACCCAGGAATTGACTGGGGTCTCCTGCGTTGCAGGCGGATTCTTTACCAACTGAGCTATCAGGGAAGCCCATAGTTGTAGGAGTAGAAGCCCTCAGTTTCTGAGCTGTGCTGTGAGGTAGATGGGATTGGAGCATTCCCATTGGTAGAGGAGCCACTGAGTATTCCTCTGCTGGAGCTGTCCACTGGGGAGTGTGCTTTGTGGTGTCACCTAAAACCTATTGTGTAAGCTCACAAAGTACACTGTTGCTGGCACTGTCCTCATCCCTGATTCAACTGTGGGAATGATGATTGTAGGCCCTGGTGTCCCTCAGGCACTGCATTTACAAAACTACCGGTGTGTATCTACCAGCTCAGATCCAGTGAAGTCTGGTACCAGGACCAGAGTAATTGCAGTGTGGGAACTATGGAAGCAGCTCAGACCCTGGCCCAGCCTCCATGTGCCTACTCCCACACAGCCCACATCTGCTAAGGCCAGACCTGTCCTGGCCTTGGGGGCACCCATTGTCTACTTGGGTGTCCCACAGGTACTGAGTATAAAAAGCTGGCAGCCTCGCCCCTTTTCTTGATTAATCTTTTGCTTGATTGTTGCAGGCCTTTTTAGTTGTTCAAGATGGTTGTGTAGTTGTTTGTGGTAGTTTTTCTTTCTCCTGTTGAGTTGTTATTTTTGTGGAGGGACTGGCCTTTAACGTTGCCATTCGAGACATATTTGACCGTTACAGCCTTTGTGCAGTTTTTTGGGAGTTTATTTTTTGTATTCATTGTTGGGCCTCGTTTTTCTCTTTTTGGCAACACCTTACGACATGTGGGATCCTAGTTCCCTGACCAGGGATCGAACCTGTACCCCCTGCAGTGGAAGAGGGGAGTCTTAACCACTGGACCACTGGAGAAGGTCCCCAGACCTTGCTTTTATTAGGGAAAATCAAGTAAGAATGGAATCTGGTGAAGAAGTTAAACTGATAGATAGTAGTTTAGGTTCTGCATGTAATTTGTAATTAATATGAAAGAGTTTTATCATGTGGTATGTAGAGTTGACTTGTTAGTAGTTTTTTACTACAGATAAATCTGTCTACCACCTGTCTTTGTAACAGCCCACCAGCCAAGAATAGTTTTTTTGTTTTTGAATGGGATCAAATCAAATCAAAAAGAAAATATTATGTACCGTGTTAAAATGATACAAAATTAAAATTTCAGTAACCAAAAAGTTCTGCTGAAACTTGGGTTTTTTATGTGTTGTCTGTGGCTACTTTTGTACTATAATGGAAGAATTGAGTAGTTGGGAAAAAGACTGTATGAAATATTTACTATTTGGACGTTAACAGAAAAAGTTATCACTCTCCTGTGTAAGTTATCCTGAGAACTATTTTAAATGGTCTTGTAAGGACCATACTTGTTTGCAAATTCTGGTGTGTTATGTCAAAATATTGTTCATAAACACATCTCATATTTTAAGTTTTAATGAATTAAAACTAATTCATTAGTTAAATTAACTACAGATACAACTTTGCTGGTTAATGGGAAAGATGTTTATAGGTAGTCTGATACTCATATTGTTACTTGGTTAGCATTTCTTCTTACTCTCTTAATACTCTTCCTTGGTTTTCAGAAAGGTGGATAAAAAGTTCTGTGTTCCCATAATACTGTTACAGCATTTTTCATATATGTTTTGATTATTGTTCTGTCCTGTATCCCCCCAGTAAACTTACAACTTCAAGCTTGGGATTGTGTTGTCTTTATTTTGTATCTTTGAGCCCTGCTACAGTTTCTCATAAGTAGGTAAGCAACAAATATTTTTAGGAGGAAAGAATGAATATTCTGTTAGAGAAATATCTAAGTCATTTCTCATTCTTGATCTTCAGAGAGGAAAGAGATTAAATCTAGATGTATATTTTAGAGATGTGAATTAAAATAAGTAGGGTCTTGTCAGAGACTGAATCAGTTGTAGGAAATTGTTATACATTCAAATACTACTGGCCAAAACTGTTACTATCTTTTAACTCACCAAAGTATAGATTGTACGTATTTATTACTTCATTGATTTTGTTTTGGGGCTGTGTCATCAACTATGTGATCACAAAAAACGAGGGTTAATTTTCTGTGGTCAGTAGAAAGATAATTTGAATTGCATTTACGTTATTGGAAATAGTATTTAAAGTCTTATTCAGAGGTTATTCTTGGAAGGGCAAATAGTGTTAAAGCTTTGTCTATGATACATAGTAGTATTTAAACCACATGGAAAAGGATATTTTGTATGTCACTTAAAATAATAATACACAAGGTAAAATTCTAAAAATATCTCTAGAATGGCAAGTGATACATCCTGTCTGCATTTTACAGTAAAGCTTATTTGTGATGTGAACATTCAAATTAGAAAATTCTACTTTTTCTTCATTTTAGTTTCTTCAAACAGTGTTTCAAAATTGAAGTGTTAAAAACTAAATTGTTCTTTTAAATTTTATGATTGCAAATTCTGAATACTGTCTACATTTTATTTGATATGTTTAAAATAGGTTTTATCATTACTTTTCCTGATTAGTACAGTATAAATCTAAAAGGATTGTGTTAAAAGAGTTTATACTAACTTAGAAAAATTTAAAAAAAAATTTGGTTTTCAAAAATCTGCCTCTGGTGATATGCTCAGGTTTTTCTTTTAACTCTAGATCTTAGTTCAGAGTCCAAGCCCAGACTTTTTGCAGAGAGCAAGATGGTAGGTACCCAAACTTTGGGAATCAGTCAGAATTGAACTCAACAATTAATGATGTCCCATTGGAAATTTTCTGTTTTGGGTTTCTCAGTAGTAAAATGGAGGTTAATACCCCACCTATTAGCATTTTTTATGATTCCATTATATTACATGTAAAAGGTCTTGGCACATGGTTGAAGGTTTTCAGAAATGTTTTTTCCTCTAAACCGAAGATTCACGTTGGTCCCAATTTCTAAAGGGTCAAAGTTTTTCTTTAAAGAGTCAAATACTGATCCACAAACATTGGGTTTTCAAGCTATGTGGGTCCGATTAGCTCAGCATATTTACTTAACTTCAGTAGATTTAAGACCTGTGGGCTCTTCATCATTTGAGTTGGTGTTTGATCCTATTTGTTCACCAGAAACTTCAGATACATCATTTTCATAAATGCAACAGGTTTAGCATTGAGAATCTACATGGATAATCTGTGAAACTTGTTTTCTGGTTCCTTCCAGTTTGTATCAGGGTCCCCTTAGCACATGCTGTAGCTTTCTTTTCTCAACAGATCTTTGTATTTTTATTTTTGATTCTGTGTGGGAATCATACCATACACTACTGAAGGGGACTAGTTAAATTTCTGGAATATTCCAAGCAGACTACTGGCAGCCAAAGGAGAAAATGCCCATTGGCTGTGGTTTTTAAATGAGTGTGACACTTTAGCAGGTACTTTGCACCTCTGTGCATGCAGCTGTTGTTTTCCCACTTACATGTAAGTAGGACTTAAAGCTGCTTTATGTTGCAGGGAGTAAAATGAAAGATACAAACTTTTACAATATCTCATTAAGTTATTTTTTTATCTTTCATTTATTCATTCATTATTCAACAAATATTGAGCATTAACAATGTGCCAGACACTGTTTTAAGTACTGGGAATATAGTGACCCTCCTTTGAGTACTGTGTGGGAGGCTAACATTAAACTGGATACTCCACAATACCTATGTAACTACAGTTAAACTGAGGATTAGGAAGGGAAGTAGGGAATTCCCTAGCAGTCCAGTGGTTCGGACTCTGTCATTCCCAGGGGCCTGGGTTTGATCCTTAGTCCAGGAGCTAAGATCCTACAAGCCACACTGTGCGATCCCCACCTCCGCCCTCACAAAGAAAGAAAGGGGGAGAGGGAGAGGAAAAGTATAGGGAACTTGGAGCTTGCATCCCAGGAAGACTTGATATAGTTTGGTGCTTACTTAGGGAGTTTTCCCTGAGAATGTGGAGACTGGGAATCCAAAGATTAAGTAAGAGTTAACTGGACATAAAAGAGATTGGGAGGGTAGTGGTGAGAGTGGGAGAAATGAATTTTCTTTTTCTTGAATGTGTATCTTTTTTCTTTTTAAATTTTTTATTGAAATATGGTTACACTGTTGTGTTAGTTTAATGTGTACAGCAGAGTGACTCATTTATACATGTATTCTTTTTTTAGGTACTTTTCCATTATAGGTTATTACAACATGGTTCCATGTGCTGTACAACAGGTCCTTGTTGGTTATTTATTTTAGACATAGTAGTGTGTATATTTTAATTCCAAACTCCTACTTTATCTCCACTTCTCTTTCCCCTTTGGTAATCATAAATTTGTTTTCTGTGTCTGTGAGTCTATTTCTGTTTTGTAAATAAGTTCATTTGTATCAGTTTTTTAGATCCCACATGTATATGATAGGATTGTTTTTTTGGCTTCACTAGTAAGATAATCTCTGGGTCCTTTCATGTTGCTGCAGATAGCATTATTTCATTCTTTTTATAGGGGAGAAGGGAACTAAAAGACCATTTTAGGCAGAGGAACAAGCTTGAGTAAAGGCTAAAAGGAACTACAGTAATTTAGTAATTGTGCAAAGTCTGTGAGCTTATGATTGAATCCTGGGCATCCTGAGAATCTGCCTTTCAGATTTCCTTTCTTTTTTTAATTCAGAGATAGATTGTGTACTCACATTGACTATGGTGAGAGGAAACTCTTTATACCAATGTCCAGATTTTCCTCTCTCTCTCATGATGCCTTCTAAATAAATTATTTGTTTCAGTTAAGATTTTAGAGCCATTCTTTTTTGTTTCCTGCTTGAAAATGGCATTTTACAACCTTATATGCTATAAAAGATTTATAGTGAAAAGTATTTAAATCAGCCAGTTTCTGTCCCTGGTAAATCAGTTTATCAGTTCTTATGTGTTATCCTTTGAGATATTTTATACATATATAAGCAAATGCATATACTATTCACTCCATTTTGGTTTTGTTTTTAAATAATGGTGGTGCACACTATTACTTTTTTTAGTGTAAAAATATTTTAATAACTAGGTTTTTTTTAGAATTTTTATTTTATATTGGAGTACAGTTAGATTAACATGTTGTGATTCAGCTCATTTAGACTATTACAGAGTACTGATCAGAATTCCTTGGGCTATACATCCTTGTTGGTTATCTATTTTCTTTCTTTTTTTTTTCTTGGCCACATCACACAGCTTGTGGGATCTTAGTTCCCACACCAGGGATTGAACCCTGGGCCCTCCACAATGAGAGCACGGAGTCCTAACCACTGGACAGCCAGAGAGTTCCCTGTTTATTTTAAATATAATAATGTTTACATGTGAATTCCAAAGTTCCAGTTGGTCTATTCCACAATCCCCATAACCATAAATTCGTTATGTAAGGCCCTGAGTCTGTTTGTAAATAAGTTAATTTATGTCGTTTAAAAAAATTTCCTCATATAATCAATATCATATGTTTGAAATGGAATCTCATCCAGAACATCAGTATAGAACAGAAAAGAGATGGCGCTGCTTTAATTTGGGATGGAGAAAAGGCATATTTTCTTCTTCCTCTCTTGGGCAGACCCTGAGGGACTCTTCAAGATACACTCTCTGAGGAACACAATTGAAACTACTTTTTGGATGGAGTTTCAGCACAAGGATTTTGAGAAGTCCAGAGGGAGAGATCACCTGAACCAGTAAATGTAAAATGTGTTGTTACAGGGGGAAACAGTTGGTGTCACATGTGGAGGAGGGCAAGGGGGAAGGAAGCCAGTTCACCTGTGTTTGGGCTGTCTATTTCTGTTCTTTAGAATAGTCTATTAATAGATAATAAATGTTAATTAAACGTTCCTTTAGAGATACATACTGAAGTATCATGAAGGAAAATATATCTGGGGATTTGCTTCAAAATAATCAAGACATGAGGTTTGTAGATCATCACAGCTTGTACCAAAATTCATGCATCCTGGGTCTCTCCATTGTATGAGAGGGCTGGTGTTGTAGGGTATTAAGACTGGAAAGACAGCATAGCCTTAGGGAAAAGACACTAGAATAGAAGGCCACATATTCTAGTCGTCTTGTTATCTTGAGGAAATCACTTAGGTATGGCAAAAAACATTGCTTTTTTTTTTTTTTTTTAAGGTACATGGGGACATATAAAGTTAGATTGGGTAAAATTTGCCTTTTATTTATTTATTTATGTTTTCTCCATGCCAGTTTTATTGCCCCTTTTTTTAAATTGCAGAAAGCTATACAAATTGTTTTACTGTGTTTTCTGAGGGCATCTTTGTTTTAAACTTGAGCTGACTCAAGTTTAGTACTATCCGTTAGTGACTTGTCTCCTTACAGTATTGATTAATTTCTCTTAACAGTATTGACTAATTTTGACTCAGATAAAGAAGTACAGTAAGGAGAACAGATGTCTTTTTTGAAGAGACTGAGGCATCTTCTGTTAGTTGAATTATGATGTAAAGGTGTTGTGAGGAACATTACCTGGTGAGAGTTTATGAGCAGAATCCCCTTATTGAATGAGAGAGTAAGGTCACTGATTGTGTTGAGGTTGAGTATAGTTACAGATACTAAAGGCTGATGTTTTTATTTGTTTTTCTGTGTTGTGATCTAGTGAAAAGAGTATGGGCAATTGAACAGAGCACAGACATGGCTCTGTTTGGCATTTACCAGCTCACTTCCCATTTCTGAGCCTCAGATTCTACACCTAAAACAGATAGTAATTGATATCTGCCTCATTGTCACTATGAGATTTAAAATAGAAAGAATATACATTTTCATTTTCTCCTACTTGGAGTATCAGAAAAACACTTCCTTTTTCTTGTGTGACTTTACATTGGAATTGTATAGTCAGTTACCTCTTGCTGGTGTCAGAATACCTTTTTAAAAAATTTTTCTTACCTGTTCTCCCCCACCAAAACAAACTCACTCAGGCCTATAATTACAATAAAATACTAGCTAGCTATATGGTTTGTTTTCAACCTTGGCTGTTCATCAGATGCACAACTAGATGCCAAAAACCTCACTTTGTGTATATTGAATCAGAGTCTCCAGGCCTGTGGGTGGGTATGAGGGTCTGGCTAGGATTGAGAACCGTTGATCTGCTGCTTCTGAAGCAGAAGCAAATCCGTAAAAGGCATAGACTAAAGCAGAAGTCAGAGGGAAAATAAGCCCCAGGTCATACCCAATAGTTACATGGTATAATGATGAATGGGAATCGTGGGGACATAATAGCTTCTCAAACAGTGAAAGAAAAATTTGTGGACAGAAAGACTGTGAAAAATGAAGTGATTTATGCTGTAATGTTTTGGCACTAAGTTTTCTATTGTAGCAAAAATGCTTCTTGTCAGTGTTACGAAATTCTCCAGATTAAGAGTTCAAGGATATCTCCAAACTAATGTTTAAATCATTCAGTTCCAGTATAACGTACAGACATAATGGTATACATGCCATTTTCTTTTCTTGCATCAGGCCAGAGAGTATATCTCTCCTCTCTCGTTCTAGCCTTTTGGGGTTGGAGAGGGCTGCACCCTTTCAGGCCTGTCTTCTGTGCTGTTATCAAACCTGTTTTATTGTGGGTTTGAGAATTTTTATGGCATAAAGCCAAAGGTCTGGGCTAAGCAGGAATGCCTTGGCCTGCATGTTTCTGTTCTACCTTGTGAGCAGGCTGCCCTTTGTGAGCAGCTTCATGCTACATCCAGGCGGGGCTTCCACTGATAGTCTCCTAGCCTCAGCCTTAATTACTGTGTGGTCCTCAATACACCTGTTTCCATGACTAGCCTAGCAGCTGCTCTACTTTCCAGCTTTCAGTGGACCAGTTCCCTGCTTTTCTGCTGTCCTTTTCCAAGACTTCAGTGATTTTCTTTGATCTATTGTCAATGACTTTCTCTTTGATCTTTTGTTTCTGATACTTAGCCAATAAACAAGAGGTCATTTCTTACTCATAACAATTAAGTTGTACACAATAATCTTTAGTCTTTTGCCTCAGCTTGCTGTAGGTTAAAATTGTAATGCTGCCAGAAATCGTTTATCTAACTACTCTTTGCTAGATTTTTTTTTGCTACATGGGTCCCAGATCCCCTTTTTTTCTCAGTGAAAGTTAATAGACGTAGCTCTGACTGCCATCTGCACTGTAGAGAGGATTGGTGAGAGGAGACTTAAGGACTCCAGTTCACTCCTTTGTTCTGTGATTGGTATGGTGAAGTAGGGATCAGACGATGCTGACTTCTAATTCCCACCTTTTGTTAAAGCTCTCTACACTTCTGACAGGATCACTCTTTGTCTCTCTTTCCTGGTCTGCTGTAAATATGGGATAATAAAAACTGTGCTGCCTACCTCACCTGGTTGTTTTTGAGATTCATATGATCAAATGGATGTTAAAAGAGCTTTGACAACTAGAATACACACAAACATTTATTTGACTATGTAGCTGTGAGCAAGGTGGGAGTAAAGCAGATGCTTAAAGTACTATTTTACTTTCTATTCTAGAGTTGAACATTTCCTTTACAGTTCTGGTTGATAATGGGAAAGGAAATCACAATTCTCATAAGGTAGAAGAATTGTAATCACTGACTAAAAATAGCTATAATTTATTTTTGATTTCTTGTACTGAATTAAAAATAGTATTAGAGTTGTTCAGCCTCCTACAAAATTGGAGGTATTATCCTGCTTCACAGGCAGAGAAACAAACTGCCAACTAAGAGAGGTAGAGTAACTCTTCAGAGTCTCACAGGTGGTTTAAGAGCATAGCAGGAGTTAAGCCCGTACATTTCTGTTATGCTGACTGGCAGTGTATTTAATTCCTCATTTAATTATAAGCAAATGTATATGAAGGATTAAGACTTTAAATTTAGTCACTCTGAGTTCAGTTCAGTTCAGTCACTCAGTCGTGTCCAACTCTTTGTGACCCCGTGAACCGCAGCACACCAGGCCTCCTTGTCCATCACCGACTCCCGGAGTTCACCCAAATCCATGTCCACTGAGTTGGTGATGCCATCCAACCATCTCATCCTCTGTCGTCCCCTTCTCCTCCTGCCCTCAATCTTTCCCAGCATCAGGGTCTTTTCAAATGAGTCAGCTCTTCTCATCAGGTGGCCAAAGTATTAGTGAATTACATATGCACAGAATAGTATAGCTATTTATCTTGTTACCCTACTTATCTCATAGTCATGGACAAGTCATTTGGTCCCTCTGTCTTTCACAGTCTCTTTGGGAATAGTTTATCCCTCAGAGAGGACACTCATTTTTAATAAGTTCTAGAAAGTGAAAGGCAGTGGCACCCCACTCCAGTACTCTTGCCTGGAAAATCCCATGGACGGAGGAGCCTGGAAAGCTACAGTCCATGGGGTTGCTGAGGGTTGGATACGACTGAGCGATTTCACTTTCACTTTTCACTTTCATGCATTGGAGAAGGAAATGGCAACCCGCTCCAGTGTTCTTGCCTGGAGAATCCCAGGGACAGGGGAGCCTGGGGGGCTGCCGTCTATGGGGTCACACAGAGTCGGACACGACTGAAGTGACAGCAGCAGCAGCAGCAGAAAGTGAAAGTCGCTCAGTCATGTTCGACTCTTTACGACCGAATGGAATTCTCCAGGCCAGAATATTGGAGTGAGTAGCCTTTCCCTTCTCCAGGGGATCTTCCCAACCCAGGGATCAAACCCAGGTTTCCCACATTGCAGGCAGATTCTTTACCAGCTGAGCTACCAGGGAATCTTAATAAGTTATAATACTATGTAAATTATATAATAGCATTGGAATTGTGTTTCTATTTAAATATTTTTAGGTCAGTTATTTTGAATTTGAAATATTTCTCTAAACATAGTGTTAAATGGAGGTTAAGTGCCTGTGCTGCCATATTAATTCTTAAAATAATTGAAATAATACCTTTGCAAAGAAACACAGTGAATAATAATATAGCAGCTGCTTTTGAGTTGTAACTTTGTGTTAGGCCCTTTATAACTTTGTAAGTTTGACTTCAGAGAGTCAATGTTTTTTTAAATTTATTAATTAATTTTGGCTGTCCTGGGTCTTCCTTGCTACATAGGCTTTTCTCTAGATACGGAGAGTTACTCTTTAGTTGTGCTACACGGGCTCCTCGTTGTGATGGCTTCCTTGTTGTGAAACACAGGCCCTAGAGTGCCCGGGCTTCAGTAGTTGTGGTATATGGGCTTAGTTGCTCCATGGCATGTGGAATCTTCTCACATCAGGGATCGAACCCGTCTCTTGCATTGGCAGACGTATTCTTTACCACTGAGACACCAGGGAAGCCCCAGAAAATTTCTGTATAGCATTCAAATGTATTTGTTGTTCTTCAGTCGCTCATTCATGTCCCGACTCTTTGCAACCCCATGGGCTGCAGCACGCCAGGCTTCCTTGTCCTTCACTATCTCCCGGAGTTTGCTCAAACTCATGTCCATTGAGTCAGTGATGCCATCCAGCCATCTCATCCTCTGTCGTCCCCTTCTCCTGCCTCCAATCCCTCCCAGCATCAGGGTCTTTTCCAATGAGTCAACTCTTCTCATGAGGTGGCCAAAGTACTGGAGTTGCAGCTTTAGCATCAGTCCTTCCAATGAACACCCAGGACTGGTATCCTTTAGAATGGACTGGTTGGATCTCCTTGCAGTCCAAGGGACTCTCAAGAGTCTTCTCCAACACCACAGTTCAAAAGCATCAATTCTTCAGCGCTCAGCTTTCTTCACAGTCCAACTCTCATTTCCATACATGACCACAGGAAAAACCATAGCCTTGACAAGACGGACCTTTGTTGGCAAAGTAATAGCTCTGCTTTTGAATATACTATCTAGGTTGGTCATAATTTTCCTTCCAAGGAGTAAGCGTCTTTTAATTTCATGGCTGCAGTCACCATCTGCAGTGATTTTGGAGCCCAAAAAAACAAAGTCTGACACTGTTTCCACTGTTTCCCCATCTATTTCCCATGAAGAGATGGGACCAGCTGCCATGATCTTCGTTTTCTGAATGTTGAGCTTTAAGCCAACTTTTTCACTCTCCTCTTTCACTTTCATCAAGAGGCTTTTCTCCGAGGAATTCCCTAAAGTTATTGAGTTGGCCAAAGAGTTCCTATGGTTTTAAAGTAAAAGTAAAAGACACATTTTCACCAAGAATTATTGAACAACACATTTACCGTTTTGTTCTACTTCGTTCTGACATTTTTCAGGCAACTTTATAATCCTACCTTACCAAACTTTTTATCTTTTTGAGCAAAGAACTGTACCAGGTACTTTTTACAGTCTTCCAGAGAATTGAAATTTTTTCCATTAGGAGAATTTTGTAAAGACTGAAATAAATAGAAATCCAAAGGTGCCTTGTCGGGTGAATACAGTGGATGAATCAGAACTTCCCAGCTAAGCTGTAACAGTTTTTGTCTGGTTATCAAAGAAACATGCAATGTAGTCTTGCTTTTATCCTGATGGAAGATAACGTGGTTTCTGTTGACTAGTTCTGGTCATTTTTTGTCAAGCGCTGCTTTCAGTTGGTCCAACTGGGGGTAGTGCCTGTTGGAATTAATTGTTTTGTTTTCCAGAATTAGCTCATAGTAGAGGATCCCCTTCCAATAGCACAGTATACACAACATTACCTTCTTCGGATGAAGACTGGTCTTTGGTGTGGTTGGTGGGGGTTCATTTCACTTGTTCTATGATCTTTTCTATTCCACAGTATTATATATTATCCACTTTTCATCATGTCAACTGTCTCCTGCATGGTCTAATGTTGACTGTTCTCTATATCTTGATTTAATTGCTATCCCCTTCAACTGGTCTGCTCAACTGTGGAGCATTGCCCAGTGAGAAATCTCCAGTGCAAAACTTAGAAATCCATTTTTTACACATTTGATTAGTCACATCACCTTCTCCACATACTGCACAAATCTTTGTTTGCATCTCAGTTGCATTTTTCAGTTCAGTTCAGTCGCTCAGTCGTGTCCGACTCTTTGCGACCCCATGAATCGCAGCACGCCAGGCATCCCTGTCCATCACCAAATCCCGGTTGGTTCACCCAGACTCACGTCCATCAAGTCAGTGATGCCATCCAGCCATCTCATCCTCTGTCGTCCCCTTCTCCTCCTGTCCCCAATCCCTCCCAGCATCAGAGTCTTTTCCAATGAGTCAACTCTTCGCATGAGGTGGCCAAAGTACTAGAGTTTCAGCTTTAGCAGCATTCCTTCCAAAGAAATCCCAGGGCTGATCTCCTTCAGAACGGACTGGTTGGATCTCCTTGCAGTCCAAGGGACTCTCAAGAGTCTTCTCCAACACCACAGTTCAAAAGCATCAATTCTTCAGCGCTCAGCTTTCTTCCT
>NW_011494810.1:2727257-2727339 GCF_000754665.1 Bison bison bison | reverse complement strand
GACCTTGACTAGACGGACCTTTGTTGGCAAAGTAATGTCTCTGCTTTTGAATATGCTATCTAGGTTGGTCATAACTTTCCTT
>NW_011494810.1:2719399-2727157 GCF_000754665.1 Bison bison bison | reverse complement strand
TCATAACTTTCCTTCCAAGGAGTAAGCGTCTTTTAATTTCATGGCTGCAGTCACCATCTGCAGTGATTTTGGAGCCCCCAAAAATAAAGTCTGACACTGTTTCCACTGTTTCCCCATCTATTTCCCATGAAGTGATGGGACTGGATGCCATGATCTTAGTTTTCTGAATGTTGAGCTTTAAGCCAACTTTTTCACTCTCCACTTTCACTTTCATCAAGAGGCTTTTGAGTTCCTCTTCACTTTCTGCCATAAGGGTGGTGTCATATGCATATCTGAGGTTGTTGATACTTCTCCCGGCAATCTTGATTCCAGCTTGTGTTTCTTTCCAGTCCAGCGTTTCTCATGATGTACCCTACATATAAGTTAAAGAAGCAGGGTGACAATCTACAGCCTTGATGTACTCCTTTTCCTATTTGGAACCAGTCTGTTGTTCCATGTCCAGTTCTAACTGTTGCTTCCTGACCTGCATACAAATTTCTCAAGAGGAAGAGTTGCATTTTACCTTTCTTTAATAAAACATAGTGTGCCAAAAGTGTTGCTTTTTTCTTTCCATCTTCAATATTAAAATTGCTACACAACAAGTCACCAATCTTGATAAGTTTTTTTTTTTTTAATGCATGGTGATATGACAGCTATAACAATGCAGTGTAACAGAATTGTTTTGAAGGAAATTAAAGACAACTAAGCACTACTAGAGCCATTTTATGGGAAAAACCGAATGAACCTTTTGGTCAACCCAATAGCTGTTCTAGATGGGGGAATATTTGGATTTCTAAAATGGTTAGGGGGTTACGATATATTTAAATAGTGTGGAAAATTTATTTGTAAAGTGTAAAATCTTATGTAAAGAAAATTTTGGTTTATCTTCAGCAAATAGATGATGCAGTGTTAAAAGCATTTTTATTGGAGTTAGATTTGAATGCCTGCATTGATATTTTATTAATAGTTTTGTGAACCTGGGTAAATGAATTAATTTCTGCCTCAGTTTTTGCATGCATGCTATGGAGAAAAACACCCTCCTACCCTGTTCTTGGAAGCTACTGTGACATCAGAAATAATTAAGTGTTCAGCAAAGTGTCTGATTTTTTATTGTGCCTAAATGTACCTGGCTAGATTGTTATACTTAGTATAGTTGTTTTCCTTAGCAGTTACTCGATGTATGATGTGGTTGGGATACACTTTAACCCTCTTAAAGTACATCTTTAGTTAGTGTGCAGGCTTCTCTTGTTGAGGAGCATGGGCTCTAGAGCTTACAGACTCAGTTGTGGCATGCAGGTTTAGTTGTCCCGAGGCATGTGGACTCAAGTTCCCCAACCAGGGATCAAACCTGTGCCCTCTGCAGTGGAAGTGGGAAGTGGGGAGTCTTAACCACTGGACCTCCAGGGGAGTCCCATGGAGTTTTATACTTGTTCAAGACCAAATTCCAGATTGTATTTCCCCAAACCTGCTTTTCCTGTAGTCTTCTCCATTTTAATAAATGGGAACTCCATCTTTGCAGTATTTAAGGCATAAAGGAGTGATCCTTGAGTTCTCTGTTTTAGCATACACATCCAGTCTATCAGCAAGCCCCCTGCCATCCCAGCTAGGTTCACATAACTGTTACATCACAAGCCCCTTTAAAAGCAAAAGATGGGGGAGGGGTGTGATTAGTTGTTTCAAACTTCTTGGTGCTAGATCTTTTGTTCTTGAGGTCAGGTGATGGTCAGGTAACAGGGTTCCTATAAATCTCTACCAAATGAATGTTATTCTCTGTCTTTACAAGAAAGGGCAAGGTACCAAGGCACTACTTGTACTCTCCAAGGTCTCAGTTCAGTTCAGTTGCTCAGTTGTGTCCGACTCTTTGTGACCCCATGGACTGCTGCACACCAGGCCTCCCTGTCCATCACCAGCTCCCAGAGCCTACTCAAACTCATGTCCATTGAGTCGGTGATGCCATCCAACCATCTCATCCTCTCTCGTCCCCTTCTCCTCCTGCCTTCAATCTTTCCCAGCATCAGGGTCTTTTCCAATGAGTCAGTTTTTCTCATCAGGTGGCCAAAGTATTGGAGTTTCAGCTTCAATGTCAGTCCTTCCAATGAATGTTCAGGACTATTTTCAGTCCTGACTAAGAGGAGGCAGAACTCAGTCGGCAGCTCCTTCAGGGCCAGGTTCCCACATCTTGCCCAGCTGTCATCACTGAGGGAGCCAGGCACCGAACCCAAATGGCCCTCAGTATCCTCAGGCCACCCAAATAGGGGAGACCAGGTCTCACTGACTGCAGCCTAGACAAATGACAAGGGTGGGGGAGAGGTTCACCACTTCCTCAAAGCCTGGGCCAAGGCTAGTGGAGGGCCTTAGTGAGGACTCTGAAGCCCTGAAGAACATAGTCCCCAGTCTGTTCCTTGGGGCCTCCAGCTCACCTGCTGGCTAGAAGCTAAGTTAGCTGGAGGCCTTTTAGGATAAGGCCTGAATCTGACTCTTACCTCACACTCTACCTGATGACCACCACACACCACTGACCCTTGGCTGAATCATTTCCCTGATGGTTCCTCATTGATGGTTGCTTGTGGGCAGGGCCCACCGAAGCACCGACCAATGGCTGAGCAAGAACTGTTGCCTAGTAATAGGGTGCAGAATAATAAGGCACAGCACTGGCTGCCTGATAAGGGCTGTGCTCATACTGCTCTATTAACAATGTCTCTTGTGGAGCATGGGCTCTAGAGAGAGCTGGCTCAGTAGTTGTGATGCACGGGCTTAGTTGTCACTTGGCATGTGGAATCTTCCCAGGCCAGGGATCGAACCCGTGTCCTTTAAATGAGCAGGCGGAGTCTTAACCACTGAACCACAGCCCCTCAATGGTATTTCTTATAGGGCAGATTTGGTAAGGAAGTCCCTTGAAATTTGGGGCTCCCCCAGTGGCTCTATCTTAAAGAATCTACGGGCAGTGCAGGAGAGTCAGGTGACAGGGGTTCTATCTCTGGGTCAGGAAGATCCCTTGGAGGAGAAAGTGGCAACTCATTTTGGTATTCTTGCTGGGAAATTCAGTAGACAGAGGGAGCCTCTTTTGCTACAGTTCGTGGGGTCACAAAGAATTGGACTTGACTGAGTGACTGAACAACAATAATAATATGCTTAAGTGTTTCTTCAATAATAAAGAATATCATGTTAGTTATTTTGGGGAATTAGCCAGACAGTAACTATTGAACACCCACTGTTTGCCAAGTACTGCTAGGGCTAAGTGTTGGACACAGATAGTGTGAGAGGTCTCCTTTTCGTTAAGGTGACTATAGTCTCTGAGGTCTACTACCTGTAGACTTAAAGATAAGCTTTGCTATTATCATGTTATAATGAAATCATATTGGAAAGTGCTTTATAAGCCACCCAACTTACAGAAATGTAAGATTATTTTTACTTTATTTACTCAAAAAATTCGTATCTTAAAGGAACAACAGTGTGAGTTTTATGTAATCTGTCACCTTAGGTGTCCTACTTGTAAAATACTGAAACTACCTACTTTCAGCATAAGAATAAAGGAACATGGAGAAGGAAACACCAACCCACTCCAGTATTCTTGCCTGGAAAAGTCCATGGACAGAGGAGCCTAGCAGGCTGCAGTCCATGGGGTTACATGACTGAGCATGTGTGCATGAGGGTGGAGGGTCACGGGTTGGTAGCAATAAACTGGTAGAACTGAAAAAAAAAAAAAAAGAATAAAGGAACAGGTAGGAAAAAGTTGAAATTCCAAAGGAAAATTCAGATAGCCCTGTATAATGTAATTCTTTAGAATAATACTTAAAATTTGGTATTTTGTAATATTTTTTTAGCTTTTTTTGGATTGTGTCCTGAGTCATGCGGGATTTTAGTTTTCAGGGATTGAACCCTTGCCCCTTGCAGTGGAAACACAGGATTTTAACCACTGGACCTCCAGGGAAGTCCCAAAACTTGGTATTTTAAATGTTACTAAACATATTTTTTTCTCCTTTTGGAATTGATAAAAGCAGTTGTTGTTATTGTTTAGTTGCTAAATCTTATCTGACTTTTTAGAGCCCCTTGGACTCTAGCACATCAGGCTCCTCTGTCCATGGATTTCCCAGTCAAGAATACTAGAGTGTATTACCATTTCTTTCTCTATGGGATCTTCCTGACAGGGATTGAAACCCATGTCTCCTGCATTGGTAGGTGGATTCATTACCACTTAACCACCAGGGAAACCTGATAGAAGCAGTAGCAGACTGCTAACAGATCTTTGGAATACGATTTTTACTTGTTTATAAACCAGAGAGAGGATTATGTATGTATACTCTGTTTGAGTTGAAGTTGTTCTCAAAATGGATGGTTTGAACTGCTGCTAAGTTACTTCAGTCGTGTCCAACTCTGTGCGACCCCATAGACAGCAGCCCACCAGGCTTCCCCGTCCCTGGGATTCTCCAGGCAAGAACACTGGAGTGGGTTGCCATTTCCTTCTCCAATGCATGAAAGTGAAAAGTGAAAGTGAAGTCGCTCAGTCATGTCCGACTCTGTGTGACCCCATGGACTGCTGCCTACCAGGCTCCTCCGTCCATGGGATTTTCCAGGCAAGAGTACTGGAGTGGGGTGCCATTGCCTTCTCCGAAATCAGTTTTTAGATATCAAATAATCAAGCATCTAAAGAGATGCATTTTGTCTTACACATTGCTATTGTCTTCTAATGTGAGTTTAATTTTATGCAGTTATTGTTACCTAAAATGACAACTGAGTCCTCTGATAATTGTCATGACAGTGTTAGTTTCTCCCCACATTAAGACCTATATCCCTGTACATTCTTGTTTATTTCTCTAATTGTGGCAAGCGGGGGCTATTCTCTAGTTTGTGGTGCACGGACTTCTCACCACAGTGGCTTCTCTTGTTGCGGAGCTCGGGCTCTAGAGTGCGCAGGCTCAGTAGTTGTGGTACACAGGCTTGGTTGCCCTGAGGCAGGTGCAATCTTAGTTCCTGGACCAGGGTTCAAGCCAGTGTCCTTTATTTTGGCAGGTTAAGCACACTGGACTAGCAAGGAAGTCCTCAATGTACACTCTTAAAAAGTTATTTTAGAAGATATTGTTTGATATACCAATATACAATACTAATGGGTTTTATATTTTAAATTTGTTAAGAGGATAATCTCAGTTAAGTTTTTCTTTTATTTTTTAATTAACTTACTTTTGGCTGTGCTGGATCTTCGTTGCTGTGTGGACTTTTCTCTAGTTGTGGCAAGTGGGGGCTACTTTCCAATTGTAGCTTGCTGGCTTCTCACTGCAGTACCCCTCATGTTGCAGAGCACAGGCTCTAGGGAAAACAGGCTTCCGTAGTTGCAGCCCGGGGGCTTCTGTAGTTGTGGTTCCTGGGCTCTAGAGCACAGGCTCAATAGTTGTGGTGAACAGGCTTAGTTTCTCCTCACCATGTGGGATTTTCCTGGATTGGGGATCAAATCCTTGTCCCCTGCATTGGCAGGCGGATTCTTTACCACTCAGTCACCAGAGAAGCCCAGTTATCCTTACTACAAAATTTTTTTTAATTAAAGGGAAGAAAGATACTATTGTAGTATGATTTGGTTGAAGAATAGTTTACTTCGTATGCCTGGGAAGAATCTGGTATCTAAGGGTTATCTACTCTGTGGTAGCATTCAGGTAGAACACAACTTTGCCTGTACCACCTGAGCTTGTTTCATCTTAGAAAACCATTATAGGTCTGGTTTGGATCTCTTGATGGAAATTCAAGGGAAAGTGAAAGGTTTGGAGTTTAGAAGTCCAGTAGTTGTTGGTAAGGGGTGGTTCCTTCTGAGGGTGGTGAGAATCTGTCCCATGCCTTTCTTAATGTCTGGTGGCCTCTGTCGAACCTTGGTTTGTAGAGAGCATTCTCCCTGTGCCTTCACATCACTTCCTTATATTTTAGGTTTTTGTTTAGCCACTAAAGTTGTGTCCAACTCTTTGAGAATCCATGGACTATAGCTGCTAGGCTCCTTTTCCATGGGATTTCCCAGGGAAGAATACTGGAGTGGGTTGCCATTTCCTTCTTCAGGGGATCTTCCCGACCCAGGGATCAAACCCATGACTGCTGCTTAGTAGACAAATTCTTTACCATTGAGCCACTTGAGCTGTTCTGCAATAATGCCTGTCCTCCATTCTAAGCTTAGATGACACTTCTTCACTCTAGTCTTTGTTGCTATTGTCCAGGAATTTTGGAGTCAGGAATTCATGTTTGTGTTTCTTGTTTTGCTTTGTATGTAGGTTTTTAGTTGAATTATGGGCTTTTACAAGGAGTTGTTCCAGAGTCTTTCTATCTGAGGTATTTTTAAGCTTCTGAGGAGTCATATCCCTTCCCCCCTTTAATTTTCCTTTGTCCTTATTTTCTCTATTTTCATGCTTGGAAGCCTGTTTTTGGTCTGAAATTCTTGCTTGTTTCTAATTTTTTATATATTGAGGTCACTTATAGGGATTTCCCTGACAATCCAGTGGTTAAGAATCTGCCTTCCAATTCAGGGGAATCATGTGCCATCCCAGTCTGGGAACTAAGATCCCATATTTCTTGGAGGGGCTAAGATCATGTGCTGTGATGAAGATATTGCAGCTAACCCAAAATAACTAAAAACAATTTTTTTTTATTTAAAAAGATCACTAGTATTTGGGTGGTGTTGTTCATTACTAATATGTATTTGTATAGGCTTTTTTTCCCAGTAGGTTATCATATTGGTTTTTTTTCTTGGTTGTCCTGGTAAATGAATTAAATAATGAGAAAATTAATGTTTCAAGTTTATGAAGATCTTCACCCATGATACCTTTAGTTTAATGAAACTTTTGTGTTTCTCAGCGACTTTTTTTTTCATCATTGTAGTTCAGGCATAATTTCTAAATAGTTGGTATAACTTACGTAAGGTTTGTATTACACTTTCAGTATCCCTTAACTTCATCTGCACTTTGCGTATTTCATTGTTTTCTGCCTAATTTGTTTAATAGGCCTCTTGTTGGTTGTTAACTTTTTTAAAAAATTGAAGTACATTTGATTTACAATATTGCGTTAGTTTCTGGCGTAAAGCAAAGTGATTCAGTTATACACATTCTCCTTTCAGATTCTTTTCCATTTTAGTTTGTTATAATGTATTGGATATAGTTCCCTTTGCTTTATACTGGGACCTTGTTTATCTACCTTATATATAGTAGTTTGTATTTGCTAATCCCAAACGCCCTAATTTATCAACCCCCCTTTTCCCCTTTCAGTTCGGTTCAGTCACTCAGTCATGTCCGACTCTTTGCGACCCCATGAATCGCAGCACACCAGGCCTCCCTGTCCATCACCAGCTCCCAGAGTTCACCCAGACTCACGTCCATAGAGTCAGTGATGCCATCCAGCCATCTCATCCTCTGTCGTCCCCTTCTCCTCCTGCCCCCAATCCCTCCCAGCATCAGAGTCTTTTCCAATGAGTCAACTCTTCGCATGAGGTGGCCAAAGTACTGGAGTTTCAGCTTTAGCAGCATTCCTTCCAAAGAAATCCCAGGGCTGATCTCCTTCAGAATGGACTGGTTGGATCTCCTTGCAGTCCAAGGGACTCTCAAGAGTCTTCTCCAACACCACAGTTCAAAAGCATCAATTCTTCAGCGCTCAGCTTTCTTCACAGTCCAACTCTCACATCCATACATGACCACAGGAAAAACCATAACCTTGACTAGACGGACCTTTGTTGGCAAAGTAATGTCTCTGCTTTTGAATATGCTATCTAGGTTGGTCATAACTTTCCTTCTAAGGAGTAAGTGTCTTTTAATTTCA
>NW_011494810.1:2710032-2719299 GCF_000754665.1 Bison bison bison | reverse complement strand
TTTTTCACTCTCCACTTTCACTTTCATCAAGAGACTTTTTAGTTCCTCTTCACTTTCTGCCATAAAGGTGATGTCATCTGCATATCTGAGGTTATTGATATTTCTCCCAGCAATCTTGATTCCAGTTTATGCTTCTTCCAGCCCAGCGTTTCTCATGATGTACTCTGTATATAAGTTAAATAAGTAGGGTGACAATATATAGCCTTGACATACTCCTTTCCCCCTTTAGTAAACCATAAATTCATACTCTGTTAAGTCTGATTCTGTTTTGTAAATAAGTTCATTTGTAACATTTTGGATTCCATATATAAGTGATATCATATGTTGTTTGTCTTTCTTAGCCCAGTTTACTTCACTTAGTGTTAAACTCTCTAGTTCTATCCATGTTCCAGCAAAGAGCATTACTTCATCCTTGTTATGACTGAGTAGAAATTCTATTGTGCTTCCATGATGTCTCAGATGGTAAAGAATCTGCCGATCTGCCTGCAATTTGGGAGACTTGGCTTCAGTCCCTGCATTGGGAAGATCCCCTAGAGAAGGGAATAGCTACCCACTCAAGTACTTTTGCCTGGGAAATCCCATGGACAGAGGACCCTGATGAGCTACTGTCCATGGGGTCGCAAGGAGTCGGATACAACTGAGCGACTAACACTTTCACTTTCAGAATTACATTGTATATGAATACTGCATCTTTATCCATTCATCTGTTGATGGACATTCAGGTTGCTTTCATGTCTTGGCTATTGTAAATAGTGCTGCTGTGAACATGAGGTGCATATATCTTTCCAATTGGAATTTTCTCTGGATAATGCCCAGGAGGTGGATTGTTGGATCATATGGCAGCTCTACTTTTTAGTTTTTGAGAAACCTCCGAAGTGTTTTCCAGTTTTCACTTTTCTCCACACCTCTCCAGCATTTATTATTTGTAGACTTTTCAATGATGGCCATTCTGACCTGTCTGAGGTGTTACCTCATTGTAAATGTGATTTGCATTTCTCTAATAATTAGCAGTGTTGAGCATATTTTCATGTGCCTATTGGCCTGCTGTATATCTTCTTTGGAGAAATATCTGTCCAGATCTTCTGTCTTCCTTTTAAACATTAATTTGGCTGTGTGGCATCTTTAGTTGCAGCATGTGGGATTTGTGAGCAGGGGCTGCTCCTCATTATGATGGGTTTCTCGTGGTGGCTTCTCTTGTTGTGGAGCACAGGCTCATGGTGTACAAGCTTCAGTAGTTATGGCGTGTGGGCCTTATGAATTGTGGTACTCTGGACTCTGGCTCAGTAGTTGGGGCTCGCAGGCTTAGTTGCTTCACGGCATGTGGAATCTTCCTGGCCTAGAGAGATCGAACCTATGTCCCCTGCATTCACAGGTGGGTTCTTAACCATGGGACCAGCAAGAAAGACCAGATTTGTTTTTCTGTCCCATTTTGGTATCATGGTTTTAAAATTTTGAAGCCATTGCTAGCTTTGAAGTAATTTTTTTTTCCCCTGATAACTTACAGAATGATAATAGGCAAAAATGGCGCCTTTGCATGGTGCTTTTGAAAAAGTTTTTTTAAAAAAACATTGTAGCTTCTGTCTGTGTTCCTAGTAACTGTATATACATGAAGAACTAATTACACTGTTTTTTAAAAATTTATTAAGCACCTACTATCTGACAGACACACTAGGCATTAGTATTATTTTTAACTATTTTACTTTTGGCTGTGCTGGGTTTTGATTGCTGTGCAGACTTTTCTCTAGTTGTGGTGAGCAGGAGCTACTCTGTAGTTGAAGTGTGTGGGCTTCTCATTGTGGTGGCTTCTCTCGTTGCAAAACACAGGCTTGATGAGTGGGCTTCAGTAGTTGTGACACATGGGCTCAGTAGTCAAGGCTCCTGAGCTCTGGAGCACAGGCTCAGTAGTTGTGGTGCACAGGCTTCAGTTGTTCCTTCTCATGTGGGATCTTCCTGGACCAAGTATTGAATGCATGTCTCCTGCCTTGGCAGGTGGATTCTTTGCCACTGAGCCACCAGGGATGCCTGAGACTATTTTTAGTAAGTGTATTCTGTGAGAATTACCTGTCTCTGAATGCAGTCTTACAGTTGAATGGTAACTTACAAATCATGGAATTGAGCCTAGTACTTTGGTATCCTTGAGCCCCAGATATTACTGATCATTATTTTATTTGAATGATTTCACTCTTTTCATTCACAAATATTTCATTTAATTCCTATTTATTTATTTGGTTGTGCTGGGTCTTAGTTGCAGCATCTGAACTCTTAGTTGTAGCACATGAGATCTAGTTCCCTGACCAGAGGTCAAACTCAGGCCCCTTGCATTGAGAGTGAGAGTCTTAGTTATTGGACCACCAGGGAAGACCCTATTCAGCATATTCTTTATTGAACACTCTATATTTCAGGTGGGTACTTCTGTGGGCAGTAAGCAGGGACAATCAGGTCTGAAACAGGAACTCATCAAGCCTCTTTTGAGACTTGGAATTTATGGAAAGTCATATTGTTTGTTTGCCTTCTTGGAGTAAATGTATAGATCCTTTGTCCAAGTATCTTAGGTGCTGTTTTTAGCTACCTAGAAACAGTTTGGCATATGTGCCACTCCTTTGTGTGGTTTATCAGGTGGGAAACTCAGTCCTAGTAAACACAAAGTCATCTTTCTCTCAGGGCAGGAGACCTGTACTGTTGATGGGATGTTAAAGATGTTGTTGTTGTTCATTCACCAAGTCGTGTCTGACTTCTTTGTGACCCTATGAACTGTAGCACTCCAGGCATCCCTGTCTTTCACTATCTCCCGGAGTTTGCTCAGACTCATGTGCATTGAGTCAGTGATGCCATCCAACCATCTTATCCTTTTTCAATCCTTTCTCTTCCTGACTCATTGGAAAAGACCTTGATGCTGGGAAAGATTAAGGGCTTTTCCAGTGAGTTGGTTCTTTGCATCAGATGGCCAAAGTGTTGGAGCTTTAGCATCTGTCCTTCCAGTGAATATTCAAGGTTGATTTCCTTTAGAGTTGATTGGTTTGATCTCTTTGCAGTCCAGGGGACTAAAGAGTCTTCTCAAGCACCACAATTTGAAAGCACTGATTTTTTTTTTTTTTTTGGTGTTCAGCCTTCTTTATGGTCCAACTCTCATATCTGTACATGACTACAGGAAACACCATAGCTTTGACTATACAGACCTTTGTTGGCAAAGTGATGTCTCTTCTTTTTAATACATTGTCTAGGTTTGTCATTGGAGAAGGCAATGACAACCCACTCCAGTACTCTTGTCTGGAAAATCCCATGGACGGAGGAGCCTGGTAGGCCGCAGTCCATGGGGTCGCTAAGAGTCGGACATGACTGAGCGACTTCACTTTCACTTTTCACTTTCATGCATTGGAGAAGGAAATGGCAACCCACTCCAGTGTTCTTGCCTGGAGAATCCCAGGGACGGGGGAGCCTGGTGGGCTGCCGTCTATGGGGTCACACAGAGTCGGACATGACTGAAGTGACTTAGCAGTTAGCAGGTTTGTCATAGCTTTTCTTCCAGGCCACAAGCATCTTTTAATTTCATGGCTGTAGTCACCATCCACGGTGATTTTGGAGCCCAAGAAATTAAAATCTGTCATTGTTTCCATTTTTTTCCCACTTATTGGCCATGAAGTGATGGGACCTGATACCATGATCTTCTTTGAATGTTGAGTTTTAAGCCACCTTTTTCACTCTTTCTTCTTCATCAAGAGCCTTTTTAAGTTCCTCTTTGCTTTCTGCCATTAAAATGATGTCATCTGCATATCTGATGTTGTTGATATTTTTCCTGGCAATCTTGATTCCAACTTGAGCTTCATCCAGCCCAGCATTTTACATTGTGTACTCTGCAAGTAAGTTAAATAAGCAGGGTGACATTATGCAGTCTTGACATACTCCTGTTGTTCCATGTCCGGTTCTAACTATTGTTCCTTGACCTGCATACATATTTCGCAGGAGGCAGGTAAGGTGGTCTGGTATTCACATCTCTTTAAGAATTTTCCAGTTTGGGCTTTCTGTAATTGCAGTGAGCCGGAGCAGCTCTTCCTTTGCTTTGCATAGGCTTCTCATTGCAGTGGCATCTCTTGCTGCAGAGCACAGGCTGTAGGCATGTGAGTTTCAGTAGTTGTGGTACTTGGGCTCAGTAGTTCTGTTACATGGGCTTAGTTGCTCCCTGGCTTGTGGGATTTTTCTGGACTGGGGATTGAACCCATATGCTCTGCAATGACTGGAGAATTCTTAACCACTCGCCCTTCATTGTTAATTAATTAACAGAAATGTCTATGTTTGAGAAGAATGGAGAGTATCACTTGCCCAAGGGACCACAGTATCCTCCCCACCCTCCAGTTTTATTGAGATGTAGTTGGCATGTAACACTGTAATGGGATCAAAGTCTCTTGATATTGTTAACATTTTTCTTGGGCTCCCTGCTTCCACCCTGTGTTGTATTGTGATCCAAGGACTAAGGCAAAGATATCTTTTCCTTGGGATGATTCTGTTTCTCTGTTACTCAGTTTTTAGTTTTTTAGAATTTAAAATACTTATTTTCCTAGAATGCAGGTAGATTGCTTATGTCAAGCAAATATAAATTGAGAGCTACTACCAACTGGAATATGTTATAAACAGTTAAGACAAAATAATTTAGTTCTACTTATTTTGTAATTGTTGTTAAGGTGGAGTGTTTCATTTAGTATTCTTTAGGTCATTTTGTCTCAGAAGGCATGTGGGAAGGTGATGTTTTAAACACTTGTTTTAAAAAGTGTTGATTTTTATTGATGCTCCATGTTTTGTCTGTCTAAAGTGTCAACCCAAGAAAAAGGCTACGCCGCTGAAGTATGAAGTTGGAGATCTCATCTGGGCAAAATTCAAGAGACGCCCATGGTGGCCCTGCAGGATTTGTTCTGATCCGTTGATTAATACACACTCAAAAATGAAAGGTAAAACTTGCAGCTGATGATTATATAATATAGTGTGGAATTATAAACTTGCAGTTGCCTTTAGTAACAATTTATATTTACTTTTGATCAGTTCAGTAGTGTATAGTTATGTATTTTAACCTCTTTTGGATTTCTTTTAAAAAGGTTTGTTTTATTTTGCTCTATGATTTTAAAAATTCTCATTTAGTCTATCTGTAGATGCCAGAAAAATGTTAGGCTTTATTGTGTAAAGTTTATATTATTCAGAATCATTTTTCAGTATATTTATGTTTTTCTACTTCAGTCTTCAGATTTGTGTCATTTGTTAGTTTTAAAGCTGAAATAATTACAAAGAATGCTTATAAATTATCTTGAATTTTAAAATCTTGATTTAAAATATTTTCTTCAGTTGCTGTTGTTTGTTACTTGATTATTCTGTTTGTATCTTAATGTCTTAACTTCTCCCTGTTTCCTATTAAGATATTCTGTGATTTTATTGTAGTTTTAATGTATGTATTTTAGTTTTTGACTAAGTTACTAACACATTTGGGGCTTCCCTGGTTGCTCAGCTGGTAACGAATCAGCCAGCAATGCAGGAGACTTGGGTTTGATCCCTGGGCTGGGAAGAGTCCTTGGAGAAGGGAACGGCTACCCACTCCAGTATTCTGGCTGGAGAATTCCGTGGACTGTATAGTCCATGGGGTCGCAAAGAGTCAGACACGACTGAGAGACTTTCACTTGCACTTTTTTCACTAACATATGCACAAGGTTTAAAAAAAAAATCTCTGATCTGTCCGATTCTTTACCTCTTTTCAGAGAGTAGCCAGTTGTTATTAATGTTTCTTTCTAAACTTGCTTTATGTAAATACAACTATGTATTCTCATCTCCCTATCCTCCTTTTATTTAACATAAACGTAGCATATTGTAGGTACAGTTTTTTCACCTGTTTGACTTCTTGGAGATTATAACCATTCCCTGTTGATGGATGTTTAGGTTGTTTTTAATCTTGGGTTGAAAATATTATACATATACATACACACGTGTTTGTGTGCATACAAAACAGTGTTATAAACAATAACTGTATTTAATGTCTTTATCTGTAGGATGATTTACCACAAGTGGTATGCTGGATTTTATTTTATATTTTGAATACTAGTATTGAAGTACCCAAATACTTTTATAGCTCACTGTTTAAAGAAAATGATACCTAACTTTGTGACCTCCTTGGACATTTAAGTTCTTCTGTAGAAAATTCTTTTAGTCCCTCTGCCCTTCTATGCCTGTGACATTGCTGGTTTCTTACTCATTGTGGTGTCCTTTATGTGCACTAGTTGGGTCGATGTCATTTGTTCAACAAGTAATCAGTATGTTCTAGAAGTACTGTGCTAGGTATTGGGATCTAGTCATCAGCAACGCATTTTGCTTGCCCTTATATATAATTAGAGTCCAGTTGAAAAGAGAAGGCTCCACCAAATAGACGAAATAACTAATTACTTAACAGAGAGGTGTGTTCAAGGAAAAATACTGATGATGTGAAGTGATGTTGGTGATGATGTGAAGGTACCTAACCTGAACTTTTGGAGCAGGGGTAGTCAGGGCCAGTGGTGTAGGGTCGTCGGGGCCAGTGTTGCTATAAAGTTATGTTTGATCTGAGATGTGATAGGGCAAGTAGAAAAGAAGGTTCCAAGCACAGAAAGTAGTATATGTTCTGCTCCTGTGAGGGCTGCAGCCCATAGAGTTATGGAATGTGGTATGGCGTGAGGCTGGAGAAATAGATGTGATTCAGATCATGTAGCATTTTGTAGACTTCATTAATATTTTGTATTTTTTCCTAAGAACAGTACCATTAACATGCTGTGAGCAGAGGGAGATGTGATCTGATCTATATATTTTCAAGTTCACTTAGTGCAGTGTGGAAAATGATTTGGAGGGGGCACAGGAGATGATTAAATGGGTTTTCACAGTGATTATGTCAAGATTATAGTGGTAAAGAGGAAATGAAGACTACTTAGGAAGTAAAATGTGTATGATTTGTTAATGGATGGATAATGGGAAGTGAGGGAGAATGAAGGCTAAGGTTTCTGTATCTCAGGATGGTCCCCAAGTTTTTAGCTACACCAGCATGTAAAAATGTAGCCATTTCCTGAGAGCACTGGAACATCTACAACTTGGAGGTGACATCTTCTTGTTAATATTATTTGAAGCCGTGAGGAAAGCATGGATGCGTTGGCCTTGGGAGAAGATAATATGGTGAGGAAAAAAAGGTGGCTCTGAGGAAGCCAGCATTTGAGGTCTGTGTGGAGGAGACTGAGTGTGCAAAAGAGATGGGAAAAAAATCAGAGATAAAAGGGAAACACCAGAAGCATATGGTATTGGTGACTAGATTTGTTTTATAAAGCAAGTGTGGTCAGTTTGGTTGAACGGTGCCTAGAGATGAGATAAAAAGTCCATTAGGTGTAAGGAGCTGGAGATCACTGGTAATCTTTTTTGATGGTACAATTGTGGCTGAAGTGTGTGTGTGTATGTGTGTATTGGTAAGGGAAAGAATTCTTAGTATTCTATGTATTTATTATTGGTAGTCAATCTCTCCTAATTTCTGTTCTCTCTCCATATGAACTGATGCATCAGTAATTTGTTATTTTTCATCATCTTGAGGAAATACCACCTGGAACTTTTTCTGTCCCTTCAGTCGACATGGGTTACCTTCTGTGCCTAGTGAAGAGCTATCATCTTGGAGATTGCCCTCAATACTCTTGTGTCAAATTTCATCTCTTCCTTGTTTTTGATTTGCTTACTATTATATAAAATACATAGTAAGCCCTTAAGTAGTTTCCTGTAAAGGAAGCACGGAGGTAAAGTTTTTTGAGACCTTTGAGATCTGGACATATTTCTGTTCTTTTCCTGTACTTGTTTGGTAGTTGAGCTGTATAAAATAACTAGGCTGGAAATAATTTTTGCTCACAATTCTTTGAAGGCATTGCTCCATTGTCTTTTAGCTTCCAGAGTTTTCTATTAAATCTGAGATTGTTTTGATTTATGATCTTTTGCATGTGATTTTTGTCCTTTACTCTGAAAGCTTGTAGTCTCTTCTGTTCTGATAGTTCATAGACTATACCTTGCTGTGAGTCTGTTTTCATTCTTTGTAATGGGTACTTAGTAAGCCCCTTTTGATCTACAAGGTTAGTTTTCTTTAGTTCTGGAACATTTTCTTGAATTTTTTCATTGATTGTTTCCTTCCTTTATTTTCCTGTAAGTCTTATTCACATGTTGACTTTTCTGCATTGAACTAATTTTTTTTTTTTGGTTGAATTTTTTTTGTTTTGCTCTACTTCATGGAGTAGAGCACACATGAGTGTGTTGATGTAGTTGGTTCATGGATTTGCTCACTTTTTGTTTTTTTAAAAGAAATTTCCTTTTTTAAAATTAATTAATTGATGTGCTGTGTCTTTGTTGCTGTGCATGGGCTTTCTTTAGTTTTGAGTGGGTGCTTCTCATTTCTGTGGCTTCTCTTGTTGCAGAGCATGGGTTCTAGGGCACACCAGCTTTAGAGACAGGTTTAGTTGCTCCATGGCATGTGGAATCTTCCCAGACCAGAGATTGAACTTGTGGCCCCTTCATTGGCAGGCAGATTCTTAACCATTGGACTACCAGGGAAGTCCATGCTCACTGTTGATTGATAGATTTTAGTATCTCTTATGTAAGTTAACATAATCCTCATCCAGGTGTTTCCCAGCTTCGGAAACTGTGTAACATACCTGCATGCTAATAATTTATTCACCTGTTCCCTCTTATTCTCCTGTCCTTAATGAGCCTATCCTTGAACATCTCTTTATTGTAGTGTTAGTGGAGATTAGGAGATGGAGTGAATTTAGAAGTGCTTACTCAGTTCTTCATCTTGACCTGGAAATACTCTCACTTCATCTTGAATAGACTTTTAGCCAGTCTTGTTTTTATGTTTTTCTATATTTTATGCTTTTCTGTGCTTCCACTTCTGGAGTTCCCGTTGCAAAGCAATCTAGGGGTAAATGTAAATCAGATTACTTCTTAGCTTTTCTCAAGGCTGACCTCTCATTCATTTGGTTTAACTCTTGTCACCATCTGACTTTCAGCTTTGCCAGATTTTTATTGTTTCTTTTCCTGTATTTTATATTTTGTATCTTTTTAAAAAATTTTTATTTGGAGGATAATTGCTTTACAATGTTGTGTTAGTTCCTGCTATACAGTAATGTGAATCAGCTATTAACTATACATACATCCCCTCCCTCTTGAGCCTCCCCCCCCACCCCCGTTTGCTTTTATAAAAATTGCTCTTTGTTGTTCATTTGCTAAGTCATGTCTAACTCTTTC
>NW_011494810.1:2705398-2709932 GCF_000754665.1 Bison bison bison | reverse complement strand
AGCAGCAGCATGCCAGGCTTCCCTGTCCTTCACTGTCTCCCAGAGCTCAAACTCATGTCCATTGAGTCTGTGATGCCATCCAACCATCTCATCCTCTGTCCCCCCTTCTCCTCCTGCCTTCAATCTTTCCCAGCATCAGGGTCTTTTCTAGTGAGTCAGCTCTTTGCATCAGGTGGCCAAGGTATTGGAGCTTGAGCATCAGTCCTTTCAGTGTATATTCAGGGTTGATTTCCTTTAGGATTGACTTGTTTGATCTCCCTGCAGTTCAAGGGACTCTCAAGAGTCTTTTCCAGTACCACAGTTTGAAAGCAGCAGTTCTTTGATTCTCATCTCTCTACATCCTTAGCACCAATTGTTACCTGAGTTTTTTTGTTTTTTTTTTTTAAGTAAACAGTGTACATATATAACAGAATTTTATCATTTCATCCATTTTATAAGTTTATAGTTTAGTGGCATTAAGTACATTCACATTTTTGTGAAATTATTTGCACTGTCCATCTCTAGCACTTCTTCATATTCTTAAACTAAAACTCTACTAATTTAACAAAACTTTCAGCCCCTGGTAAATACTATTCTACTTTTTCTTATGAATTTGACTATTCTAGGTACTTCATATAAGTGGAATCATGCAGTGTTTGTCCATTTGTGTCTGGCTTATTTTATTTAACATAATGTCTGTAAGGTTCATCCACGTTGTTGTGTTATTCATTTGTGAGGCTCAGTGGTTTTCATTTATATATATATGCCTCATTTTGTTCATCTTTACATCCTTCAGTGGATATGAGGGTTGTTTTCTCATTTTGGTTATTGTGAATAATGCTTCTATGAACATTGGTGTTCAGCTATCTTCCCTATCTGACTTTTTATTAATATCTAGTCCTTTTCATTTGTTTTCTTAAGCAAATCTTTCGAATTTTGTTTTCCCCCACTGCAGCCACCTTAGTTTATGTTCTGGTCATCTTGAGTATACACTAGTGGTGTGGCAACCCATTCCAGTACTCTTGCCTGGAAAATCCCATGGACGGAGGAGCCTAGGGGCTGCAGTCCACGGGGTCGCTGAGAGTTGGACACGACTGAGCATCTTCACTTTCACTTTCATGCATTGGAGAAGGAAATGGCAACCCACTCCAGTGATCTTGCCTGGAGAATCCCAGGGACGAGGGAGCCTGGTAGGCTGCCATCTATGGGGTCGCACAGAGTCGGACACGACTGAAGCGACTTAGCAGCAGCAGCAGTGGTAATTTCTGGTCTCCTGTGTCTCCTTTTTGTTTCCTCTTAAATGTAATATTCATTGGTCAAGGAGATTTATCTTTCTAAGGTACAGAACTGAACCTGTAGTTCTACCATTTAAATGCAGTTCAGTGCTAATGGGATAATGGTCAGACTCTTAACATGGCATCCAACCTCTTCAGGTAGTTTCCCTTTCCTTCAACTTTTTGATTTAGTGTTCTGAGCTACTTATTGTTCGTAGCTGTTTCATTTGTTCTGTTCATTTATGTCTTTGAGCGTTCTGGGCCCTCTTACAGGAATTCTTCCCTCAATTCTCTCCCTTTAAAAACTTTCTACTCAGGTGTCCCATTTGTCCTCCAATTAATGATTTTACTTAAAAAAAAAAAAAAAAGAATATTAACAACCTAAGTGTCCATCAGTAGATGAACAGATAAAGAAAATGTGGTATGTATACACAGTTTAATATTATTCAACCATTCCAAAGAAAGCACCCTTTCTATTTGTGACAGCATGAAAGTACCTGGCAGGCATTGTATTAAGTGAAGTACGTCAGAGAAATATAAATACCATATGAACTCCCTTATATGTGGAATCTAAAAATCCCAAAATCCAGAAAACGAAACCAAGTTCATAGATCGTGAGAATAGGTTGCTCGCTGTCAGAGGCCCAGGGTGGGGTGGGTCAGGAATGGCAAAATGGGTGAAAGGGGGGTCAAAGTAGTAGTTATAAAAGAAATAAATAAGTCACATGGATATAATATACAACGTGGCAACTGTAGTTGATACTGCATTGTATATTTGAAATTTGCTAAGAGAGTAGATCTTGAAAGTTCTTATCACAAGAAAAAAAATTTTTATATTGATATAAATATCAAATCATTATGTTGCATACCTGAAACTAATTATACCTTAATGTTAAGAAATGCCATTGCCAATACATGCCATCAAATGATAAATTTGAGTGTATGCAATGCACTCAAAGATTAAAAAAAAAACAGTGTTCATGTTACATCAATTAGCATGCTGTTTTACTCTCTTTATACTGTGTGTCTCGTACCTGTCAGGCAGTGAATTCTTTCCATTGTCTGTAACAGTGAGTGTTTTGCCTCTCTGTATGGTGTTCTCTGTGTAGCAAGTGCTTTCAGTTCTCTGTATGCTGGCACATCATAAATGTTTGTAGTAATTGAGTTTACTTGTTTTTGGGAGAATGACTTTTCAAATTGACTTTAAGAATCTGTGTGTGTGTGTATGTGTACATTTAGTCTTCCTTTATAGGTGGTTTCTGTTGAAGTGTTTACTAGATAGAGACTAAGGAGTTCAGTGTGTGTTTTTTTTTTTTTAATAGAACTTGTTTATAAAATGTACAATAAAACAAAGTTTAACCAGGTTGTAATTCAGTGTGAGTTAAAGTGAATTTTTATATAAAACAATTTCCTTTTTTTAAATAGAGACAAATCATTTTACCTGTGTAGCCCTGGCTGTATTTCTTTTGTGACCTTATTTTTTTTTTACTTATATGAAAAATGATAAGAAAATAAATGTATAGAAGTACATATATTATGTAAATTAGATTGTAATCTTTTCTGGATGAGATTTGTATTGATTTTTGATAATTGCATGCATATAACTTAGGACAGTGAAGAAACTGTAGAATAACTGGATTTTTTTTTCCCCAGCAGTTTTTAATTTATAATTTATTTATTAAGTTATTTATTTATTAATAATAGTTATTTAGTTTTTTATTTCCTTTTCTTTATTTTTCAGAAATTTCTGTAGTTTGAATTATCAAGTCCCAATTTCTCTGCAAATCCAGTGTTTCATTCTGAATTTGTTCTCTCTGAAGTTGTTGAATTTATTATTGTCTGTAAAATGGAGGTTATACCACTTGTTTTTTAGAGTTGATTGTGAAGAATACATGAAAAGCAGCTTGTCCAAAATAGCTGTGCCATAAGTGTTAGCACATCATATGTGGAATAATGTTGAAACATGTCTTCCTCCTTATATTTTAGCATAATATTTTATGTTTGTTTAGTGGTTAGTTCTTGGTAATTGTCATTTTTACAATACTGCAACTTATTATATGCCCTTTGTGATTTCTGGTAATGAGGGTATAAAACTTCTGGTTTGGAATAGATAGCATATCACCAGAGCAAAGCATTATATTGTTTCATTAACATCTTAACCATTTTCTTGTCACATAAATTGAAATTTTACTTTCTATCTGACCTACCTTAAAGTTTCTTTTTCTATAGGTTTTAGCTTGTTGTTTTTTATGTTACTTTTAAGTGACAAGAGGCTTCTTTGCAACTGCTATGTTGCTGTTCCCTTGATGATGAGTAGTCTTTTTTTTTTTTTTTTTAAGTAATGACATTGTGGTTTTTGTTTTTATCTAGTTTCTAACCGCAGGCCCTATCGACAGTACTACGTGGAGGCTTTTGGAGATCCTTCTGAGAGAGCCTGGGTGGCTGGAAAAGCAATCGTTATGTTCGAAGGCAGACATCAATTTGAAGAGCTACCTGTCCTTAGGAGAAGAGGGAAGCAGAAAGAGAAGGGATATAGGCATAAGGTATTTTTTTTTTTTTTTTTAAAGCATCTCAGATTATCTTCTTAGGGTTAGAGAGGGAGGAATCCCCAGCCTTTCTGGGACCACTCTTAGGGAACATAATTTTTCCACAAACCAAGGTGGAGGGTATGGTTTGGGGATGACTCTTGTAAGGAGCACGCAGTTCACAGTAGGGTTCTCACTCCTACGAGAATCTAATGCCACCGCTGATCAATGGGAAGCAGAGCTCAGGTGGTTTATGTTAGCCATGGGGGCTGACTCACCTGTCGCTCACTTTCTGCTGTGTGGCCCAGGTCCTAACAGGTCATGGACCAGTATCAGTCTGGGGGTTGGGGACCCCTGGTTTATGGGATCAGCCAAAGGAAGAAATATAATTTTTGAAATATAAGTTGGTGAGAAAATTGTCAGAAAGCATTTTTTTTTTTTTGCAGGGATAAGATAGGGCTAACCTTCCAAATATTTCTAATCAATTTTTTTGAGAAGTGATTTCAGCTTACTTTTGCCATGTCACTTACATGTGATAGTACAAAATGGCACGACCAGTCATGTTTGGGTCTATCTAATTTAAGCAGAAAATGATCATCAAAATGAAATGTTCTTCTCCCTCTCTAGATTAATTATTTTTCTTAAAAATGACAAATATAAGGCTTTGAACATTCTTGTTTTTTTTGTATTTTGGTTTTCGTGTGTGATTATCAATGCTTAAGATTATAGTTTCAAACCTTGTTATGTTTTAATAAAG
>NW_011494810.1:2636290-2705298 GCF_000754665.1 Bison bison bison | reverse complement strand
TTTTAATAAAGAACATGATGTTTTTGTTTCATTTGCTTGATGTTGTGTTTTAGTCCATTCTAAAAGGGGAAATAGTTTCTTTTAAATTTGTATTTCCTACTTTTAGACTATTATATAAAAATCATAATTTGGATAATTTTGAGTCAGTATGCAGTCCCTGCTATTTCCAACTGGAGTTTCTTCGTCTCTAAAACTAAGGTAGTAATATATACCTTGTTGAACTCTCGTGAGGATTAGCAATAAATAATTTGTATGTCACAGTATTCATGCTTTGAAACAACTAATGTGTGCTACTATTAGGATACAGGAGGCTAACTGCATCCTTTCTAATACTTTGGGTAGTTGGTGGTGGGGAGATATCAAAGTTTTTGTGTCAAGCCTTTTAAGTATGTGTATTAAACAAGCCCCCTTTCAAAAGAGTTTGCTTGGGCTTTCAGGTTCTGGAAAATTGATGTACTATGACCATAGCTAGACAATTAATGGCTATGTGTTTGTGTCTAAAGTAAATCAGATGATCTGTATATTGCTTTATAAGAAGAGGCTACCTGTGTAGTGGCCTGAATTGTTACATGGTCAGCAGAACATCTCTTTCACAAGTATTAAAGTATTTGTGGACACTAAATGATAGTTAGAACCTTGACTAACATCTATTCTATGAGGCCAGGGAGGGAAATAAGAGTCTCGAAAATTAGATATATTTCACAGAGCCTCGATGTCCTTATGCTATGCTGCTACTGCTGCTAAGTCGCTTCAGTCGTGTCCGACTCTGTGCGACCCCATAGACGGCAGCCCACCAGGCTCCCCCATCCCTGGGATTCTCCAGGCAAGAATACTGGAGTGGGTGCCATTTCCTTCTCCACCTTATGCTATGAGGATTCAAGAGCATGTATAACTTGTTAAGCTATCCAGGGTGTATTGGTGTCTCTGCACTACATGATTAAGCCCAGGACACTGTTTGATTATAATCCAGATTGTATATAAAACATATAGAAAATTCTTGATTAGTCAAGGGCCTGGTGATAACCTGAGTTTCAAATTTCAGGTCTTCTAGGGCAGATCTGACTTAACTCATTTCCAGTTCTAGTTTTTCCACATTCATCTTCTTTAGCCTTTTGTTTTCTCTTTTATGCAACTCAGCAAGTGCTTGGCCTTCATAATTCAGGAAGGAAATCTTTATGATTGGCAGAGTAAGCAGGAGTCATCTGGTTATTCCTTGACTTAGTAATATAATGTTGATTAGTAATGTAATGTAGTAGTCTAATTTATGGTCCACTTTTTGTGCTTTTACTGGTAAGGAGAGTGGAGGGTTTCCAGGATCTCCAGTGATAGATCTTAGTGATAGAAGAAGTGTTGCGGAATCCCCATTAGCTAAGGTCTGACTGGGCTGTGGGAGGTAACAGCCTGACAGTCCCATAAAAGAGCCTCAAAGAAATATAATAAGGCTTGAAAAGCTTCTGATTTGAGAGGTGTTCAGTGATCATTTCCCTATTTCCTCTTCTATTTCTTAGATGAGTAATCATCTTTTTTTCTTTACATTTAAGGTTCCTCAGAAGATTTTGAGTAAATGGGAAGCCAGTGTTGGTCTTGCTGAGCAGTATGATATTCCCAAAGGGTCGAAGAACCGAAAGTGTGTCACCAGTTCAATCAAGTTGGACAGTGAGGAGGATATGCCATTTGAGGACTGTACAAATGATCCTGAATCAGAACATGACCTGTTGCTTAATGGCTGCTTGAAATCTCTGGCTTTTGACTCTGAACATTCTGCAGATGAGAAGGAAAAACCTTGTGCTAAGTCTCGAGCCAGAAAGAGCTCTGATAATCCAAAAAGGACTAGTGTGAAAAAGGGCCATATGCAATTTGAAACACATAAGGAAGAACGGAGGGGAAAGATTCCAGAAAACCTTGGCTTAAACTTTATTTCTGGGGATGTGTCTGATAAGCAGGCCTCAAATGAACTTTCCCGGATAGCGAACAGCCTCACAGGGCCCAGCACTGCTCCAGGAAGTTTCCTGTTTTCTTCTTGTGCAAAAAACACTGCAAAGAAAGAATTTGAGACTTCAAATTGTGACTCTTTACTGGGCTTGTCTGAGGGTGCCTTGATCTCTAAACGTTCTGGGGAGAAGAAGAAATTCCAGCGAGGTCTGATGTGTGGTTCGAAAGTACAGCTCTGCTATATTGGAGCAGGTGATGAAGAAAAACGAAGTGATTCCATTAGTATTTGTACCACTTCTGATGATGGAAGCAGTGATTTGGATCCTGTAGATCATAGTTCAGAGTCTGATAACAGTGTCCTTGAAATTACAGATGCTTTTGATAGATCAGAGAACTTGTTACCTGTGCAGAAAAATGAAAAGGTAAAGTATTCTAGGTATCCTGCCACAAACACTAAGGTAAAAGCAAAGCAGAAGTCTCTGATTACTAACTCACACACGGACCACCTAATAAATTGTACCAAGACAACAGAGCCTGGAACTGAGACGTCTCAGATTAATCTCTCTGATCTTAAAGTGTCAACTCTTGTCCGAAAACCCCAACCAGATTTTAGAAACGATGGATTTTCTCCAAAATTCAACACATCATCAAGCATTTCCAGTGAGAACTCAATAATAAAAGGTGGGGCTAAAAGTCAAGCTCTGTTACATTCAAAAAGCAAACAGCCCAAAATTCGAAGTATCAAGTGCAAACATAAAGAAAACCCAGTTGTAGCAGAACCTCCAGTTGCAAATGAGGACTGCAGTTTGAAATGCTGCTCTTCTGATAACAAAGGCTCTCCTTTGGCCAGCATTTCTAAAAGCGGGAAAGTGGATGGACTGAAACTACTGAGCAACATGCATGAGAAAACCAGGGATTCGAGTGACATAGAAACAGCAGTGGTGAAACACGTTCTGTCAGAGTTGAAGGAGCTCTCTTACAGATCCTTAAGTGAAGATGTCAGTGACTCTGGAACGTCAAAGCCATCGAAACCATTACTTTTTTCTTCTGCCTCTGGTCAGAATCACATACCTATTGAACCAGACTACAAATTCAGTACATTACTAATGATGTTGAAAGATATGCATGATAGTAAGACCAAGGAGCAACGAATAATGACAGCTCAGAACTTGGTCTCTTATCGGAGTCCTGGTCTTGGGGACTGTTCTACCAGCAGTCCTGTGTCAGCTCCTAAGGTCTTGGTTTCAGGAGGCTCCAATCACAGTTCAGAAAAAAGTGGAGATGGCACTCAGGATCCAGTCCACCCTGGCCCTGGTGGGGGTGACTCTGCACTGTCTGGGGAGCTGTCTACTTCCCTGCCTGGCTTGGGGTCTGATAAAAGAGACCTCCCTGCTTCTGGCAAAAATCGTTCAAACTGCGTTACTAGGCGCAACTGTGGTCGATCAAAGCCATCCAAATTTCGAGATGGTTTTTCAGCCCAGATGGGAAAGAACACAGTGAACCGTAAAGCCTTAAAAACAGAACGCAGAAGAAAACTGAATGAGCTTCCAGCTGTGACTCTTGAGGCTGCACTACAGGGAGACAGAGAGAGTAGGGGTTCAGAGAACAGCTCCTCCAGAGGTGAAGCAGAAGACCCTGGTAAAGAACCAACCCTTCAATTAATGGGCCATTTAACAAGTGAAGATGGTGCCCATTTTTCCAGTGTTAGTTTTGATAATAAAGTCAACCAGTCTGACCCTGAAAAAATTCCTGAAAAAGGCCCCTCTTTTGAAATCAGGAAAGTCCCAGAGCTGGACTCTGAAATGAACAGTGAGAATGATGAACCCAATAGTATAAATGAAGCAGTGCCTAAAAAGCGATGGCAACGTTTAAACCAAAGGCGCACTAAACCTCGTAAACGCACTAACAGATTTAAGGAAAAAGAAAACTCTGAGGGTGCCTTTGGGGTCTTGCTTTCTGCTGACCCTGTAAAGAAGGAAGATGAGTTCCCAGAGCAGAGACCTCCTGCTTCGACAAACAAACTAGAGGATGCACTGACAGATCCAAATCATGCCAACCACTTAGATTCAGCTGGGCCGCGGTTGAATGTTTGTGATAAATCCAATGCTAGCAATGAGGAGATGGAAAAGGAGCCGGGAATTCCCAGTTTGACTCCTCAACCTGAGCTCCCTGAACCAGGTAAGGATTCCTAACTGTGAAAGAAAGGGGCTAGATGAAGTGACGATAATGATACCCTACCAAGTGTGGTCTGTTTTCACGGAAGACCTAAGTGTAAATTGGGAGGGAAGGGTTAATTACTTGAAGCGAAAAAAGGGCTTTATGTAGAAGGGTCTGAATTTTGATGACCAGGTTTCCACATACTTTCAGAAGTTACGTTTAACCAAGAAGCTCTTTTTTCTTTTGCTTTTAATAAGTATCAAGATCTGTTCCCCATTTCATACCTTTTTAAATCTGTGAACTTTGGGGGATGCTGTATTTGAGAGGTTCTGAGTGTAAGATTAAAATCTAGTTGTTAGTTTACAGAAAGCAAATAGATTTTATTGAATGTTAAGCTCTTACAGCTTAAGGAAGGCTCTCCTGTTATATAGACAAAGGGGATATGTTTTTGAAAAAATGTGACTGTTTCATGGTACTTATTTGAAGAACTTAGATGTCTTGCATCCCTTCTGGAATGAAGTTTGAGAATAAATTTTTAAAAATCTGAAATGCCAGGGTATCCTACCTTAGCTGCAGAAGGAAAGCAGCATACATTTTTCAAAATATAAGTATTATGCATTGAACTGACTTTTCCCTAAAAGATTTCTCCATGTAGATTCTGTTTTCTAACAGCTTTATTGAAATATAATTCACATATCGTAAAGTTCACCTTTTGAAAATTGGTACTTCAGTGGTTTTTAGTATACTCAGAGACTTGTGCATCCATAAACATGATTAATTTTGGAACATTTGCATCACCCTAGAAAGAAATCTTGCAGCCTTTATCAATCTCTCTTCATCTCAGCCCTGTCTGTAGATTTGCTTGTTCTATACATTTCATATAAATGGAATCATATAATATGTGGTACTTTGGGTTTTTTTGCTTTGTGTTTATATCAGCACTTTATATTTATTATGGTAAAAAACACATGAATTTACCTTCTGAACAAGTTGAAAGTATATACTACAATCTTAACTGTATGCGCATTATTGTACAGCACCATTTATTAAGCATGCTGTACTTTTCCCCATTGTATGTATAGTCTTGTTCAGTCGCTAAATTGTGTCCAACTCTTGCAACCTCATGGACCCTGGCATGCCAGGCTCTTCTGACCTCTACCAGCTCCTGGCGTTTGCTCAGATTCATGTCCATTGAGTTCGTAATGCTACCTAATCATCTTATTCTTTTTGTCGCCCCCTTTTCCTTTTGCCTTCAATCTTTCCCAGGATCAGGGTCTGTTTCCAGTGAGTTGGCTTTGCTTCACGTGTCCAAAGTGTTGGAAATCCTTTGTCAGAGATAATTTGACATACGTTTAAGGGTTTATTTCTGTACTCTCTGTTCTGTTGATCTGTATGTTTGTCTTTATGGTAATAACAAGTTTGTTTTGACTACTGTAGTTGTGTAGTATGTTTTGAAAACAATGTATGATCAGTCTTTGTTAAGAGTATTTTGAGTATAGGATGGCTTTTTTTTATTTCTGCAAAAAATGACATTGGAATTTTGATAGAGTACTGAATCTGAAGATCACTTGTGTAGTATGATGTTTTGTTAATGTTAAATCTTTGAATCCATGAAACAGATTGTCTTTTCATTTATTTGTGTTTAGTACTCAACTCCTTCACATCCTTGCTTAAGTTTATTTGTGAGTGTTTTATTCTTTTTTATTGTATTGTGAGATTATTTTCTTAATTTTCTTTTTGAATTGTTTGTTGTTATATAGAAACACAAACTGGTTTTTAAAAATTAATTTATATAATTCATTTATTTATTTATTTATTTGATTTGATTTGATTTTTAAACTTTACAATATTGTATTAGTTTTGCCAAAGATCGAAATGAATCCGCCACAGGTATACATGTGTTCCCCATCCTGAACCCTCCTCCCTCCTCCCTCCCCATACCATCCCTCTGGGTTGTCCCAGTGCAGCAGCCCCAAACAACTAATCTCAAAAATATACAAGCAACTCCTACAGCTCAACTCCAGAAAAATAAATGACCCAATCAAAAAATGGGCCAAAGAACTAAATAGACATTTCTCCAAAGAAGACATACAGATGGCTAACAAACACAGGAAAAGATGCACAACATCACTCATTATCAGAGAAATGCAAATCAAAACCACTATGAGGTACCATTTCACGCCAGTCAGAATGGCTGCGATCCAAAAGTCTACAAGCAATAAATGCTGGAGAGGGTGTGGAGAAAAGGGAACCCTCTTACACTGTTGGTGGGAATGCAAACTAGTACAGCCACTATGGAGAACAGTGTGGAGATTCCTTAAAAAACTGGAAATAGAACTGCCTTATGATCCAGCAATCCCACTGCTGGGCATACACACTGAGGAAACCAGAAGGGAAAGAGACACGTGTACCCTAATTCATTTATTTTTAATTGCAGGATAATCACTTTATGGTATTGTGTTCGTTTCTACTAAACATCAACACACAATCTGATGTTTTTTTAAAAAAATGTTTATTTTTGACTGTGCTGGGTCTTCATTGCAGTGAGGGCTTTCCTCTGATTGTGGCAAGTGGGGGCTGTACTCTCTAGTTGCAGTGTTCAGGGCTCTCATTGCGGTGGCTTCTCTTGTTGCTGAGCACAGGCTCTACGGTGAGCAGGTTTCAGTAGTTGTGGCTCCTGGACTCAGTAGTTGTGACACACGGGCTTAGCTCCTCCTTGGCATGTGGAATCTTTGTGGATCACAGATCGAACCCATGTCTCCTGCATTGGTAGGCAGATTCTTTACCACTGAGCTACCAGGGAAGCCCAGAAACACAACTGAGTTTTAAATGTTGATTTTTCTATCTTTCAGCTTTACTCAATTCATTATTATTCTTACGGCTTTTTTTTGTGGAATCTTCAGGGTTTTCTTTACATAAGATCATGGCATCTATGAACTGAGATCATTTTACTTTTTCCTTTCCAATTTGAATGTCTTTTATTTATAAAATGTCTTTTATTTATAACTGTTTATAATTCTTGTCAAATAGCTCTGGCTTGGACTTCCAGTGTTGTGTTAAATTGGCAAGAATGGGCATCCTAGCCCTCTTCCTGATCTTTCAGTTTTTCACTATAGATGCTCATGTTAGCTGTGGGATTTTCATATATAACCTTTATTTTAGATTATTTCTTTATGTTCCTAGTTTGTTGAGTGTTTTCTATTAGGAGAAAGTGTTGAATTCAGTCTTTTCTGCACCAATTGAGATGATGGTGGTGCTTCCCAGGTGACTCACAAGTTAAGAATATTCCTGCCAAATCAGGAGAGGCAAGAGATGTGGGTTTTATCCTGAATCTGCTCTCATCTCACATGCTAGCAAAGTAATGCTTGAAATTCTACAAGTCAGGCTTCAACAGTATGTGAAGCGTGAACTTCCAGATGTTCAGGCTCGATTTAGAAAAGGCAGAGAAACCAGAGATAAAATTGCCAACATCTGTTAGATCATCAAAAAAACAAGAGAGTTCCAGAATAACATCTATTTCTGCTTTATTGACTACTCCAAAGCCTTTGACTGTGTAGATCACAAAAAACTGTGGAAAATTCTACAAGGGATGGGCATACCAGACCACCTTACCTGCCTCCTGAGAAATCTATGTGCAGGTCAGGAAGCAACAGTTAGAACTGGACATGGAACAACAGACTGGTTCCAAATCAGGAGAGGAGTATGTCAAAGCTGTATATTGTCAGCCTGCTTATTTAACTTCTAGGCAGAGTAAATCATGCAAAATGTCGGGCTGGATGAAGCATAAGCTGGAATCAAGATTGCTGGGAGAAATATTAATAACCTCATATATGCGGATGACACCACCTTTATGGCAGAAAGTGAAGAGGAACTAAAGAGCCTCTTGATGAAAGTGAAAGAAGAGAGTGAAAAAACTGGCTTAAAACTCAGCATTCAGAAAACTAAGATCATGGCATCTGGTCCCATCACTTCATGGCAAATAAATTGGGAAACAATGGAAATAACGAGAGACTTTATTTTTTTGGACTCCAAAATCACTGCAGATGGTGACTGCTGCCATGAAATTAAAAGACGCTTGCTCCTTGGAAGAAAAGCTGTGACCAACCTAGACAGCATATTAAGAAGCAGAGACATGACTTTGGCAACAAAGGTCCGTCTAGTCAAAGCTCTGGTTTTTCCAGTAGTCATGTATGGATGTGATCAGATCAGATGTGATCAGATCAGATCAATCGCTCAGTCGTGTCCAGCTCTTTGCAACCCCATGAATCGCAGCACGCCAGGCCTCTCTGTCCATCACCAACTCCCAGAGTTCACTCAGACTCACGTCCATCGAGTCAGTGATGCCATCCAGCCATCTCATCCTCTGTCGTCCCCTTCTCCTCCTGCCCTCAATCCCTCCCAGCATCAGAATCTCTTCCAATGAGTCAACTCTTCGCATGAGGTGGCCAAAGTACTGGAGTTGCAGCTTTAGCATCATTCCTTCCAAAGAAATCCCAGGGCTGATCTCCTTCAGAATGGACTGGTTGGATCTCCTTGCAGTCCAAGGGACTCTCAAGAGTCTTCTCCAACACCACAGTTCAAAAGCATCAATTCTTCGGCGCTGAGCCTTCTTCACAGTCCAACTCTCACATCCAACCATGACCACTGGAAAAACCATAGCCTTGACTAGACGAACCTTTGTTGGCAAAGTAATGTCTCTGCTTTTGAATATGCTATCTAGGTTGGATGTGAGAGTTGGACTATAAAGAAAGCTGAACGCTGAAGAATTGATGCTTTTGAACTGTGGTGTTGGAGAAGACTCTTGAGAGTCCCTTGGACTGCAGGGAGATCCAACCAGTCAATCCTAAAGGAAATGAGTCCTGAATATTCATTGGAAAGACTGATGCTGAAGCTGAAAGTCCAATACTTTGGCCACCTGATGCTAAGAACTGACTCATTGGAAAAGACCCTGATGCTGGGAAAGATTGGAGACAGGAGGAGAAGGGGACAACAGAGGATGAGATGGCTGGATGACATCACCGACTTGATAGACACGAGTTTACTCAAACATGAGTTTGCTCAAGCTCCGGGAGTTGATCATAGACAGGGAAGCCTCATGTGCTGCAGTCCATGGGGTGGCAAAGAGTCCAAAGCGACTGAACTGAGCTGAAAGATATTGAAATCAGGGTGTTGTCTTATTACTGTGGAATTATATTAGAGAGCAGTAGCAAAAGATATTTGAAAATAACCCATATATTTTCAAGTGTAATGTGTCATTTACCAAGAAAGATTTTTAACCTAGCCATTGAAAGCTTCAGTAAAGTTAGAAGACTGAAAAAGCACAAAGGGCAATTGCAGAGAAGTAAGCATTTAAATGAGCAATTAGTATCAGAATGAGAAATTTATTTCAAAGATACTTTAAAAATCCCATGTATTTGGAAATTAATTGTCCAGTTTTAAACAGTGGGTGTATCTTAAGAAGCCATAGCAAGGAAATAGAAAATAGAAAATAAAAATGCAAAGAGAGTTTTCCAGAATTTGTTGCATGCAGCTTCAGATGCTCAGTGTAGTTGAATACAACGTGGAGTTTTGAATAAGGTATGAAAAGAAAGCAAATAATGGACACTAGGATAAAAATTTGTGAAATTTTGAACAAAATCTGTAGTTAATAATGTTGTACATGTTAATTTCCTATTTTTGTTTGTTTTTACAAAGCATAGTATTTCTTTAGGTTCTCAGAATTGAATTAGAAATGTCAAGCCTCATTCAAAAAATGTTTTTAAATCACTAAGAAGATAAGCTTTCTAGACTTTTAGGTGTAATACTTGATGCCAAAATACATGAAATTATATCAAAGTTTTGAGTGAATATAAATTAGAAATCTCGCATTCAGATTAAGTCAAACAAATGGAATGAATGTCATAAAATTTTTTGCTAGACAATAACTCATTTTTTCCAAAGTACATGTTATACATATTGTGTATATATATATGTATACACACATATATATATGCATATACCCACATAAAAGCTTTTCTATTATGCTTATAAAGACTTAAGAAAGAAAATTTTTTTAAAAAGGATGGAGAAATTGGAAAACATGCTGAATGAAATAGTAGCACTGATTTTGAAATAGAAGAAGTAAAATAAACTAGATAAAAGTAAAAATCATCATAGAGTGTACTTGTTTTTAAACATGACTGCTCATTAGAAACACATCTGGAGCTTTGGAGAAAAAAGTAATACCTGGGCATTTGTATTTTTTACCAAACCAAGATAATTCTCATATGCATCTGGATTTTAAAAAGTGATTACAGGTTTTTCTATAAAATGGTAGTTTAGTCTTAAAGAATTCTAGTATTTTTTGTTGACTGTCATGGTTTCTTTTAGATATTGGTGTTCTCTTGTAGATCACTGAGTTTCCTGAATACAATTGTTTTGAGTTCTTTGATAATTCATAGATCTCTGTTACTTTATGATTAGTTTCTGGAGATCTATTTTGATTCTTTGGGATGTGTTTCCTTGTTTCTTCGTATATTTCATAATCCCTCCTCCCCCTACCCCCCTGCCCCTATTTTCATGCATTTGAATTTGATTAAACAGCCACTTTTCTGAGTCTTTACAGAGATGCTTCATATAGGGGAAGGCATACCAATCATCTTGGCTAGAGATTCTGGGGACCTCTGGAGTCTTTTTTGTAGAATGGGTTTGTGTGGACTTGTGTGTGTAGTTTCCTAATCAGAGAGGTTTGTCTATTTCTTTTTCGGGAGTTTGCAATCTCTTGCTTCATCTTGTGTTTTTCTGCAGTACTGCAAGTTAGTTGTTGCTATTGCAACAAGCTTTCTCACTGTCTTTAATTTCAGCAGCTCCCAGGTATCTAAAGAAGCCAGCTCTCTGTTAGCTCCCACAAGCAGGCCAAACAGGTACTAGTCCCTTGGGCAATTTTCTAAAAACCCAGATTTCCAAATGCTCCCTCTTTTACCTCCCTTTGTAGAGAGAAGCCAGGATTTTAGTACTTTCTCCCAGTCTTACCAATCTGGCCCCTGTCTATGTCACTATAGCCCCTCTGGTTCCACAACATGTTGTTCCCTCTCTCCCTTATTTGTAGTGCCTCCAAGAGTCCAAACTATGTGACTTCTGTTGGGTTCCCAGTCAGATTAGACAGAAACGCAAAAACTTCAATGTTGGACACCTCCAACATTCAGCTTTAAGGGGGAGCTCAATTGTGCTTGCTTTCGGAGTGGCAGTCTCAGGTAAAGTGGATTGGCTCTTTTAATCCATTTCAGTGCTGTTTTTCATGGGTTTGTACTTGCCCTGGGGTACTGTAACTTCCTAACTGATTCTGCCTTCCTGTTGAGGAACTGCCAGAATGTTTTGCAAAGGTGTCTACCTCTACATATGCACCTATTTAACAAAGCTGTCCTGGTTGGTGTCAAGTGCTATCTCATTACTGTGGTTTTGATTTGCATTTCCCTGATGACTGACAATATTGAACATCTTTTTTTATATGTTTTTTGATCAGTTAAAATGTTTATTGGGCTGTTTGTCTCTATTATTTAATTGTAAGAATTCTTTACATGGTCTATATATAAGTCCACTGTTAGGTATGATTTGCACATATTTTCTCATATTTTATGGGTCACCATTTATATTCTTAATCATATATTTTGAAGCACAGACATTCTTAATTTTGACAAAGTCTGATTTGCCTATTTTTTCTTTGGTTCGTTGTGCTTTTGGTGTCATAGCTAAGTAACCATTGCTTAATCCAGTTGTCTCAGCACAATTTGTAGAGAAGGGTATTCTTTCCCCATTGAATGGTCCTGGCACCCTCTTTGAAAATCTTTTGACCATAAATGTGATGGTTTATTTCTGGACTCTCAATTCTTTTTTATTAATATATATGTCTAACTATTTGCCAGTACCACAAATTCTTAATCTTTTAGTAATTAATTATTGTAGTTCTGAAATCAGAAAGTGCAAGTCTTCCAACTTTATCCCTTTTCAAGACTATTTTGATTCTTCTGGATTTTTACATTTCTGTATTTATTTTAGGAGCTTCCTATCATTTCTACCAAAAAGCCAGCTGGGATTTTGATAGAGGTTGTGCTGAATCATAGGTCAGTTTGAGCAGTGTTGGCATTGTAACAATGTTAGGTTTTCCAACCTATGAACAAGAGATGGCATTTCATTAATTTAGGTCATCTTTGATTTCTTTCAACAATATTTTGTAGTTTTCAGTGTACAACTCTTGCACTTCTGTTCATTTTATCCCTTAATATTTATATCCTTTTTTGGTGCTATTATAAATAAGATTATTTTCTTAGTTTCATTCTTGGATTTCTCATTGCTAGTATGAGTATTGTACAAGTATTGTACAAGTACAATATAGTTGACTTAAAAAATTTTTTTTACTTATTTTTTTAATTGAAGGATAGTTGCTTTACAGAATTGTTGGTTTCTGCCAAACATCAACATGAATCAGACATAGGTGTACATATGTACCCTCCCTTTTTGAAGCTCTCTCCCACTTTCCTCCCCATCCCACCCCTCTAGGTTGTTACAGAGCTCCAGTTTGAGTTCCCACAGTTGACTTTTATATATTGATCTTATGTGTTGCAACCTTGCTGAACTTTTTTTAAAAGCTCTAATCATTTTATCCTGAATTCCTTAGGATTTCCTGTGGTTCCCTAGTAACTCGCATGGTAAAGCATGTGCCTGCAATGCAGGAGACCCGGGTTCGATCCCCGGGTCAGGAGGATCCCCTGGAGAAGGAAATGGCAACCCACTCCATTATTCTTGCCTGGAGAATTTCATGGACAGAGGAGCCTGGCAGGCTATAGTCCATGGGGTTGCAATGTCTTCAGCCAAAAGAGATTGTTTTGTTTCATCCTTTCTAATCTGGGTACATTTTGTTTCTTTGTCTTGCCTAGTTGCCCTAGTTTAATCCTTCAGTGCATTGTTGAGGACAAGTAGAGTGAACAGACATTCTTGTGTTACTCCTGATGTTAGGGAGGAAAGCTTCTGGGATTTCAGCATTTAACTATGATATTTATTTACTGGGATTTTGATACACAGCCTTTCATACTGAGAAAATTCCGTTCTATAGCTAGTTTGTCTTTCAGATTTTTTTTGTGTGCTTACTGAGATGATTATTCCTGTTTATTTCGTTTAATATGACCTATTAACTTTCTTATGGGGGCTTGAATTTTCCTGTCCATCAGACTGTAAACCGACAGGAGGATCAGTCACAATTTCTCAAGGACTTGTCCTCTCTCCTGCTCCCCTTCTACTTGGTGCCGAAGCACCTTTCCTTGTGGTCTCCTGGGGATTGGGATACAGTTTACTTCTGTTTCACTGTAACTCTGAGGATAGAGTCTTTTGTGGCCCAAGTTTAGTCTCCTTTAAACTCCTGCCTCCCAACAGGGTTGCCAAGAAGTCCTCAGGACAAAATCAGTTTCAGTGCTCTCCTTATTTCCGTGGGCTATTACTTTCCATTGGATTTTGGTTTATAATTCTTTACAGTTTAGTCAGTTTTTACTTTGTTTAAGATAGATTTTTAAACATATTTACGCAGTATTTGTATTTACTTTCAACAGTTGATTTGGGCTGAGTAACTTGCCATTATTATGAACAGTTGTTTATATTTTTGCCTCCCCCGCCCCCTTTAAATTCTTTTTCCTCTGAGATCCCAGAACCAGAGAAGTAGAGGATTTAAAAATCTGTATTGGTGGATTGATGTTGCTGTTAGTATTCTAGTTTCTTGGAAAATACCAGTGTTTTGAAGAAAAGATCTAAACTTACTCAGGGTAAAGTTTACGTTCTACAAAAGTCACACACTTTTTAAGTGTGCAAGCAAATGTTTTTTAGTAAATTTACTGAGTTGTACAAATATCCCTATAAATCAGTTTTTGAATATTTATAGCATTTCTGTGGAGAAGGCAATGGCATCCCACTCCGGTACTCTTGCCTGGAAAATCCAATGGACGGAGGAGCCTGGTAGGCTGCAGTCCATGGGGTCGCTAAGAGTCAGACACGACTGAGCGACTTCACTTTCACTTTTCACTTTCATGCATTGGAGAAGGAAATGGCAACCCACTCCAGTGTTCTTGCCTAGAGAATCCCAGGGACAGGAGAGCCTGGTGGGCTGCCGTCTATGGGGTCACACAGAATCGGACACGACTGAAGTGACTTAGCAATAGCAGCAGTAGCAGCAGCATTTCTGTAAGATACATCATAGTTAGCCCCTGTTCCTATTCCTAGTCCCAGGCAACCACTTGTCTACTCTCTTATCTCTATAGATTTGCTCTTTCTGGACATTTTATATTAATGGAATTATACAATGCATGATCTTTTTGTCTTTGTTTTTTCATTTAATATAATGTTTCTGTGGATTACTAATATTGTGGCATGTAGCAATATCTTACTCATTTTGGCAGTGTACCCAGGATTACCCATGTCCCTGATGTCATATTTCTCATTTCCAGCGTGTTCCTCACTTTGAACATCCTACCTTGCACTCGGGGACTCCCACAACAAGCGTGCCCCATGTCCTGTGCATGCTGGGCACCTCATCTTTCTCTGCACCTGCCAGGAAAATCCCACATTCAGGGTGCCCCATGCCTAAAACACCCCTACTTTATAACTTTCTATGTCTTGAGAACCCTATATTCTGTGCACCTAGCACCTGGGCACCCAGGCCGCAGATATGGATGGCTCTGCTTACCTGTTCCCTGCTTTCCAACGCTTGCCCTCTTTTTGTTGTGCCCAGTGTCTTGGGCCCCCATGCTGACTGCCCTGGGTGCTGTACCCTAGTTTACCCCAGTGCTTGCTAAGCCTGTGACCTTTTCTTTTGTGTTCCTTTTATTAAGAGAACACCCATATTGCCACATTAAAATGAGGCAGGAATAACATTCTCTGAAGTCACCATAATATGAAGTACTCCTGGCCCCTTGAGTAGATTGTATCCAGCATTCTGTAGGCATTAGCCTCTGCTCCCAAAGAGTTTATGGTATAGTAAAATGATTCTTGTTGTTGTTCAGTCGCTAAGTCTTGTCTGACCCTTTGCCACCCCATGGACTGCAGCATGCCAGGCTTTGCTGTCCTTAACAATCTCCCAAAATTTGTGCAAATTCCTGTCCATTGAGTCAGTGATGCTGTCTAACTGTCTCATCCTCTGCAGTACGAAAAATAAAGTGATTACAACGTGTGAAGTATATTAAGACTAGGATAAAGTTTTATAGGGAAATTATAATAGATACTTGTTTCACTGTTAATTCAAAGAGAAATGGTATGGTACTTTGATATTTTGGTTATAAAACATGGCAAGAGCTATTTTTTTAAAGCAGGTACCCAGAATTCTACATCTTATCTTTTCTGTTGGGGTACATGCCATACATTTTAAAATGTTATATTGGCATACATTTAATGGTATATGGATAACTATTTTTTTGATGTTTCTAAAGTGAAACTCATCACAACTGTGATAGAAAGTACGTGTGAAATGCTTTTGAAATTCATGTTGTAGTACTGATTGGGTAAATATTCTATCTGGATATTCATCAAATATTCTGCATAATCCAGCGAGAAGTTGTTGTTTAGTCACTAAGTTGTGTGATTCTTCTGCAGCTCTATGGACTATAGCTCACCAGGCTCCTCTGTCCATGGGATTTCCCAGGCAAGAACACTGGAGTGGGTTGCCACTTCCTTCTCTAGGGGATCTTCCCAACCCAGGGATCAAACCCATGTCGCTTGCTTTGGCAGGCAGATTCTTTACCGTTGAACTACCTGGGAACCCCCTTAAGAGAGATGCTACGTGGTGTTCTTTATGAACTTGCCTGATTTAGAATCTGTATTGTATTATTAGCTCTGTTGCTGTAGGACGCTGTGTGCTCTGCTGTGCCTAGTTGCTCAGTCATGTCTGACTCTCTGCGACCCCATGGACTGCGGCCTGGCAGGCTCCTCTGTCCCTGGGATTCTCCAGGCAAGCATGCTAGAGTGGGTGGGCATGCCCTCCTCCAGGGGGTCTTCCTGACCCAGGGATGAAACCCAGGTCTCCCACATTGCAGGTGGATTCTTTACCATCTGAGTCACCAGGGAAGCTGCTATAGGACTAGTTTCAGTTTAATTTCCTTGAGATTAGGAGGGCTGTTTGTGGATAGAGCAACAAAGGTCTTCCTTCCTCCCAATTTTTGCATAAGATAAACCATAGCAAATCATTTTTACCCTCCTGGAGCTTAAATCATGGTGTTTTTTGTGAATTTCCTATTTCTCTTCCTTTGGGAATGCAGAAATGGTTATAATGAAAACATTGGGTTTCTCTCTAACTTTTTGTTTAATACTGAACTTGTGCCTCTTGTTTTAGCTGTGCGAACAGAGAAGAAACGCCTTAGGAAGCCAAGCAAGTGGCTTCTGGAATATACAGAAGAATATGATCAGATATTTGCTCCTAAGAAAAAACAAAAGAAGACACAGGAACAGGTGCACAAGGTATATTCCAACATTTCAACAATGTTTTATCAGTCCTTTTAGGATACTGCAATTTTGCCTTCAGTATCATGTTTCATCTTAACGGGACAATAGTTTCGTTAACTGGAATCTTGTTTTGTAGTTTTTTATTTCCAGTTTCTGGCATAGTATTTAGCATATACAGAAAAGGTATAAATGATTCTATATACTATGTGTATATAGTGTGTGTATGTATATTTTCCCCTTTTGCTTTTGAAATGATTTTAATGATTTAGAAGTATTACTGTGATAAAATATTTAGTAAAAAATAATACAAATAATATAAAAATAATAGCTTGATCCTGATTCTGTCAACAAATGTTACAGTATCTATTTGCTTTATTTTTCACTTGAATTGCTTGAAACTCAAAATATTTTAAAGTAAATAGGAGATATTTTGCAGAGAAGGCAATGGCACCCCACTCCAGTACTCTTGCCTGGAAAATCCCATGGACAGAGGAACCTGGTAGGCTGCAGTCCATGGGGTCACGAAGAGTCAGACACGACTGAGTGACTTCACTTTCTCTTTTCACTTTCATGCATTGGAGAAGGAAATGGCAACCCACTCCAGTGTTCTTGCCTAGAGAATCCCAGGGACGGGGGAGCCTGGTGGGCTGCCGTCTATGGGGTCACACAGAGTCGGACACGACTGAAGTGACTTAGCAGCAGTAGCAGCAGAAGAGATATTTTGACTCTGTTTCCCTAGGTAATATGCACCTCTAAAAATCTAATGACAAATCCTTATTCAGATTTCTCCAGTTATTTCCTAACCTTTATATTTAATTTATCTGAAACAAGATCCAGTCCAGGGCTACACTTTATATCTTACTGTTGTATTTCTTAAATCACTTTAAATCCGGGACAGTCCCTGCTTTCATGACCCTATGTAAGTGATGAGAGTGACATATTAAGAGTATCTGCCTTCTCAGTTTGCTTCTAGGTTCCCTGTTAAGTGGTGGTTTTAACTAATATTTTGATAGATTCAAGTTAAACATTTTGGCTAGATTACATCATAGCTGTTGCATGACATTGGAAAGTATTTAACCTCCACTAGCTCAAAATGGTGATTAACTGATGTCTGTGGTTTGAGTTATGCTTCACCTCTTTTGATCAAGCAACACTACATGTATAATTAATTTGACTCCAACAGAATATCCTGTTTCCCATCAGCTATTTCCCTGATTTTTTAAATCAATTATAATTCCTTGTCTATATCAATAATTTCATTTGAGGTTATAAAATTGAAGACTTTCAGATTTTATTATTTCTTCTGCTTATATTATCTGGCAATCTCATTTTATAGTATAGAAATGGGTATGTTTCTTTCCCATTAATGTATCAGTTCAACGTTAGAAGTTTATTATTAGCTGCTTTTATTGATGACACATTAGGGAATCTTTTGGAGAAGGAAATGGCCAACCCACTCCAGTATCTTTGCCAGGAGAATTACATGGACAGGAGCCTGGCGGGCTACAGTCCATGGGGTCTCAAAGAGTCGGACATGGCAGAGAAACTAACACTTTCAGTTTAGGGAATCTTTTTTGTCTTTTTTTAGATCATCACTATGGCCTTAATGAATTTTTATAGCTTTAGTGTTTCTCAGTCTCTGTGATGTTGTATGATGTGCTTTGGAAACGAACCAAGATCATTCTGTCGTCCCTGAGATCATTTTGTCGTTTTTGTTGTATCTGTCAATGACGTTTTTACCCTTTAAAATTATAGTGAAATATATATATATAACATAAAATTGATCATTTTAACCTTTTTTCCTCCCACTTTTTGCCTATTTTTGTTCTTGGCTGTGCTGGCTCTTCTTTGCTGCACGTGGGCTTTCTCTAGTTGTGGTACGTAGTGGGTGCACTTCGTTGTGGTGCACAGACTCCTCATGGTGGTAGGTTGTCTCGTGCAGCATAGGCTCTAGGCGTGCCAGCCTCAGTAGTGCAGTGTGCGGCCTCGAAAACACAGGCTCAGTAGTGTTGTCAGCGGGCTCAGTTGCTCTGTGTCATGTGGAATCTTCCCAGACCTGGGATTGAACCTGTGTCTCCTGCACTGGCAGATTCTTATCCAACTGTGCCACCGGGGAAGTCCCTGACCATTTTTTAAGTGTAAAATTCTGTGGCATTAAGTATGCCATCATTGTCTTTGGAACTTTTTCATGTTCCCAAACTGAAACTCAGTACCTGTTAAAATGTTTCCACTTCCCCCTTCCTTTAACCCCTGGCAACCACCATTCTATTTTTTTGTCCTGTGAATTTTCCTATTTACAGAATTCACCTCATACAATATTTGTCCTTTTGTGTCTGCTCATCTCAGTTAATGTTATGTCTTCAGGTTTCTCCCATTTGTAGCATGTGTCAGGATTTCATTCCTTTATAAGTGCATTATTCTTTTTAACCCTTAAACCACAACACTTTTGGCCTATGGATTGCCCGTTTATCTTTTGTTCTTAGGTAAGTTCCCGCTGTGAAGAGGAAAGCCTTTTAGCCCGATGTCGATCTAGTGCTCAGAACAAACAGGTGGATGAGAATTCTTTGATTTCAACCAAAGAAGAGCCTCCAGTTCTTGAAAGGGAGGCTCCATTTTTGGAAGGGCCCTTGGCTCAGTCAGAACTTGGAGGTGGACATGCTGAGTTGCCACAGCTGACCTTATCTGTACCTGTGGCTCCGGAAGTCTCTCCACGGCCTGCCCTTGAGTCTGAGGAATTGCTAGTTAAACCACCAGGTAAGATGGGGATGGGTCTCAGTATGTAAGTGGGTATACTTGGAGGACGCAGGAGATTTTAGTATATTTTGATGGAAAGCCAGTAGTGTATCTGTGTACAACAAACTATCCATTTTGATCCTGGGAAATTCTAATAGTATTGTCTAATGGATACAGCTACTGATCATAAATTGGTGGTGTACTGTCAGGAAGACATATTAAAAAAAAAAAAAACTAGGCACCTTATACTGTTACTGCTCTTCATAATTGTTGATCAACCACAGTGTGAATCAGCACTCAGACTAGGATTCTGGGGAAGAGCACTGCATACTCGTTGAGTAAACACATAAAAATTATACTTCAGATACTGATTTTACCAATCTTTGTGTTACTTGGGAAGGTGTTTTTAATTTTATATTTTTTTTAATACTGACTATTGAGTATTGTAGTCAGCCAAGGAAAATTCTGCATGTAACTTTCTTAAATTCCCAAGAATTGCTTGTGATGTTATTCTTTAGAAAGGTGTCCAGTTGTGCAGAATCAAACAAGACAGAATCAAAAAGAATAATAAAGATGGTCAGCAGTTCATTCCCCATTATGCGCCAAACTGTTATTTGGCTGTTTTATATAATTCTTAAGAGCAGTCCTATATAGTAAATAAGTGTCTCTACTTATTTAGGAACAGAACAAAAGTTCTACTTTTGGTCCATTTATGCCCAGAATTCTGGCTCTGTTGAATTCACTTCTCTTTTTTTTTTTTTTTTTTAACCACCAGTTGATTACTCTAAAGGCAGTTCTGCCCTTTCGATTTCTCCCTTAGTTCATTTGTGTATATACACACACATTGACATAAGAACAGCCTCACATTAGTTTGTGTCTATATTCAGAACTATTTTCTTATTTTGTTTTACATTAACTAGTATTTTAGAATAAATAAATTTTTACCCTGTCTCTTCCCAGAATATCATGAGAAAAACAAAAAAATAGGATGACTAATTTTTGCATGATATATAGGTTTTTTAAGAAATCAGCTTGTGCCCAGTTTCTAAATCATCTAATGAAAAGATACATGCATTTCAGGAAATTATGAAAGTAAGCGTCAGAGAAAACCAACTAAGAAACTTCTTGAATCCAATGATTTAGACCCTGGATTTATGCCCAAGAAAGGGGATCTTGGCCTTACTAAAAAGGTATGTTAATTTTAGTCAATTCTAAAATAGGGTTGCATCCAGGAAATAGGGGATTTTAAAAACAAATCTTTTAGTAATACCTATAACATCAATGCACATGTACATAGAAATTCTAGAATGTCAGAATATATATGGTTGATCTGAGTGATTCTACATTAAAAGACCATTTTGCATTTGCATGGACATATGTACCTGTTGGTTTTAGATTTTCTTTTCAAATGAAAATGAAAAAAGCCTTTACAATTGAGTAAAGTTTGCATTTGTTGTAATCTCTCTTCTGGGCTCAAAACCTCTTACCTGATTTCTACTTCACTTCTGTCTCTACAAGCCACTGTAAGTTAATGCCATTGCATTCACTGTCTGCGTAATACCTCAGAGAAGACCCTGTTCAACTATATTCCAGGCAGAAACATTTCATCTTCAGTTTTGTGAACTTGGTTCCCATTAGCCAAGAAGGCATAATTCTATAGTAGTTAGAAATAGAAAATTATTTTCTAATTCTATAATGGATGATAACTGGATATTGATTTCTTAGGATATATCCTGTTCTTTTTGTATTTGAGGAAAAAGTATATGTTAAAGTTTCAGTTGTAGGATGCACAGATTTCCTGTTTTTAAATATATATATATATTTATTTGGTTGCATTTGGTCTTACAATAGTTATGGCACACAGGATCTTTCATTATGGTGGACAGACTCTCTAGTGTTTGCACTTGGGCTCAGTGCTTATGGCGTCCATTGCTCTGTGGCATGTAGGATCTTAGTTCTCTGACCAGAAATCGAACTTGCATCCCCTGCACTGCAAGGAGATTCTTAACCACTGGACCACCAGGGAAACCGCCAGATTTCCTGTTTTTAGACATTCTTTTTCCTTAAAGAAAAAATGTAAGATTGTAATCAAGTCATAAATAAATTGAGTTTCTGGAATTCTTTTCTTAGCCCTGGCAAACTTCTAATCTTTAATCCTATATTAAGTCCCCTTGTTTTGTTAGTCACCCACCAGTAAATGTAAAGTTTATTTGTATTTTTATTAATATATTATTTTAAAAAGTCATTTTATGTACTTTAGTTTTTCTTCTCAAAGCAATCTTATGTGACATGGACTTTTCAGTTTTTCTTAGGTTCATCTCCTGCCCTCTGCATTTTCTCTGCAGTTTGTGCAACCTTCAGTGACAATATGTCTCCAACTCACTACCTCTTGTTGTTCCTTATACTCTAGTAAGGCTGAGAACATCTCCTGCAGTGCTTTCTCTCCTGACTTGTATTATTCAAATCATAGCCACTTTGCAAGATTGTTGGAAAAGGGCCAGGGAAACTGGGATTCAGTTGAGCATGGAAGTGACTTTTGCAGTCAGATGATAGATTTAATAGGTGAGTCATGGGAGGCCTGTTGTCTTACTGCTAGAAGTGCAGCACTGCAAATATCAAAAGCAAGTAAGAATTCAGGCGAGTTAAGTGAATGATCCCCTCCTCCCATTTTGTGCTAAGCTGCTTCAGTCATGTCCAACTCTGTGTGACCCTATGCAGTGCAGCCTACTAGGTTCCTCTGTCCATGGGATTCTCCAAGCAGGAATACTGGAGTGGGTTACCATTTCCTTCTCCAGGGGGTTGGTCTTCCCGACCCAGGGATTGAACCTGTGTCTCTTACATCTCCTGCCTTGACAGGCAGGTTCTTTACCACTGCTGCCATCTGGGAAGCTCTACGGAGCTATATTTGACATACCTAAGTTAATGATTTGAAGAAATAAGATGAAATTCGAATCCTCAGTTTTGAGGTTTTGAGACTGTGTTACTTAAAAAATAGTGTTAATTTGTTGTATAATAACTGTAAATGGAGACCTTTAAAATTGTATTTTAAAAAAGTTAATCTGTGTAACCTTGCTCTGTCCAAAGTAGGTTTCTAATCTGAAATTTAAGAGGATAAAAAGCATGATTTAGTTGGAACTTCCTTGGCTGTCCAGTGGTTAAAAGAGTCCTCACTTCTACTTCAGGGGGCAGAAAACACATGGTTTAGTTGATGTGTGTGTGTGCGTGCTCACTTGCTCAGTTGTGTCCTTCTCTTTGTGATCCTATGGACTGTAGCCTGCCAGGCTCTTCTGTTCATTGGATTTCCCAGGCAAGAATACTGGAGTGGGTTGCCATTTTCTACTCCAGGGGATCTTCCTGACCCAAGGATCAAACCAGTGTTCTTCTGCATTTCCTGGTGGATCCTTTTTCCACTGTTCCACCTTGGATGCTGATATAGTTAATACACTTAATTTTAATAAGCGAATGTGTCCCAGAACTCTTGAGATTTAATTTACACCAATAAAATGCACAGATCTTAATTGTTTGATGTCAGTTGATAGACAGTTGAATATACCATGTAAGTACCAGCCAAACTAAGTATGCTATATAAATCCACTACCCCCAGAAGTTCTCTTGTGCCCCCTTTCATTAATTATCCATTCTCGTCTCTTTGAGAGGCAAAACTTTCTAACTTTTGTTACCATAGGTTAGTTTTGCTTGTTCTTAAAGTTTTGGTTGCGCTGGGTCGTCATTGCTGCAGGTGGGCTTTCTCTGGTTGTGGTGTGCAGGCCTCTGGTGATGGCTTCTCTTGTTGCAGAATATGGGCTCTCTAATGCATGGACTTCCATAGTTGCAGATTACAGCCTCAGTAGTTGTCGCAAATGGGCCTCGTTGCCTCGTGGTCTGTGGAATCTTTCTGGAGTAGGGATCGAACTTGTGTCCCCTGTATTAGCAGGCAGATTCTTAACCCCCAGACCATCAGGGAAATCCAGTTTTGCTTGTTCTTAAATGTCATATATTTTGTTTTGTTTTTGTTAGCTGGCTACTTTTATTCAACACACTTATTTGAGATCCATCCACAAAGTTGCTATTTCGGTAGTTCATTTCCTTTTATTGCTGGGTAGTAGTTCAAGTACAGTTTGCTTGTCGTTTTTCCTGTTGAGGCACATTTGTGTTTTCATTTTGGGGCTATTAATCATAAGGCTGATATGAATATACTCAGAATCTTTTTGTATACACATATTTTCATTTTCCTTGGTGTTGTAAATACTTAGGGTTGGGAATGCTGGCCCATAAATGTTTTCCTTTTAAATAAAATGCCAAACACTTCTCCAAAGTGCTTGTGCAACTTCACATTCCCACCAGTGGTATATCAAAGTTCTGATTGCTCCACATCTTTAACAGCGTTTTGTTTACTGGTCTTTTTAAAGTTTAGCCATTGTAGTGGATATGAAATGATACCTAATTATGGTTTTAATTTGTATTCTCTAGTGACTAATGATTTTGAGCCCCTTATTATGTGCTTACTGTCCATAACAACTATTCAAGCACACATATTTTTGGTTGGGCTGTTCAGCTTTTTTATAGTTGCCTTTTTAGAAGTACTTTTTGTATTTGGAATATGAGTCTGTTGTCAGGTATATATACTGTAAATATTTTTTCCCAGTCTGATGGTTGCCTGTTCATTTTTAAGTTGTATCTTTCATGAAAAGGAATTTTTAAAGTTTTTTTTTTATGATTTATATTTTGTGTTTATTTTAAGAAATCTTTGCTTACCACATCAACACAAAGATGTACTTGTTATGATTTCTTTAGGGATTTTATGATTTTGATTTTATGTGTAGATCTTCATTTTTAAAAAAAAATAATTGATTAATGACTTTATTCAATAGATTTCTGTGAAGAGTGAAGAATAAGGGATAATACTTGTATTAATTTGGCTGCCATGACAAAGCAACACAGGCCAGGCGGCTTACACAACATTAATTTTTGCACAACTCTGGAGGCCAGAGTCTGGGATCAAGGTTTCAGCAGAATTCCTTTCTTCTAAGGTCTCTCTCTGTAGCTTGTAGACGTCCGTCTTCCTCCCTGTGGGCATCACGTGGTTTCCCCTTTGTGTGTCTATGTTCTAAGCTCTTCTTATGAGGACACTAGTCCTTTCCTGCTCAGTAGAGCAGCAAGGGTATGAACAGTGAGAAATGAAGGAGAGTCTGGGGGAGTGAAGTCCATTGTTACCGTAGGGTCCCAGGCTGACCCTCATGTAGGTTATTGGAACCAGGACCCAGGCACCCAGAGAGCTGGGAGGAGGGGGCCTGGAGCAACTCATTTCCTGTCACCGTGTTCCCCCACAGGTCCCTGCTGGGCAGCATCCACTTCCTGCCCCTGGTCTTCCTGAAGGTACCCCTGCTCCTGGGCATGCTTGGTGTTGTCCTCTGGGTCAACAGGCCTCTGAGGAGATCTGGGGGAAGTCCCAGGAAAATTGGTAGCCCCCATGCTCTTCAATGTCTTGTCCAGAGAGAAAGACTGATAAAAGTTGGAGGTTCCATTGCAGTAGGACTTCAGTCTTGCCCAGTTCCAAGGAAGGCAGAGCGGGTGCCGTCAATAATCGAAATGGGAAACAGTCTTTTTTTCTTTTTCTTTTTTTAGTTTTATTTATTTATTTATTTACTTTACAATAGTGCGTTGGTTTTGCCGTACATTGACATGAATCTGCCGGGACACGGTCTTTTTCAAATTCTTCTACCTGGGTTGAGCATGTCCTGCTCTGAGAGGCTAAGACAGTCATCTTTTTCTGATGTCATACACTCATTCCTTCACTCACTCATACTCATACACATGGTCTCAGGGGAAGGTTCGGGGATTCATCTCTATAGTTTGAATAAGAATGAAGGGGATCCTGGGACCTCCATTGACCAGCAACATGATGCCTGGAAGAAGAGTCCTTATCTGGGTCAGTGGTCACTTTAACTCAGACCCCAGGGTCCACTTTGATTCTCTCAGCCCCACACCAGTAAGTGTCTGCATTGTTTTGCCTGAGCTCCTGCAGGTGTATTGAGAAGCCGGAGCTAGTGTGTTGAATGAAAACTGCAGATTATAGAATGAAACAGTGCCATTTGCAGCAGCATGCTTGGACCTAGAGATGATGATACTAAGTGAAGTAAACAAGAGAAAGACAAATATCATATGATATCACTTATATGTGCAATCTAAAAAAAAATGATACAAATGAACATATAAAAAACAAACAGACGCAGAGACAAAGAAAATAAACTTATAGTTACCAAGGGGGAAAGGAGAGGGAGGGATAAATTAGGAGTTTGCGATTAACATATACACACTACCATATATAAAATAGATAGCCAACAAAGACCTACTGTATAGCACAGGGAACTCAACTCAATATTTTGTATTACTAATAACCTATAAGGGAAAAGATTCTGAAAAAAGTTATGTGTTGTATACAACTGAATCACTTTGCTATATACCTGAAATTAATACAACATTTGTAAATCAACTATACTTCAATTAAAAAATTAATTAAAAAAAGAGTTTGAAAACCCCAAAATAAAAAAAGAATATGCAGACGATGACCTGTTGAATGAGGAGGTACAAGCCACTCACATCCAAAAATCCCACTTGGGAAGTGAAGCCCATGAGGTCATTTTGTTTGAAGCTGTTGTTGTTTAGTCCTTAAGTCATGTCCAGCTCTTTGCAACACCATGGACTGTAGCCCACCAGGCTCCTCTCGTCTTTGGATTTCCCAGGCAGGAATACTGGAGTGGGTTGCCATTTCTTTCTCCAGGGTAGATCTTCATTTTTTTGAGATGGAGTTTTGAAGTGCATATCCAATTGTTTTAGTACCATTAGTTAAAAACCTCTATTGCTATCCAATTATTTTTCATATTTTTGGTTTCTTTAAGCATTAAATATAATTAATGACCCTGTCACTGTTGAATTTTTAGTTTTTTGGTAGGGAGATAGGAATCAGGTTTGGTGTTAGAACAAGTGAAAATTAGAATTGTTGGTGATGGTTAGACCCAGACTCTGGAGAAAAGTGACCTCTAAGTCAATTCTACTGTCTGACCTAGTCAACTTCACAGTTAAATTCCTGGCTACTCCAAACTGTATTTTGAAACCATCAGGTTGAAACCATGATTCAGCTCAATCTTGGGACTACGTCATGGCTTAACAGGCAGGCCACATCTTTCCTATAAATGGATCAGTCGGTGGCTCAGAGAAAGAGGTAGTCTATTGTGGTATTGGTACCTTAAGAGTGCACTGACTTAATACATATCCATACCAGGCTACACATAAAATAAATGGAATCTTTCATGTACTCTCTAAGGCACTTACAGAGTTCTGTGGTCTTTTTTATTACAAGCAGAGCAAATGGATTTTTATTCACATAGTGTGATTTGTGTGTATGTACCTTGTTATTTATATTTTAACTTAACAAAGTTGTTGATATCAGACATGAGAATATTTTCTGTATTGTTCTCTGACTATAGTTTTGGGAACATTCTGATTTTTTTTGTACCACAACTTTTGGGTTAGTGTTAAAAAACGAAGTATAAATCAATTATCAAAGTAATATAAATGGTAATTTTCTTTAAATTATGTAATCTCTTTTATGTGTTTCTCTATTGGTGTTTTATTCCTTTTAACTAGATACCTAACATTAGCTCTTTGATTTTATTTGACTTTATAAGACTGATTTACACTGAACATGACGAAAGTTATATTCTTATAGTTTATTAATGTATATAAGAAGCGTTCAGAAATTCACAGCTGCATTTTATGTTGTTTTGACCTCAAACTCTGGGAACTTCATAGCAAGAATAACATCTGTTAAATTTGCTTTTGTGGCCACTAAATTTTTACAGTCATGATGAAGAACATTATTCTTGTAGGAGAAGACATTTTCTTGGAATAGAACTAATTGATACAGGCATTAGTAGTAGGGGAATAAAATGCATAGTAAATTATTCTTGATGTTTAAGGTTGGCTTTTTTTTTTTTTTTGGCCATGCTGCATGGCTTGCAGAATCCTATTAATAGTTCCCCAACCAGGGGCCCTTGGCAGTGAAAGCATGGAGTCCCAACCACTAGACTGCCAGGGAATTCACAATATTTTAAGTGTTTTGTTTTTAGTTTCTGTGTTGTTTTAATTTATATTTCTTAATGTACAGCAACTTGAATTAGAAGGACTTTCCATGATACAAACTTTATGTTTAGATTTCACCAAGTAAATAAGTCTGTAAAATCCAGTGGCCGTAAGTATAATATTAGGAAGGTAGATTTTTAAAAACAGGGTGGCGTGGAATAGAATTGAGCTGGTGGGTATATGAGTACATACTTTTTCACTCCCACTTCAATTAGAACAGTGTTCTGCATATGCTCTAAACACTGGAAATCTCTGAGTACACCAGTGTCCTGTGTGTGTGTCCCGCCCAGCCAGTGCCTGTCTGCCCCATGTGATGTTCCTGAGTTTTAGAGCATTTAAAAAATCTGATGCTTTTACTCACAAAGTTTCTTTATTATTGTACTGTTCCTTTAATTGTCCAAAATACCTAAGATTCTATATCTATGTCAATAGGCAGTCCCACTTTTGGCACATAATGTAAAGGATTTAATTTCTACTCCTGTGTAAAACATGATGCACTTTACTTATTTACAGTGTTATGAAGCTGGTCACTTGGAGAATGACATTAATGAATCATGTGCTGCACCTCGTTCTAAAGAGTTTGGTGGAGGTGAGTATCTTGAGATTTAAAAAGTGTATTACAGAAATAACTGTGAAGTTGGCTAATGAGAACAGTGAGATTGCAAGTTCTAAGACTTGTTTGCTCAATATGTGCTTCAAATAACACTAGGAAATTGTATGCATTTCCATCTTTATGTTGAAATTAGTTAAATGTTATTAGAATTATATTAGCGTTAAGGAAATGTTAGGAATAGCAGAGAAAAATCAGTTCCTATTCTTACTAGATAATTCTCTATACTGCATCATTCATTACTTTCTTGGCTTTGATTCAGTTCTTATTTCTGTAGAATAGAAATAGAGAATTTGAGTTAAGGGGAAATTGCAAATCATCTTAAGTCTTTTATAGTCTTATATTCTTTTATCACACCCGTGACCTTGGTCAGAGAAGAATTTAAACATTTGAGCCTAGTCTATTATAGTTGCATCCTAAGGCCTTGGGAATCTTCTGGATTAAATTTAAATCTATTTCCTGGAACTTCTGTTTGGTCACCTTGTTTCTGCCCACAGGAAGAATTGACAGTGCTTCATTCAATAACAGATGAAATAATAATAGTTATAGTATCTACCAGGTTCTTTGCTTAAGGACTGTTATCATTAATCAGTCTAAAGCATTACAAGAATTGGGATATTATCTATATTATCCCTATTTGTAGAAGAAACATGAAGATGAAAGAGGCTGGCAGAGTTGGGATATTCAAATCTGACCAAAGTTATTGCCACACTACTGTCTCGTTATCCACTCTGTATTTTCTTTTTTCTCCATTCGAATTCTTTCTACCCCTTTGATCATGTTGTCTGCCAGTGCCATGTATTAATGTGTCATCCCTGAAATATTAGCCTATATTTGAGCACAGTACATCAGATATGGTCTATCAGCAAAAGGTATTATGGGGAGATTGTATTTTTTGTGGTCTTCAGTGTACACTTCTGTAAATGTGATCTGTGATTATTAAGTTTTTCAGCAAGTAAGTTTAGCAGTATATTAACTTATTTTAACCCTGTATGCAGCTATAATATAGGGTGGTGAATTTGTTTCTTTGATTTAAAACAAAAAGTACCTTCAAAATGATATCTGCTCTTTCCATATACACTTGTACTTCGGCTTTTTGTAAAATCTACTGCCCATACGTAATCCTTTGTAAGTTTCATTTAAGTGTTTTCATTGTGAGAAATTTGAACCTTTATTCTGCTACCATATTGACTCTTCCTTTTTAGTCTAGTCTGACAGCTACTTTGATAGCAGAGCTTCTCCATCTCGATCAGGCAGTTCAAGAAGAGAACCCTAAAGCAGTCTTCCAAAGTCCAACCTTCACATTGGTATCTAGCCTAAATATCCAGGAACATTTTACAAAATACCTCTTTAGAGTCCTCCTAATGTTTCTATAACAGAAAGTTGAAATATGTAGAATATAAATTGAAGGAGAGTCTAGACCATTTTCTAAATATGTCAGACTAGGCATTTATTTTACCCTGTTGGATGGTCAAGGTTATAATACCGCTGCATGAATATATCCTTTTGGCTGATAGATGTATTGGTTGGGGTAGGGAGGTGTTCTTCTCTCCTCCTGTAAGCCACATCTTATGTATTTCAATTTTTTATCTTAATCCTTAACTCAGAGAGTGATATACTTTATTGTCTTTAATCTTGGAGGCCTGGTTTTAGTTATCTTTACCTGACTACTAAATGCATTTCCTCCCTATCTGAATGATATTAAAGTCCTTTCTGGAATTAGAAAGTCTTTCATATCAATCATATAAAATGAAATTGCTTTAATAATCTATACATTTACTGTTTAATCTGTATGAAACAGAACATATATATACACCCATACATACATACTTCCCTGTACCTCAGATGCTAAAGCGTCTGCCTACAATGTGGGAGACCCAGGTTCGATCCCTGGGTCAGGAAGATCCTCTGGAGAAGGAAATGGCAACCCACTCCAGTATTCTTGCCTGGAAAATCCAATGGATGGGGAACCTGGTAGGCTACAGTCCATGGGGTCGCAAAGAGTCAGACACGACTGAGCGACTTCACTTCATACATACATATATATGTATGTGTATAGCCATTTCCCCAGCTACATATATACTAATGGGTAAGTCTCTTTTTTTTTTCTCTTCCCCTGTTTTCCTCATCTACAAAGTCAGAGAATTAAAATTAAGGTTGGTTTTCACTCTTGACATTCCATAATTCTAGGAGATATCTTTAGTCGAGATTAGAAGTTCTTAGACATGTACATTATCAGCCATCAGGTAACACCTGTTGTCCTATCCTAGGCACCACCAAGCTGTTTGATAAACCAAGGAAGCGAAAACGACAGAGGCATGCTACAGCCAAGTTGCATTGTAAAAAAGTGAAAAATGACATCTCATCAAAAGAAACTCCAAACTCTGAGGTATTACTCAGTTCTTCATCTTTTGACCTTCCATAGTGAAGCTTCTTTTCACAGTAGAGTCCACACCCCTCTTTCCCTTGAGTTTACCTGAAAATAGTATTCTATTGTTAGTAGTGATAAGGAATACTGGAGAAAAGGCGAACCTGATTCTAGTAGAAGTAAGTCAAAACACATATGGTACCTGTGGGCATGACCTTTTTAAAAGATCACACCTCATGCTCTAAATGTCAGATGAAATACATAATTTGTTTCATCATGAAGTAAAATTGTTCTAAAACCAGAGAGCACCAATATCAAGAAAATACATGATCCAAATGAACTTGGATATTGCCCTTTAAATGTTGAGACTGCTACAATTAAGGGAAAAACTCATTTGCTTATATATTGAAACTGCCAACTACTTAATTTAGAGTAATGTTTGTAAATGGTGACTTTTAGGAAACAGAAGTTTAAAGCCATTTCCTTACAGAGCATCACTGAAGTCATTGATGCTATCCCTCACTTTCCAATTCAGGTTAAGAGAGAATTAGAACAAGTCAGGTCAGCATCACACATGGTGCAGAGCATTTCTTTCCAGGACAATATGAATAGAATGCCCAAGGGGGGCATTATTTAGGAAATACTGATCTTGGAAGGACAAATAAGTAATCAAATAAACTTAAGAATGTTTTCTCTCCCTTAGTGAAACCTTAAAATGGAACAGCTCAAAAAGTTCCAGTGGAACAGCCTCAGAGCAGTTAGTGGCAGGGCATGAGGCGCCCACTACCCGCCCAATCACAGCAGGGTTAGAACTAACATTGCATGCAGTCCGCCCGCGTGATTGGCTGAACATCTGTAAGTGCTTAATGGATAGACAAATAGCAGCCCAGAGGGAGGGGGTCAGATGGCGGAGACATCAATAATACAGATGTGGGATGTTATTTTTTTCTCTGCAAGGGAGAACTGATGACACACAGGACAGCTGCAAGCCCCAAGGAGACTGTTGAGGAGGGTGTAGAAAACGACCATGGAATGCCTGCATCTAAAAAGCTGCAGGGGGAACGAGGAGGTGGAGCCGCACTCAAGGAGAATGTCTGTCAGGTAGAGAATGTTTGCCAACTTGCATTTTGATTGCATGCTTATCTTTTAAGAGAAATCGTTGTCTCCCATCTCTTGATGACTTAGTCATGGTTAGAATAAAAATTTTCTGCGATGATTCCAGTGGAATTACTTATCTTCTTTAAGGCTTTAACTCTGCTCTCTCCCCACAAAAAGAGAAGTAAAATAGTGTTGTCCCTGGGTAGATAACATAAAGTTAGATCTGAGGTGGCAGAGACTCTGTGGTTGCTCAGCCAGAGGTAATTTTGCTGCACTCATGGTGTAAGAATCTTTGGGTTTCTAGGGAATTTTTCAAGGAGAATTGTCACTTTGAGATCTTCTTGGTTTGTTTTGTTTTGTTTGCGTAAGTAGTTATTACTACTTTAGCGAACCTACAGTTTGTATTTCTGTTTAATAAGCATACAGTGTTTTTGTTATATGTTAAGTGTTTTTACATTCACTTTTTGAATACTGCATCATTTAGGTATCATAACAATCTCATAAGATTTTGTTATCGTCATTTTTGTTGTTCAGTTGCCACGCCATCTCCGACTATTTCCAACCCCATCAACTGTAGCATACAGACTGCAGTATCCTTCACTGTCTCCCAGAGTTTGCTCAAATTCATGTCCATTGAGTCAGTGATGCCATCCAACCATCTCTTCCTCTGCTGCCCTCTTCTCTTTTTGCCTTCAGTCTTTCCCAGCATCAGGGTCTTTTCCAGTGAGTCAGCTCTTCACATCAAATGGTCAAAGTATTGGAGCTTCAGCATCAGTACTTCCAGTGAATATTCAGGATAGATTTTTTGTAGGATTGAGTCCTTGCAGTCCAAGGGACTCTCAAGAGTCTTCTCTGGCACCATAATTCAAAAGCATCAATTCTTTAGCGCTCAGCCTTCTTTATGGTCCAGCTCTCACATCCGTACATGACTACTGGAAAGACCATAGCTTTGACTATATGGACCTTTGTTGGCAAAGTGATGTCTTTGTTTTTTAATACACTGTATAAGGAAATTGAGGCACTGGGTGTTAAATAGCTTGCTTGTAGTCACTTTGTGAAGCTAGGATTCAGACCCATATTGCCTGGATTTGAGCCTTAACTGCTATGTTGTCTTGCTTTTCTGTGAAATGTGATGCTATAATGTCAAATGCCTTTATCTTACTTGGGAATAGAGTCAATTAAATGGATGCTTTGGTAATATTTTCTCTTTTCACAGTCTTAATTTACCCTTGTAAATGCATTAAAACTTGCATATAGAAAGTTGAAAATATTAGTGTCTTTTTTCCTAATTGAAACTTCTAAAAAATAAAACTACTCCAGGTATAAAATATTATTATTATGGCCAATATAATTTCAACTCAGTTTGTCTCTTGTTGATTATATTCAGTCCTGCTTGTGGTGTTAGTCCTCAGAGACTTAAGCCCACCAAAATTGTCATATAATATAAGGTATCATGACCCTGTGGTCCTGGTTTGTTTGGATCAGTCTTTGTTTCAGTCTGTTGTGCTTGTATAACTTATTTATTGACAGCACCTTCTTTCATGTTCTGGTGTCCCAATTGGAAAGATGAATTACATGGTCATCCCAATTAAAGGATTAGTCTGTAATATATGGTTAATTTGAAAAATCTATTCTTCAGTACATAGTATACTTGAAGTTTTCCTGTTTGAGTGATGAAGGTGGGTTTGTATGAATAGTAGATGATGGGAGGGCCAAACGTGATACTGGCTCAGGATCTTTTGCGGTTCCCCTTTTAATTCCTGGCTGTCTCTAGCCCTTTATTCCCAAAGCTTTTCTCCTTGCTTGCTTATTTAAACTTTGATGTTAGGTGGCCAAGACCTGTTCTGTTTCTTTCGGTTCTTGAAAATATTAGACTTGCCTAGCCATCTTTCCCTTTTTCTTGTCTTACAAAATAAGTATAAGACTTTTTTCATGTTTAGCATTTTTCTGCTGATATTACTATAGGGAAACAAGTGGAAAATCACTATGGGGGAAAATATTTAAAGGTGTAACAAATATTGGGAATTTCCAGAATTTTAATAACTCTTTAAATGTTTTCAAAGCAACAAAGTCAGATTTTTATTTCCTAAGATTCTATCATCATTCACACCCTGTTTTAGATGAGATTAATTTAGAAAGGTGATCTCTCTCATACGGTTCTTGATGTATCTCAAGGGTTGTTCAGATGTCAACCAGAGCCCTTCTGGACTGTTGTGACCCCAACCCAACTGGGCAGTATTTCTTGCTTGAATGATTGCAGTAGCCTCTTTGATTATCTCTGCTTCCCCCCTTCAATTAATTTTTCATGTAGTCATAGGGACCTGTGCTTAGATAAATACCTAACTTCAACCTTCCCTTGGTATAGCTCTCATTATAATGACACACCTTTGTAACTATAATAAAATCTGAAACTCTGTGCAATAATCTATAAGACCACACAGCCAGGCTCTTGTTTGTCTTTTTCTCATTTCTACCACTTCTAACTTTTGTTTGGTTTTGTCCAATGATGTTGACTTTGTGATTCATAAGCATGCAATGGTTTTTCTTATCTGTGGGCTTTCTGTACTTTCTGTCATTTTGGTCTCTTCATATCACATGGCTGACTTATTCAGAGGCCAGTCTAAGAGGCCAATCCTAACCACTTAGTCCAAATTTGCTATTTGAATTCTACCCAGATACTTATTTTCTGATATTTTTGTTTATTCATTTACTTGTATCTTCATATCCTTAGAATGTAAGAATGATGGGAGCCAGGACCTTGTTGTTTCTGGCATAAAGGAGGTAATTAAATACTAGCTGAATGAATGGTGGTATTTTTTGTTTCTGCCAGAGCTGCTTCTTAATTTTTGCTTTAATGAAGACTTTCTGCTTGGGATTTTTAAAACCTTTCTCTATAGACAGATCTGTTTTCTTTTTCCTAACAGAACTGTGAGAAACTGGGTGAGCTGCTATTATGTGAGGCTCAGTGCTGTGGGGCTTTCCACTTGGAGTGCCTTGGATTAACTGAAATGCCCAGAGGAAAGTTTATCTGCAATGAATGTCGCACAGGTAAAGTAGATAGGTCTTCTTCCAGGGAAGTTTTGAGCTTTAAGTTTTTTAGGAAAAAATTGTTTATTAGAGACACTTTTTTTGTGGTAATACTTAACTAATTCCTACAGACACAGAGATAGGTGCTCTGTGGTCTTTGCCCTCCAAAGAACTCAAAGTGAATAATGAATGTGTAGCATCACGTAATGCAAACAGTGTTGTGAACATTAAAGTGCTGTGTGATGAAGATGCATAGTGCCAGGGAAGAAGGTGTCTGAGTTTGGCTTAAAGAGAGAAATAGAAATTGGTCTGTGGAGGAGAAGGATGGAAGGTCCAGTAAATAACATGTAAACTATTTGGGGAATAGATAACATAGTTCAGTATGTTTGGAGTTCTAGGGAGGAGGTGAGGCATAGGGAGTGATGAGGAGGACTTCTGGGTTACTGATATTTTATGTTTCTTGATCTGACTGGTAAGAAATGTATTCACTTCATGATTATTTGTGAACTTAAACAATTTTATTAATGTATAATTAACAAAGTGCACAAATTGTTTAACAAAAAAATGAGAAAGCTGTTTTGTGAGAGTTACAAGATATATATATCGGGTCAGTAAGTAGGAGTGGTCAGATGAGACCCCACAGCTGTGCTAAAGAGATGGCTCTTTTTTCAGCATTATGAGATGTTACAGTATGAAAATAGGGCTGATAATAAAGATCTTATAAGTCATTAAAACTGTAGGTGTGCATGATGTCATGCAAATAGAAAGCATCTGTAGTATGAGAAGAGGGCTAATAACAGTACCTGGAGATATCCACTTAAATGTGGCTACTGAGGAACTAGTCAAAAAAGAATATCCGTAGAGAGGCAGACATGTCAGATAGACCAAGGAGGTTCTGGAGTGAAAAGGAGATCTGTTTTTGGAAGCAAGAGAGAGTGCCTTACTGAACCAGACTGAAAGATGAATGGGTAGCAGTGTACACTGTGTATTACAGAAACTTAACTTCATTGAGAAAAGGAGCTGAAGGTAGGATGTTTTAGGGTCAGGAGGAAGAACATCTTTAGTAGAATGAAGGTTGAGAATTATGTAGGGAAATAAATTTCCATAATAGGAGGGGAAATTATTGATGGAGTACAGTCACAGAGACAGGAGAGGATAGTCTTGAAGAGATGAAAAGATTAAAGAGGAATGTACAGTGTAATTATGAGGAAGACAGACATTTTCCTTGACATGGTGAGAGTGGCGGGGAAGGTTTTGTAACTTGAAGGAAAGAGTATAGGTTTAGACTAGCCCTTGTGGAAAATAAGAGACAGAATTAACTGGTGTCTGTAAGTAGATGGCTATGTCAGATTGAGTTGTTTCATCTTTCTGCCACCACTTTCAGCAGTATAGGAACAAAAGTTGGAAGACAAGATAGTTGTGGGGTAATTTTGCCTTCTGCATAGTTGGGCTTTTGATCATTTTGTGCCATATGGTGCCATCTAGCCCTGTAAATGAAATTTAGAAACAAATTTTAGGTATGTGCATATCTCTGTTATCCTTATCTTGTTAGAAAGATCTTTTTTTTTTTTTTTTTTTCTAATTTTGTTTTAACTTTCATTTTATATTGGAGTGTAGTTGACTAACAATGTTGTATTAGTTTCAGGTGTACAGCACAGTGATTCACTTGTATCTATTTTTTTAAAATTCTTTTCCCATTTAGGTTACAAGTATTGAGCAGAGCTCCCTATACTATACAGTAGGTCCTTGTTGGTTATTTATTTCAGATATTGTACTCTATACATGTCTATCTCAAACTCTCTAATTATCCCTACCCCACTGGTAACCATAAGTTTTTTTCTCTTAAGTCTATGAGTCTGTTGTGTAAATAAATTCACTTGTATTTTTTTCAAGATTCTGTGTATAAACACTATCATACTGTATTTGTTTGTCTCTATCTGACTTAGTTTACTCAGTGTGACAGTCTCTGGGTCCATCCATGTTGCTGCAAATGGCAGTGTTTCATTCTTTTTTAATGGTTGAGTAATATTCCATTTTATAGAGGTACCACATCTTCTTTATCTGTTTGTCTATAGATATTTAGGTTGATTCCGTATCTCGACTTGTAAACAGTGCTGCAGTGAACACTGGGCTTCATGTGTCCTTTTGAACCTTGTTTTTCTCTGGATAATGCCCAGGAATGGGATTTCAGGATCATATGCTAGCTAAAAATCATCTTTATTAAAGTTCAATTTGCCTACTATAAAATGTGCTTCTTTTAAATACATGTTTTGATAGGTTTGATAAAATGTATACACCCATGCGACCATGACCACAGTGAAGATTTAGAACATTGCCATGATGCCAGAAACTTTCCTTGTGATCAGATCCAGTCAGTCTTTTTGCACCTCACCCCTTCACCCCCATCATCCATTTCAGGTTAACAGTGATCTGCTTTCTGTTCATAGCACATTAGATTTACGTTTTTTTAGAGTTTGTGTCCAGCTCACCATAATGAGACTCATGTGTGTTGATGTATGTATCAGTAATTCATTCTTTCTTAAAATAGTGTTATTGAGGTTTAATTGGTGTATAGTAAACTACACAAAGTGTATATTTTGATAAGTTTTTCATGTGTGTGTGTGTACACACCTTTGAAACCATCCCTCTGTTGTAGTTATCTTGAGAGTCAACAACACTGTTGTTGGTATTGAGAATTCATTCCTTTTTATTGCCAGTGGTGTTCCATTGTTTGGATATAGCAGTTTGTTTATCCACTCATCTATTGATGTACCTTTGGATAGATCTCAGGTCAGGCTATTTTAAACAAAGAACTGTGTATCCTTTGAATGCATGCATTTTGTTGTATATTTATCTAAGAGCAGAATGGTGGTTTATATGGTCAGCTTTACTTTTTAAGAAACATTCAGTCCTTGTACCATTTTGCTTCACATCAGCAATGTGTGAGTTTTAATTCTGCCGTATCTTCGTCAACACTTGGTAGTGTCAGTCTTTTTAATTTAGCCATTTGACAGATGAGTAGAGGTATTTCACTGTGGTTTTAATGTGCATTTCATGATGGATGATATTGCACATCTTTTTATGTGCTTAGTTTTCTGTCTTGAGGAAGAAAGAATGCTCAAAGCTTTTTTAAAATTGGGTTTGGTTTTTTCTTTAATGTTGAGGTTAGTTTATGAAATTTTTGTTTTAATTGATTAAATCTTTTTTCTTTTTTTGGTTAAGAAATCTTGGTAAACACAGTGTTGAAAAGATTTTGTTCTGAAAAGTTTTATAATTTTAGGTTTCACATTTAGGTCTATAGTCTATGTTGAATTAAGTTTTTTATGTATTATGTGAGGTAAGAGAGATGTTTTATTTATTTATTTATTATTGGCTGCGCTGGGTCTTTGTTGCTGCGTGTAGGCTTTCTCTGGTTGCTGCGAGTGGGCATCTGGGTGTGGTGCATGGGCTTCTCCTTGCCATGATTCCTCTTACTGTAGAGCTCGGACTCTCGGGCTTGTGGGCTTCAGCAGTTGCAGCTCTCTGGCTCTAGAGCACGGGCTTAGTTGGTCTGCATTATGTGGAATCTTACAGACTAGGGATCGAATCCATGTCTCTTGCATTGGCAGGCACATTCTTAACCACTGGACCATAGGGAAATCCAAGGTTATTATTTTTGAATGAAGAAAATTTTACCCTAGTTTAAGTAAAGGAGTCATTTCTTACTTGGCTCACCCTGTTTTCCTGTAGTAGGATGAACACACCATAACTTAGGTTACTCCACTTCAGTATTGGCTGCCAGTTATTCAACATCAGGCAAGTAGATAGCTTCTTTTCAAATACTTATTTAAGATTTTTTTCATAAAATCATTATTATTTGGGTGATATCACTATTTATAAAGATTTTAAGTGGGTAATTTTAATATGTTCCTATTTCCAGCAAGTGCCAAAAGCAGGCTTCATGTTCAAGTCTGTCTTGCCTCTCAAACCTGGGCTGTTTCCCTTATATTATGCTGCTTCTCAGAGAGAGGTAGATTTTTTTTTTCTGTCTTAAATTTTTTATTACAGAATTCCTCAGACATACACAGAAGTAGAGAGAAAACTATAAAAGATAAAGGTATAAAAGATTGAATGTACTCATCACTTAGCTTCAGTAATTACAACATTTGGCCTCATTTTACTCAAAATATATGTAACTAGCATATTTTTTTTTTAACTTAAATAATATCCAGTATAAACAGTAACTCCTGTGTGTCTTCAGCTACTCAATCCCACTTTCAGATTTTCCCACTTTGTCTTTGAATATATTGTTATATAGTGTTTTGAATCGAGATCCAAATAAGGTCCCTGTATTGTATTTTTTGATAAAAAAAAATTCATCTCTTGAATTTCTCTTAGTCTACAACAGTACCATTCCCCTCACCTGATTTTTTTTTCCACAAGAGAAGTATATGTTTTATTTAGTCCAGTATATTAAAAAATATAATTAACACATTATTGACTGGGGAATTTTTGCAGAAGGTAATGCCCATGGTGTTACATTGTCTTCAGTCAATAATGTGTTAATATGGAAATGACTGAAATTTTTTCCATTCTTTTTTGCTTGCCAGGTCTTCAAGCTCCAGTGTGTATTGACACTGACTACACATCTCAGTTTGGACTAGTCCCATTTTAAGTGCTTAGTATGCACCTGTGCTTTCCCTGTTGCACCTGTGCTAAACCATACCTTACCTGTCACCCCTACATGACGAACCTTATAGCTGGACCCAAATACCTGCACATATTTCAGGGGCCCTTCACCCATTTTTAGTATTCTTTATTTCTTGGAACAGCACCTTTGTCTGCTAAGTTTTCCATATTCTAAATTTGGTTGATATATCCTTAATGTATCTTTTTAATTTGTTCATCTATCCTCCATATTTCCCAGAAACATGTAGTTAGATCTGGAGGCTGGGTTAGGTCAGGTCAGCTTTCTTTTGGCAAGAGTACTTTGTGGGGGATGTATACTTCCTGTTACATCACTTCAGCAAGTGTGTATTAAAATTTCTACTTAATAATAACACTAAGATTGTTCAGTGGGTTCACGTTGTCATCCTGACCAGTCTTATAACGTTCTTTACTGTGATATTATGATTTTAAATAAATACATATTTGGTCGTTGTCCAGTTTCTGGTACAGAGGTCCTAAAACACTTGAAATTTCCTAAGTGATGAGAGCTATAAAGATGTTTGTCCCTTTTTTTTTTTAATGTTAATGAGATGACTTTTGGATCTACCTAAAGGATGGGAGCTGATTGCCAGGAGAACCAATCGTATGATTAAAGGGATCCATCTCCCCCTGACTTTTTTGGAGGGGAGAGTGCTAGAGGTTGGATTAGTCCTCAGTTGCCTGTGATCTAATCAATCATGCCTAAGTAATGTGGCCTCCATTGAACCTCAAAAGCATGGGGTTTGGAGAGCTTCTGGGTTGGTGAACACATAGAGATTAGGGGAATGTGACATGCCTAGAGAGAGCCTGGAAGCTCTGAGCCCTTTCCCCATACCTTGTTCTGTGTATTTCTTTTATCTAGCTGTTCCTGAATTATATTCTTTTTTAGTAAACTGATGATCTAGTAAGTAAAATGATTCTCTGAGTTCTATGAGCCACCTGAGCAAGGTAATCGAACCCAGCATTTGATTTATAGCCAGTTGGTCAGAAGTGCAGATGACAACCTTGTCTTAAAACTGGTGTCTGAAAGAGTGGATGTGGAGGACAGTCTTATAGGACTGAGCCCTTATTTAACCTGAGGAATCTGATACTACCTCCAAGTTGATAGTGTCAGAATTGAGTTGAACTGCAGGATACCAGCTGGTGTCCGAGAGTTGCTTTGTGGTGTGGGCAACCTTCCATCCCCACCCCATGCTGGAATTTCATGTGTAATTGTGTACTCACTAACTCTCCACCTAATGGGTTAGCATTGAGTGAATCCTCGTGTTTTATATTAATTTGTTTTCTTTATGTTTCCTAGGAATACATACCTGTTTTGTATGCAAGCAGAGTGGGGAAGATGTGAAAAGGTGCCTTCTGCCCTTATGTGGAAAGTTTTACCATGAAGAGTGCGTCCAGAAGTACCCACCCACCGTGATGCAGAACAAGGGCTTCCGGTGTTCCCTCCACATATGTACTACCTGCCATGCTGCCAATCCAGCCAGTGTTTCTGCGTCTAAAGGTATGTGTTTCTTGTGTGGGCCAATCTAATTACAGAACCTCAGCTTCGTTGGCAGTGGATGTTTCCAGATGGAATCTATTATCTATCTTCATGGCGTCTAGCTTTTGTTAGCGTACCAGCATCTACCGTGAGAGGTCAGAGAATAATAGACAAGTCTAGCAGCCACCACATTTTTACATGTGCTTTTTGGAGCCCTGGCATTACGTAGTAGCTTTAAAATATTTGTATATTTATGGCTGTGCTGGGTCTTCGTTGGCTTTGCATAGATATCTCTAGTTGTGACAAGCAGGGTCTGCTCTTCATTTCAGTGCACAGGCTTTTCATTGCAGTGGCTTCTCTTGTTGCAGAGCCCAGGCTCTAGGTGCATGGATGTCAGTAGTTGTGGCACATAGGCTCAGCGGTTGCAGCTCGTATCCTCCAGAGTGCAGCCTCAGTAGTTGTGGAACGTGGGCTTAGTTGTTCCCTGGCATTTAGAATCTTCCCAGAACTAGGGATCAAATCTTTCCCTTACATTGGCAGGTGAATTTTTATCCACTGTGCCACCAGGGAAGCCCAGTAAATATTTGGAACTCAAGTGACATTTAGTTTGCAAAGGTGTTCTGCTGGATATCTTACATGTTTTGACTGCACCATGCAGCTTGTGGGATCTTAGTTTCCCAACCAGGGATTGAACGTGTGCCCTGGGTACTGAACGTGCAGTGTCCTAACCACTGGACTGGTAGGGAGTTCCCTCTGCTGGATGTCCTCCTCCATTAGAATAAAATGTATTCTTCTCCTGTGGGCCCTGTATCTGTGGCTACCAGATGTGATATCATTCGGACATGATATAGGGCAGAATTTATTTTGTGCTGATTGGTTTTATTTTTGAAAATGGAAATTCCTATCCTGAAAATTTTTTAGTCTGTCATACTTAGGCTGAGAGCTGAGCTTTCCAAACTATATGTGGGCACAGGTAAACTCAAGTGTCTAAATTCTTTCTGCTTAGTAATAGTGGGTCTCTTACTGATTTCACTGAAAGTCAAATATAGTGTCTCTACTATTAAATCCTTATTTGCCCAAAGAGCCTCCCTTCTCCCTATGGGGACTGAGCAGGAAAAATGCAGCAGTGTTGGCTTTTCTTTTAAGCAGACTGGCAGTACCTTCTGTAGATGATTTCCTGGCCCTGTAGATACCATAACGTTCTTGACCAAAGTTGCAATTTAACCATCAGCTACTTTCCCCTTCTCATTTGCTATTGCAGATTGCATTCAGGTGACTTGGTAATGGTTTTTAGTTGGTAAAGTACGTTAGAAGATATATCTCAAGTGGGTTTGAGGTAGAGAGGTTCATTCATCTAAAAGAATCACAGAGTAAAAGTCAACAAAAGCAACCATTAATGTTTCTACTATCTGGTCTTTTAGTCTGATCATATACACACGTACCACCACTGTTTAGTCTGCAGCTGATTCCATTTTCCAAAGAGTCAGGACAGCGGTTTGAGTACGGCTTATCCTTGCTGAAGCAGGCTTGCTTACTGTTGTGGTGTCTTTGACTCCTTAAGGCTGTTTGTTGTATGGTTTCCATCTCAGCTTTTTCATAGAGAATTGAGTGTTTAAGATCTCTTGACCTAGTAGTGCTTCCATTTGTTTGTGTCATTTTCCCAGTGCTAGCAAATAGACTTGAATAACATTGCTTTTATACTTACACTCACATTGTCTTTATACTTAATCTCTTTTTCTTTTGTCCCTCCCTGGTTTTTCTGCTTCTTGTATTTTTAGGTCGACTGATGCGCTGTGTCCGCTGCCCAGTGGCATACCATGCCAATGACTTTTGCCTGGCTGCTGGGTCAAAGATCCTTGCATCCAATAGCATCATCTGCCCTAATCACTTTACCCCTAGGCGTGGCTGCCGAAATCATGAGCATGTTAATGTTAGCTGGTGTTTTGTGTGCTCTGAAGGTAAGACTTAACTTGTTGATGTATGGATAGTGTAAAGAGAGATTAATTTAGCAGTGTTAAATTGCAACAAATATATAGTTTTCTTCCATTGCCACTAGAAACTATATTGGGAAATGATGTCCTGAATTACTGATAACAGTATAGTGGTTTTGTTCCCTAATAGGGAGAAGTTTTTTTTTTGTTATTTTGAATAATGATTTAATTTTAACAAAATGATAAACAGTTGAAACAATTAAAAAGATTAAGAGAAAAACAAAGTCATTCTTGGAAAATTTGAGATTGTTGTCAAATGAATAAATTTAGGGGATATAATGTACAATATTGTGACTATAGTTTTTGTGTGTGTGTGTGTGACTATAGTTAATGATATTATATTTTTGAAAGTTGCTGGGAAATCAGATCTTAAATTCACACAGACACACTGATTAAAATTGTAACTGTTTGAGGTGTTTTTAATTTTTGGCTGTGCTGGGTCTTTGTTGCTGCATGCTGCGCTCTCTTGTGGTGCAGTGGCTTCTCTTGTTGTGGAGCACAGGCTCAACAGTTGCAGCGTGCAGACTCTAGAGCACACAGGCTTCAGTAGTTGTGGCACATGGGGCTTAGTTGGCCCGCGACATGTGGAATCTTCCTGAACCAGGGATCACACCTGCATCCCTGGCGCTGGCAAGTGGATTCTTAACCCCACACCACCAGGGAAGTCCGTGAGGCATTGAATGTGTTACCTCATATTATTGTGGTAATCTTTTCACAGTATATATACATATCAAGTACATATATGTTGTTCATTTTAAATGTACACAATATTATATGTTAATTATATCTCAGTAAAGGTGGAGGCGAGTAAAAAATAAATTGGAAGTAAATAAGAAATTTTAAAAACCCTAAATAGCCCCAAGTCCTATATCAGAAAAAAACATTGCTTAATATTAGGTCATAACACTCCAGACAGAGGTGCATATAAGTAAGTAGAAGGGGCAGAAGTTTGGATAGAAATAGCTCTAGAAGATGGTGTTACGTGATTGTGTGTGGTTTTTTAAAATCAATTTTATATTTAAAAGGGAATAAATAAGGGGAAAGTAAAAGAATTTATGAACTTCTGTTAAATATTTCCTCACTATAACATATATTAGTTTCTATAAAGTTTTCTATGAAGGAAGAATAAGTTATATGCCTTTATCTGTATCTCCCCTACATCCCCTACTTAAAACATACTTACTTCTAATTTAGAGCAGAATCAATATTTTCCTTCTTAAACACAGCCTGATTTTTGCTAGTTACATTAAGTGGAATATTTAGTACTCCACCAGTCTGTTTACTGTGGTGCTTATAGTTCTGAATTCCTTATTTCAATTTTTCTCTTAGTTGGCCAGACTTCTGAGAAGCACCCAGGAGGCCTGCGTTTCTCTGCTTGAGACTGTTCAACTTTTACCTCTGTTCTAGAAGCATACATTGGGCTACTATAAGATTGTTGGCCACTTGTTCTTTTTCTAAAACTTTTAAGGATATTACTCTACTAATTTTTAGTGTTGAGGGTGGTACCAACATCCTTTTATCTAGTTTTTTTATTTCCTTCTCAAATTGACTAAAATTTGTTGGTTAGTAATTTGAGGGAAACAATTTTCTTGACTTTTCTATTTCTTAAGATCTACTTACTGGTGATACAATTGCATGAAAATTTGACTGGTTGCAAACATTCTGAGGGATTAATTTTTAAGAGTCAGCATTTGTATTTGAATTAGCATCCCTTTTGAAAAATTTGTATATACTAAAGAGTGCTAAAGCCAAAAAAAGTTTTATGACTGCTTTATGTAATGGAAAATGGTCAATCAGGACTTTGTTGTTGTTGCTCTTAAGATTTATGTAACATGACTAGGGTTTGCATCAATACATCCTTAAGTTATGGTGCTAATATAGAATAAACAGAGTATTAAATGCAATCATTCGGGTAGAAATGGAATTTTTATGTAGTTATGGATATTTTACTGCACAAAGGATTGTGCTGGATTTGGTTTTAGACATGTTAGCTTTGTGATTGTCTTGTCTCTTAGAATGAAAATAGACATCTGTCTGAGAGGCTGAAATGCAGGCTCCAAAACTTTTCCATGTTTCATGAAAATGGGGAGATAAAACAGCTTTAGCACTAGACTGTTTTTAATTACATAAGTAGTATGAGATGGTTTCAAAAGTAGTGTGGTTTCTATGTGATGGCAGTCTTAAGTTGTGGCATAGTAATGAGTACCCAAGAAAACATAGTAGCTGTAGCAGTGGCTCTGAAAATGTGAGCCATGAATCCTTGGGAAGTGGAGAGGACCCAGAGACACGTTCAGAAGCCTTCATGACATCATAGCTCTTTTCATAATAATTCCTAGATGTTACTTGCCTTTTTTACTTTGTTGACATTTGCACTGGTGGTATATAGCCAGTAGTAAAACTACCAACACCTTAACACAAATCCAGGTGGTGGTTCTAAACTGTACAAGTAAAAGCAGTAACTGTGTTCTGTGTCACTTACCCACTTGCAGTAAAAACATGGAAGTTTCACGTAATAGTATCCTTGATTTTATTTATTTAGTTTTTAAAAATATTTATTTCCTTATTTGGCTGCACTGGGTCTTAGTTGCAGTATGCGGGCTCTTTAGTTCTGCATGCAGGATCTAGTTCACTGAACAGGGATCGAACCCAGGCCCCTTGCATTGGGACCACAGAGGCTTAACCATTGGACCACCAGGGAAGTCCCACAATGTCTTTGATTTTAAAAAGTAAGTTCAGTTCAGTTCAATTCAGTTCAGTCGCTCAGTCTTGTCCGACTCTTTGCGACCCCATGAATTGCAGCACACCAGGCCTCCCTGTCCATCACCAACTCCCGGAGTTCACTCAAACTCACGTGCATCGAATCAGTGATGCAAAAAGTAAGTAAAGTTTATTAAATATCAACTCTCACATAGATGTGGTTTTAGGTATACATAAAGCAGTTCTGTTGCATACTGATCGTGATCTAAAGTTAAGCATTCATGTAATTGAGTTGCAATCTGAACTACCTGCCTTGTTTGTGGAACACCATTTTTAGTCTTAAAAATTACTGAAAAACCATGGCTCTTCATTCTTGGATATTTGTCAGATATTTTCTTGGAATGGATTAAAAATGAGCATGTCAATTCAAGGGAAAACAACTGACAAAGTGTTGCCAATGATAAAATTTGAGTTCTTTAGTGGAAATTAGAATTTTGGAAAACCTATACCTACTGAATCTGAGCTTAATGACTTCCTAGTATTTACTGATGAGATCACGGTGACACTAATAAATGTGACATTTTAGTAGTATGTAATGAAACAGGTCAGAATATGGAAGGTCTGGGACTTCCCTGGTGGTCTGTTGGTCCCATGCTTTCAGTGCAGGGGCCGCAAATTCAATCCCTCTTCAGGGAACAAGGTCCCACATGCCATAACTGAGAGTTCACATGTCACAGTGAAGATTGACGATCCAGTGTGCCACAACTAAGACCTTGTGCAGCCAAATAAATAAATAGAAATAAGTATTAAAAGTATTTGGAAGATCTGCCAGACTCAGTTAACTAATATTTTCCATAGGAACAATGCATGATGTTAAAAAACCAGGCATATGTAAAGGATCCATTCAAAGTGCAAGACAGATCAATGAATTTTAATGTAATAGTACTGAAAGTTTATTGTTATAGTTTCAGAGTTGACACCAACTAAGGTTTACCCTGTGAGGTTTTAGTGTATAGTATCAAAGAAGAAGAATTACAGTACCCTTTCTCTAACTGTTCATTTGTGAGAGACCAGATTTTCTTCACCAGATCACATTTTGCAACAAATTCAAGTAAAAAAATATTTGCAAAAAAGTATGATGGCCACTGATCAAAATCATAGGTCTGCAAATAATAAATGCTGAAGAGAATGTGGAGAAAAGGGAACTCTTCTACACTATTGGTAGAAATGTAAATTGGTGTATGGAGAACAGCATAGAATGTTTACTCAGTCGTGTCCGACTCTTTGTTACCCCATGGACTGTAACCCACCAGGCTCCTCTGTCCATGGACTTTTCCAGGCAAGAATACTGGAATGGGTTGCCATTTCTTTTTCCAGGGGATCTTCCTGACCCAGTGATCAAACCCGGGTCTCCTAGCATTGCAGGCAGAGTCTTTATCTTCTGAAGCACGTTCCTTATGAAACGAAAAATAGAGTTAATCATATGATCCAGCAGTCCCACTCCTGGGCATGTGTCCAAAAAAAGATGAAAACTCTAATTTGAAAAGATACATGCATCCCAATATTCATAGCAGCACTATTCACAATTACCAAGTTATCCATTAAAGTGTTACTTAATGTTAACATAATAGGTTCATTGTTACTTTTTAATGAATTAATACTATTTTTAGCCCATATCAACAAAAGTTCGCTGGGAATCTCCTTATTTTTCAAGATTATAACATGTTCCTGGAAGATTTTTCTACCAAGGCCATGTAATTGGCAAACTGTTTTATTAAAAGGCCTGAGTATCTAAGATTATCCTGCTGTTACAAGACAAGGAAAGAGTAGTCTTAAGTCATTTTTTTTTTGTCCATGTGTAGGAGAAAACTGAAGGTGGTTATCAGTGTTAGGGTAATAATATGGTAAATCATAAATTAGAAAGTAATCTATTACTAGGATTCAAGAATCTATTTACACTTTATTTTCTTTTACCTTATTGCACCAAATACCATCTTTTCATCTTTTGGTTTCTTAAGATGGTTCATGTGATTTTCCTTCTTTTCTTCCTCTCTTTTTCCTATGTGTTTCCTTTACTCCCACCAGACAGATCCTCCTGCTTGTCTCCCATTCATCACCCAGAGTAATCCTGTCAGTTTCTTTTCATATCCTCCCTTAGCTCATCCCATTATGTCCTTCCCAGCAAAACTGTTGTGCTTCCCACCCTTGGCCTTTCATCACTGGTTATTCTTCAATCCAGACTTTTTTTCCCATGCCTTCTTTGAAGCCCTAATTCAAATGCCTTATTGTATATATTTTGTAGTTGTCATGAATATCAGGTGAATAAAAGGCAGATTTTTTTTTCTGTTTTACAAAGGCCATGTAATTAGCATGTTATTAAATTTTGACTCAGCAGATACATAAGCATAGAGAGGAATTTTCTAGAGGGTATTCCATTATTGGGGTGGTTAAACTCATGTGACTCTATGTCTTGTGCTGACTGTTTATACCATCTATAAAATGCACTACTACTGCTACTGCTAAGTCACTTCAGTTGTGTCCGACTCTGTGCAACTGCATTGATGGCAGCCCACCAGGCTCCCCCGTCCCTGGGATTCTCCAGGCAAGAACACTGGAGTGGGTTGCCATTTCCTTCTCCAGTGCATGAAAGTGAAAAGTGAAAGTGAAGTCGCTCAGTCATATCTGACTCTTAGCAACCCCATGAACTGCAGCCCACCAGGCTCCTCCGTCCATGGGATTTTCCAGGCAAGAGTACTGGAGTGGGGTGCCATTGCCCTCTCCATAAAATGTACAAGGATAGCCAAATATGACTTTTGAGAGCATAGAGTACAGCCTATATGTGTTAAATAAACAAGTTCTGGAAACTTGTTTTGTAGCAACAGAACCTCTTATGAAATGAAGCCTTATTCTGAATCTGAACTCCAGTGTACAAAACAGGAGATTTTCTCTAGTTGAAGCCAGAGTTGGGTCTTAAAAGCACATTTCTGGACGCAACAAAACAAATGCCCCAAAACTTGTTTTATTGAGAAAAGGAAAGGCCCAGTAGAAATCATTTGAGGATGGTGTCACAAAAGTAAGTTTTTCATAGATTTTTATGTGGGAAAAGAAGCACAGTTAAACCAGGAAGATGCACATGTATACCTTGCTTATGGCTTTGTCCTTCATTATCTCTTCAGGATGAAACTTGCAATTACATGTTTGAGTCTAGCGTGTTTGAACATGCTAGTTTCTGGCATGAGATAAATAAGGCATTTATCATATTACGTATACGTGAAATCTCTTTACCTGAAATTCTTTATCTGTAACCATGATGTTTCACATTCAGATATGTAAACTGAGTCATTTTGAGTAAAAATCTTTTAAGAAGTGAAAATTCATTCTCGTTGCAATGTATATAATTAATCTGGTATCTGAAAACTCAGCAGGAAAGGGGAGATCTTATGTCTAACTGAAGTTCAGGCAAAAAATCACAGTAGTACATGTGATTTCTGTCACCAGTAAAAATCAGATATTATTATAGATATCTTGAAACCTTGTGTCCAGTCATTACTACTGCTAGATCTTATTTGTGTGTTACAGAGGACTGTATATAATTCTACTGTCTTGTTCTAACATTCTGTTCATTTTATTCTATGTTCTTGTATTAATTTTATGCATTTATAAAGTTTATTCTGCAAAGGGCCCTTAAGGTGTTAGGAGAGAACCCAACAAAAAATGATTAAAAAGTAATTTAAAAAAAAGAGAAAGAACTGACCTTATAGAGACTACTAATGTGCCAGGCACTGTGGGGCAATTAATTTTCTTATTTAGTTCTCAGATAGGTATGATTATTTAGTGTTCATTGCAGAAAATACTTTACCATTGAAGAAGTTAAAGTTCAGCAAGGAAAGTGAATTCCCCAGACTGATATGTCTTAGAGTTCAAATCTGATATCACTTAAAGCTTGTGCTCTTTATACTCTGGTCATTGTGTATCATTGATATTTATTTATAATGTGTTGTCTTTTAATGAAGAGGAAGAAGTTGGTGGGGAGGCGGGTTGTGTACATACATGACTTTTAGGGATTTACTTCTGCCCTCATTGCCCTAACCTAATTTTGCCAGTAAGATCTCATGATTTGCTGTGACTCTTAACAGATCCCCAGGGGTATGGTTCAAGTACATTGGAGAGGGAATACTCTTATATAAAAGTCTTTGTAAATAACTAATTAAATTACCAAGCCCTGGGCTGCAGGATAATTGGTTAGGAACTGAGCAAAACCTATTTCAGCTGGGTCCTTGTATGCAGCCTTGTGATTCTGAGTGCCAGATTTTTTGATTCCCACAGGAGGCAGCCTTCTGTGTTGTGATTCTTGCCCTGCTGCTTTTCATCGTGAATGCCTGAACATTGATATCCCTGAAGGAAACTGGTATTGCAATGACTGTAAGGCAGGCAAAAAGCCACATTACAGAGAAATTGTCTGGGTAAAAGTTGGAAGATACAGGTGAGTAAGCATGAAGGAGACTGACAGTTCTTTCACCAGCCTGTGTTTCTTGTGTTTAACTTTTTAAATAAATGGCCTAATTAAAGAAGGTTTACCCACTCCCCCATTAACTTTCCATCATAAAAGAAAAGAACTATATACTAAACTATATATCATCTGTAGAAGCTTTATTAATGAAAACAAACCCATAATATCACAAACAATGAAGATGCATCGCTAACATTTTGGCATATTTACTTTCAGACACACCAATACATGCACCTTCAAGATAACTGACCTATTGTTATTTGTACCCAGTTGTATGTGTTGCTTTTTCTTTTTAAAATTACTTGTATTGCATATTGTTGATGTTTGGTCACTGAGTCATGTCCAGCTCTTTGTGACCCCATGAACTGCAGTACGCCTGGCTTCCCTGTCCTTCCCTATCTCCTAGTTTGCTCAGACTCATGTCCATCGAGTTGGTGATGCCATCCAACCATCTCATCCTCTGTCATCCCCTTCTCCTCCTACCTTCAATCTTTCCCAGCATCATGGTCTTTTCAAGTGAATTGGCCCTTTGCATCAAGTGGCCAAAGTTTTGAAGCTTCAGTATCAATCAGTCCTTCAGTGAATATTCAGAGTTGATTTCCTTTAGGGTTGACTGGTTTGATCTCCTTGCAGTCCATAGGACTCTCAAGAGTCTTCTCCAGCACCACAGTTTGAAAGCATTAATTCTTCAGTGCTCAGCCTTCTAATGGTTCAACTCTTATATCTGTACATGACTACTGAAAAAACCATAGCTTTGACTATATGGACTTGCTGGCAAAGTGATGTCTCTGCTTTTTAATAGCTATCTAGATTTGTCATAGCTTTTCTTCCAAGGAACAAGTGTTTCTTAATTTTGTGGCTGCAGTCTTTTGGAGCCCAAGAAAATTTGTCACAGTTTCCACTTTTTCCCCATCTGTTTGCCATGAAGTGATGGGACCGGATGCTATGATCTTTTTTGAATGTTGAGTTTTAAGCCAGCTTTTTCAGTCTCCTCTTTCACCCACATTAAGAGGCTCTTTAGTTCCTCTTCGTTTTCTGCCATTAAGGTGCTATCATCTGCATATCTGAGGTTGTTGATTTCTCTCCCAGCTCTCTTGATTCCAGCTTGTGAGTCATCCAGCCCGGAATTTCACATGATGTTGAGTGCACAAAAAATATAATAACATGCATGATTTTAAAGAAATACTTGTGTGTGTACCTCCCAGTTTAAAAAAATAGCACCTTTGAGGTTCCCTCTCTGCCCCTATCTGAATCTTCTCTCCCCATCCCTAGAAGTAACTGCAGTACTGCATTTTGTGTTTTTTCTTTGCCTGACTGTATACATTTACCATATGTGTGTTTGATTCTATATGTTTTAGTCCTTTATATAAAGGAATTGTTGCTGTATTTTCTTGCAGCATGTTTTTTTATTTCTTCTTTTGCTCCTTAGATATTATGGTTAGTGCAGTGCTCGGTTCATTTGTATTTCACTCTTCCAGAGTGTTCCTTTATGTTTACATGCAGTGTGGTGTATTTATTTATGTATTCTCATGTTTGAACTATAAACATTTTGTCTGTGTTTCTTGGTATATATGCACGGGAGTTTATTTACCGCATTCTCACAGTAGAATAGCATTGTCTTCCTAAAGGTTGTTGTTGTAATTTATATGCTTGCTTTGCCAAGCTGATGGGGGTGGGGTATTATTTGGGGGGTTCCATTTTTGTATACTTCTAGTAATTTTTCAAAGTTGCCCTCTTTAAAGGCCAATTTATATTTTGTTGTATAGTGTCCCACAGCAACTTCCATCATTCCCTTAATGTTGAATATTTAAATTGTTTACAGATTTTCATTTTTTCAGATTCCTCAGTGAACACTATAGTCGTAAAGTTTTGTCCACGTCTCTAATTACTTCCTATTATACATTCCTTGACGTAGAACAGCAATCTGAGGGCATATGTTTGGGTCTGTGAGCATGTGCGTGAGGGCGGCCTCTCCAGGCTTTTGGCACATACTGCTTGTTTCTTCTCTAGTTATATTGTAAGGATGCCCTGGGTCAGACATTAATGTAGGTTAGGGAGACATTGCTATTCTTTATTCCTCTCTCCAAAGTAGGATTCTTTTTAGTGCCTTGCAGCCTTCTAGAGGTTTTCTTCCTTGTTTTTACATTTTCCAGGTGGTGGCCAGCTGAGATCTGCCATCCTCGAGCTGTACCTTCCAATATTGACAAGATGAGACATGATGTAGGCGAGTTCCCTGTGCTCTTCTTTGGGTCTAATGACTATCTGTGGACTCACCAGGCCCGAGTCTTTCCTTACATGGAGGGGGATGTGAGCAGCAAGGATAAGATGGGCAAAGGAGTCGACGGGACATACAAAAAAGGTAACTTTATCTTTTTTGTTTCTTAGGCCAATGTAGATCTCTGTTGCCTGAGTATCTGCTCTCTGTTTGAATTAAATGTTTTAGAATTTATATACAGTCTATTAGCAGCTGTGTTCTACCCTCTGGAGCAGTATGTGGCTGCAGCTATAGAATTTTGCAGACAAGTTGACCCATATAAATCAGTATTTTTGAAGCTAACCTTTACTTAACTAGAATTTCCTTAAGGGGTGTTTCTTATCAATCCTGTTTTATCAGCATCCCATCAAGTAAGTACTGGAGTTTTGGAACTGTTTTATAGAATAAATACTTCAGTTTGCTTGGCAAGGACCAGAATCTCTAGCAGAGCTACATTTGTTCCAAGGAGAGTTGTTTTTTTTGTTGTTGTTGTTAAGAAGAAATAAAATTCAACCAAAATTTTAGAACAATATAAGATAGTGAAAGCACATACATTTTCTAAATCAAGAGTTTTTTTTTAAGCTGGCCTAGCAGTGAAGGGGAAGAGGCTTTTTTGAGGCCAGGAGGGTCTGACAGCGATATCTCTCCCTATGTAATGAGTAAGAGTTGCTTTGAGAATTCAGTGAGATAATATAAAAATCAGCCTGCAACACATATAGTTGGTATCCCATCGATGATAATTAGCTTCTTCCTTTAGCTGTCCTTTAAAAGGCAATACAGGTATCTCTTATTATTTGAATATGTTTGGACAGTGATGTGTAATATTTTGTCTACATAATGAGGTGAAGAGATTCCAAGCAGGTAGAACTTCTTAGATGGGGAATGAAGATGATGTACATAAGGAACAAGTTTGACAGAAGTTTTGTTTGCCTCCTGTTATTTCAAGGGTCCTCATTTACCTGTTGGAATGTGCTTTCTGTGCAGATATGGGCTGTCAGTACTAATACTACAGGAGTTTTGGTCTTGAGCCTTAGACTCTCAGATGGTCAAGGACCAAGTGACCAACATCTTTGCCTGTGTAGAGCTGGCCACCATCAAGGCTAGGGCTGAAGTTGGAGTGTAGGAAATATTGCAAATCTGAGCCTGCTGAAGCTCTGTGATTCTGCTCTCTATGCCTTGAACTTCGGCTGGCTGGATGCCTCTGCCTTTAAGGAACACATGGTTTTGTGGGAGGACACAGTCAAATGGTCGTTCTTTGAGAGTGTTGTGGCAGAAATGTGCATGGTATGCTGTGGGAGCCAACCAAGAGCATGCAAAACAGTGCTGAGGATGACAGTATGGAAGTCGTGGATGACTTCTTTCTTAAGTGATGCTTTCAAGATAATTACCATTTTTTGTTTGCCAGTCCCTATTCAAAGTTTGTTTTCCCACTTTAAATCTTTGAGGCAACCCTATAAGTTAGATGCTATTATCTTTATCTTCTAATGAGGAAACTGAGGCACATAAAAGTTAAATTGGGAAAATTCTCTGGTGATTAGGACAACGTGTTTTCACTGCTGAGGGGCCAGGTTCAGTATCTGGTGAGGGAACCAAGATCCTACGAGCTACATGGCATGGCCAAAAGGAAGTTTAATTTGTTGCCCAAAGTCCCTGTGCCAGTAAGTGATATGGGAAGATTTCATACTCTAGCAGTTGGACCTCAGAATCCACACTCTTAACCACTACACTGACTATGAAAAAGTTACATTAAAATGTAACAAGAAGACAGCGTATGTAAAAGTGCACCTTGAGTCTAACATGATGAGTTAGTGATCTCTAAGTATTTGGTAGAGTTTAAGCGTAGGGTTGGGTGAGTACCACTGTTTACTGATAAGGTAGTTTAGTTACATGGTCAGAACAGATTTTTATAAGTCTCAGTCTGAGTAGAATTTCAGGACCATGGAAAGTGAGAGGCTATATAGCCAGAAATGTCAATGAGATAGCTGTTTTAGTAGTTTGAAGCAGAGATGATGTGACTGTCACAGGGACTAGTCCGTGGGGTGGAGAGGATGATGGGTATTTAGCTTTTTCAGATTATTTAGACAGTAAGTAGATCAGCTAGGTAGCACATGCCAAATAATAGGATAAAGGAAGGAGGGAACAACTGCAGGCAACATAAACTGCTGGATGGTAATGAGGAAATGGAGAAAGAAGGGGTGAATCAGAGGGAAGATATTCTTTATTGTTTTGACAGATCATGGCGAGAGCAACAGAAGAAACTGGGAAATTTTGGAATTCTTTTCAGAGTTTTTAACCTGAATCAAGAGTGATTAATTAAAATTTTAAGTGGAGAAGAATGAGATTCTTAGGGTTTTTGTTGGACTTTTCAGATACTCCAGTCTTTTAAACATATGAAAGTACAGGACTGGAATGAAGATGAGCTGTGAAGATCTGTCTTTGTGTTAGGGTTGGTGTGTGTGTGTGTGTTAGTCAGTCAGTTGTGTCTGACTCATTGTGGCCCCATGGACTGCAGCCTGTCAGGCTCCTCTGTCTATGGCATTCTCCAGCCAAGAATCCTGGAATGGGTTCCCATGCCCTCCTCCAGGGGATCTTTACTACTCAGGGATCAAACCCAAGTCTCTTCTGTCTCCTGCATTGCCAGGCGGGTTCTTTACCACTGATGCCACCTAGGAAGCTGTATTGGGATAACCACTGATATTTACAGAATGAGTTTTAGAAGAAGAGTAGGCTAGGTGTTCCAGAGAATAGATAGGAAGAAAAAGAAAACTTCAAGTTTCATTTCTTCCAAAGGAACACACTATATTTTCTGGACACCTATGAGGCACGTAATTTGTGGAAGCAGAAAATTGGGGTCTGAGGAAAAGAATTGGGGTTCTAGGCAGTGACATTGCTGAGTGGATGCAGCCTGGTTGTTGTTAGGAGATATTATATGTGAGCTTTTTCAGATTATTTAACTATGTTTTTGTTTTGTTTTAAATTTTCCTTTGAAACTGGTAGTCCATATAGGGCCATTGAGTAATGTGTTATGTTTTATTTTAATGCCATATATGAATACCCTGGGGACTGTGACTTACTTGAAAATAGAAATTGTATGTATGTCTTAGATTTTTGTCTAAAACATGAATTTTCTCCAACTTATAATGGAGAAAAGGCAAAATCACTCTACCCAGAGAGAAAGTGACTGTGTTGTGTTTTCTTAGCTCTTCAGGAAGCTGCAGCAAGGTTTGAGGAGTTGAAGGCCCAAAAAGAGCTAAGACAGCTGCAGGAAGATCGAAAGAATGACAAGAAGCCACCACCTTACAAACATATAAAGGTGAGAACAGACTTCAGGAGCGACCATGTGATAGGTTGCCCCCTTCCCACTCTGTTCATGGTGAGAACTGGAAGCACAAACACAGTTGCTTTTAGGTAGAGGCATGAGCTTAAAGGAATACAAGAACAAAGTGCCAGAGGACCATTTTTAGGACATTGTTTGTATTGATACTTTATAAAATCAACTGTCTGATGATACTGTTTTATTGTTGCTTTGGAAAGTCTTCATAAAGTGAATGGAATAGATTCTGTTCACAGTCAACATCTTGCGGTTTGAATGGCAGGCACCAAAGAGCCATGATAAAAAATGATAAACGGCCCTGAGATAGTGCGAATAATACACATGATAATTTCTTCTGGTAGTAGCTGATACTAAAGATATTTTAGGTGACTAGTCTGACTAGAATTCCCAAAGTCACAAGAATTCATGTTAAGTGTACTTAGGTATGCTAGTCTACTTGGTAAAAGAGTCATTGTCATTTATCATCTGGGTCTGGTAGACCTTGTGTATTTGTAATTGTTCAGTCATTTTTATGAAGAATTTACAGAGGTAAAAATAAAGGAATAGTAAGGAACAAACGTATTAGAAATCTTAGTGAAGTATTTGAAGTGAAGTGAAGTCGCTCAGTCGTGTCCGACTCTTTGCGACCCCATGGACTGTAGCCTACCAGGTTCCTCTGTCCATGGGATGTTCTAGGCAAGAATACTGGAGTGGGGTGCCATTTCCTTCTCCAAGGGATCTTCCTGACCCAGGGATCGAACCCGGGTCTCCTGCATTGTAGGCAGACGCTTTACCATCTGAGCTACCAGGGAAGCCCAGTGAAGAATTTAATTTACTAAGTACTAAAACATCTTTTGAAAACCTTTTAATCAAGTTAGTTTTGGTGCTCAAATATCAGACCACATGAAAGAATACTGTAAGCTCTATTAACAAAATGAAATTGCCCAAGTTCTTATTGTGAAATGTTTGTCATTCCTGGATAAGACAACTATATATATTTATTTTTGTCATTGGTAATGAATTAGTTGTGTACTCATTGATTTTTTTTTTTTTGAGTTTCTGAAGTCTGAGGTTTTCACTTAGAGATCAATTTCACCACCATTTTAGAATCTAGTGTGTTTAAGTGTTTAATGTCTGTGGGACATTCTTAAACTATTTTGTTATTTATCTGAAGTTCAAATTCAGTTGTATGTCCTAGATTTTTACTTGCTAAGTCGAACAATCCCACTAAAGGTATACTGATATTATCTCCTGTCTTCTCTGCTTTCTGGAAAGATATTATAGTACTTTGAGTAATGCCGTGCAGAAACTAAACTGTGCCTGTTTCACTGTCCCATCAAGCCTTTACGATTCTGTCGTTCTTCCACTTATTTTTGTCTTTTTTAGAATAGTTGGGAATCATTGAGTAACAAAATGGGGTGATGAAATAGTAAAGAATTATGAGATACAGGAAAAGGAAACACTAAACATTTAGTGTTTAGAACACTGAAACTCCATAATGAAGCTTAAATTTATAAAAGAGCATAATGGATCTGCCTGGTAGTATGCAATATAGAATGAGTTAAAATATCAGTCCTTACAAATAGTTAAAACTATTGGAAAAGAAAAAAGAAAACTTAAAATTGCAAAGACTGAGAGTTAAATGGAGTTAATTGTTCATGGAAACACAACACTGAATAGTAGTTCATCCTCAATAAAAGGGAAAGTAATTCCTGTTTCCACAGTCATAGATGTCACATATAACAGAAGTTAGGCACTTCAGGGTAGCTTGTCAACCATATTGAACCTGAGTATTGAGAGACCAACTAATGTCCTGTGTGATCTAATCATAAAATTTAGACACCACCTTCTTTCTCCATCTTTAAAACAAAGATGTATTTCCAGGGAAAAGATTAAACCAGGGGTTGGTAAATTATAGTCCCAACTCTGGCCTACCATGCATGGTCCAGAAGAACTTTTTTTTTCCAAAGAGTTTTTTCTAACACATGAAGATTTTATGAAATTCAAATAGTAGTGTCCATAATTAAAGCTTTATTGGCACCCAGCCATGCTTGTTCATATACATGTGGTCTGCTCCTTCTTCGGAGCTACAGTGACAGTTGAGCAACATGCACCAGAGATCTATGTCCTGAAGACATAAAATATTTACTGTCTGACCCTTTACAGAAAAGGTTTGTCAATCCCCAGCCCAGAGTGAGTGTAAATGCTACAAATATATATCTATGTTGTTCTTACTTAACCATGTATGGGGTTTTGTCTTGCTTTATATTATGTTAGGCAAGAAACTTATTTGAGATTAATATCAGTTTAGATCAGATGTCAAGGAAGAATGATTGAAACATACCTTTATGTAGAAAAAAGGAGTAGAATGCAACTATTTTGGATGGGGAGTGTCAGGTAAAGATAACCTTGAATCAAGGTGAATATTCAGATGGCCCTATGTGGGACCAGGTGATTGAGCTCAGCCGTGGTCTGCCGCCTTGGAGTTTGCCTTAGTAGGTCTGTGGTTTGCAGTGGCATGTGGTGAGAGTGCTCCTCCATTGTCAAGCATTTACCAGTATTTTGAAGAAGCTGGGAAGAGATCTGGCAGTGAGACTTACTGTCATTTTAAGTTGTTCTGGAGAACATTTGAAGACAGTATATTTTTACACACAGATTGTAGATTATTCCCCACAACAGTCTTGGAATTTAGGTCTTGCAAGTAAAAATTGACTCACTAAATAATGCAATTCCTGGACAATCAAATTTTATGTATAGGATAGGTTTTTGAAGACTCGTGATTTGACTGTTCCCATTTAGATAATATCAAGTAGAGGAAACTCGTTCCTTTAATTTTATTGAAGTATAGTTGATTTACAGTGTTGTGTTAATTTCTGCCTATAGCAAAATGAATCAGTTTTATATATATAAAACATGGATTTTCATTATGGTTTATCACAGGGTATTGAGTATTGTTCCCTGTGCTATGTAGTAGAACCTTGTTGTTTATCCATCCTATATATAATAGTTTGCATCTGCTAATCCCAGACTCCCAATCCCCCACCCCTGGCTATGTAGCTGGACACATAGGGTCTGAGTTCCCCTACCAGGGATTGAACCACCGACCGCTGCACTGGAAGCATTGAGTCTCCCACTGGACCACCAGGCAGGTCCCCAGGACTCATTCTTATAGTGCATAAGTCTCTCTGTATTGTGGAATGTCTACTTTTTTCCAACACTGTTGTTAGTAAGTAATGGCTTCAGTATCATAGCAATTGGCCTCTGTTCTACCACATTGGATATTCAGGACTAGCACCACTAAAAATGAATGCTTAGGTGACATTGTTGTAGTCTATTAAAAAGATTTCAAGTTGTGATAGTCAATTTTAAAATATATCTTCATATATTGTAACTCAATTACTCAAAGACCTTTTCATGTTAAAGATTTACCACTTGAGAAAGGTGAATTTTTTTTTTTTAATATAGAAGCTAATGTGGCGCCACCATGTGGCAGTAGCGGAAACTCAAATTTACAATTGACTTCGCTTGTTTAGTTGCTCAGTTGTGTCCGACTGTTTTGTGATCCCATGGACTGTAGCCTGCCAGGCTCCTCTCTCCATGGATTTTCCTGGCAAGAATACTGGAGTGGATTACCATTTCCTTCTCTATGGGATCTTCCCCGACCCAAGGATGGAACTCTTGTCTCCAGAATTGGCAATTGGTTTCTTTGCCACTGAGCTACCAGGGAAACCCAGGCTGGAAATTATGAATTTTTTAGAAATGATTTATTTTTAAATGTTTATTTAGACTGTGCTGGGTCTTCGTTGCTATGCAGGCTTTTCTCTGTCTTCATTATGCATGGGCTTTCTCTAGTTGGGACAAGCAGGGGCTACTCTTCTTTCAACGTAAGGGCTTCTCACTGCGGTGGCTTCTCTTGTTTTGGAGCGTGGGCTGTAGGCTGTGTAGGTTTCTATAGTTGTGGCACGTGGGCTCAGTAATTGTGGCTCCCAGCTCTAGAGCACAGCCTGAATAGTTGTGGTGCGTGGACTTAGTTGCTCTGTGGCATGTGGGATCTTTCCACATCGGGGATCAGACCCATGTCTCCTGCATTGGAAGGCAGATTCTGATCCACTGGGCCACTGGGGTAGCCCAGAGATGATTTTTTTTTTTTTTCTATTTGTGGTATTTATATTTTATGTATTGAGTGAGGCTTTATTTTTATATCAAACTGCCTAGATTTTTATTTCCTTCACCTTTTTAATTGTAAAAATATAGATACATAGGTTTTTTTTTATCTTAACCATATTTAACTATACATTTCAGTGGCATTAAATGCATTCATGTGTATAACTATTGCCATTATCTCTTTGTATCTATGTGGTATAAGTATTTGTTTGTTTTGACTAACTTATTTCGTTTAACATAATGCCCTCCAGGTTTATCCATGTTGCGTATTGTGTGTCAAATTTCCTTCATTTTTAAGCTGAATAATACTCCATTATTTTTACCACATTTTGCTTATCTATTCATGTACTGGTGGACACTTGCATTGTTGCCATATTTTAGATGTTATGAATAATCCTGCCAAATCTTGATAATTCAAAATCATGTAAAATGTGATGTTCAACTTTAAAGAAATCTGCCTTTCACAGGCCCTGAACTGTCCTTAGTTGACTTGCCTGATGTACTGTAGTATGTGTTTCTTCTCCAGGTGAACCGTCCTATTGGCAGGGTACAGATCTTCACTGCAGACTTGTCTGAGATCCCCCGTTGCAACTGTAAAGCCACGGATGAGAACCCCTGCGGCATAGACTCTGAGTGCATCAACCGCATGCTGCTGTATGAGTGCCACCCTACCGTGTGCCCTGCTGGAGGTCGCTGCCAGAACCAGTGCTTTACCAAGCGCCAGTACCCAGAGGTGGAAATTTTTCGCACATTACAGAGGGGCTGGGGTCTCCGAACAAAAACAGATATTAAAAAGGTGAGGAAACTTAATCTTCAGTTTTTTTTTCCTTCTTTGCAATTGCTTAATACAAGTAATTCTTCTGATTAATATTAAAGTGTAAGGATTAGCCTTATTATAATATCTTGCCATATCCTTCCAAAATTGAGAGACTTGTAGACTGCTGCTGCTGCTGCTAAGTCGCTTCAGTCGTGTCCGACTCTGTGCGACCCCATAGACGGCAGCCCACCAGGCTCCCCCGTCCCTGGGATTCTCCAGGCAAGAACACTGGAGTGGGTTGCCATTTCCTTCTCTACTGCATAAAAGTGAAAAGTGAAAGTGAAGTCGCTCAGTTATGCCTGACTCTTAGCGACCCCATGGACTGGAGCCTACCAGGCTCCCACATCCATGGGATTTTCCAGGCAAGAGTACTGGAGTGGGGTGCCATTGCCTTCTCCGACTTATAGACTAGATGGTCTCTTTTCTATATGATGTTCACTTACTGATCATGTTCATTATGTATGAGGATGAAAAAAATGAGGGAAATTCATAGAGATACTATGGTTTTGTCCACTCATTTGTGGAAATCCTGTAACTTGTAGTTAAGAGAGAGAATGGAAAGAGTGTGATACAGGTGTTAATCATCAACTAATGAAATAAAGTTTATTTTTACTTAGAGAAAAATAGTTTTGGGTTCATAGAACATGAAGGAAAAGAGGATTAGGTCTTCTCTAATGAAAATGCAGTAACATCTTCAACTTGAAACTTGGAAGGACCTACAAATTTTTGATAAATAGATAGTATTATACAGTCTCTGGGAGAAGGCAATGGCAACCCACTCTAGTACTCTTGCCTGGAAAATTCCATGGACAGATGAGCTGGAGGGCTGCAGTCCATGGGGTCGCTGAGGGTCGGACACGACTGAGAGACTTCACTTTCACTTTTCACTTTCATGCATTGGAGAAGGAATTGGCAACCCACTCCAGTGTTCTTGCCTGGATAATCCCAGGGACGGGGGAGCCTGGTGGGCTGCCGTCTATGGGGTTGCACAGAGTCCGACATGACTGAAGTGACTTAGCAGCAGCAGACAGTCTCTGAGTGTAATAAATCATATTTGACATTTGAATGTAATAAGTCTTACTCTGGTTATATTTTCTGAAGAATTTTATTGAAGTTTATTTCTAGGAAAGGAGGTGAATATGACTTGGTTGGTCTCCTTTAGTCATTTGCTGAGTAACTATTGTATATCTCCTTTGTGCCAGGCATGTTGCTGTGTGATGCAGTGTTCAGTAAGAAAGACATGTTCCATACTTTCCTAAAGTTTACTTTCTAGATGGAGAGAGATATTGAACAAGTAATCACTCACTGTGGAAGCACAAAGGGTTCTGTAGGCCTGTGACGAAGGGCCTGAAGCTAGCTTATCTCTGAGAATATTTTAAATTGAGACTTGAAAGATAAATAGTTGTTGGCTTAAGCTGGTGGAACATTTTAGCATTTTGGGTAGAGGGGACAGCACATAAGAAAACCAGTATGACAGTAGTATACTGAATAATTAGGACAGTGGCGTGAAATGTGGATGGGCAGTAGGCAGGGCATGTTCCATGAAAAAAGAATATAGTTTAGGAAAATTGACTTTTAGGTTCTTAGATAGGTAAAGGGATAAACCATTATAGTGGAGCTTTAGTTTATTTAACATCCATTTTGATCTTAAGGTGAATTCCAAGTTTTCTGCTGCTGGCTGTGGTACGAGTGGGGAGATCATTCTTACTGTTTAATAGTTGAAGCATCATATTTATGTTTTATCTTGAATAAGTGAAGTGAATGTGTTAGTCGCTTAGTCCTGTCTGACTCTATAGCCCCCCCAGGCTCCTCTGTCCATGGAATTCTCTAGGCAAGACTATTGGAGTAGCCATTCCCTTCTCCAGGGGATCTTCCTGATCTGGGGATCAAACCTGGGTCTCCTGCATTGCACGCAGATTCTTTGCCATCTGAGCCACAACCTTTGTTAAGTACAAAAGTACAGAGTGAAGTCACTCAGTCATGTCTGACTCTTTGCGATTCCATGGACTGTAGCCTACCAGGCTCCTCCGTCCATGGAACTTTCCAGGCAGGGGTACCAGAGTGGATTGCCATTTCCGTCTCCAGGGGATCTTCCCAACCCAGGGATTGAACCCAGGTCTCCTGCATTGCAGGCAGACACTTTACTGTCTAAGCTACCAGGGAAGCTTTTGTGAATCTATTACTTTCTTTAATTTTTTAAAAATAAGGTATACCTATGAACACTGTTGGCACTTTTTGCCATTTAAGTCATTTCTCGTTCCAGGGTGAATTTGTGAATGAATATGTGGGTGAGCTAATAGATGAAGAAGAGTGCAGAGCTCGAATCCGTTATGCCCAAGAACATGATATCACTAATTTTTATATGCTAACTCTAGACAAAGTAAGTAATGGAAAGTGCTATTTCCGCTGTTATAAGCTTGTTTTTAATTAGTGTTGTCCCAGCTATTCTGTGTAGGTATGTCATACATGCCTAAAAAGGGTTTTACTGCATAAAACAGTGTCTTTCCCCCATGTTCATAGGAATTGCTTGATCAGGGTCCTGGAGTTGGATAAGGTTACTCATTTCTAGCTGTATATCCATGAGCAAAAGGCACTAAAGCTGCTTTTCAACTGTCCAACATAAGTTTGGGATGAGTTCTTTTAGTGTTTTTCCTATAAGATTAAAACTTGAAGCCAGAAAAATAAATAATAATTATTTTACTGTTTATTTTACAGATTGAAACACTGACTTGTTAATATTTAGTTAGTACATTGAGAAAGTCATAAAAATTGACTATAGAACTCAATCTTACAAACCCAAGTCAGCTGTCCAATTATTGAAATTTCTGATGAGCTGTGTTCCACTAGTGTCTAGAATTATATTTGGGATTTTTAATTTTTTTCCATATGTCATTTCCAACATGTTTCATATTTCTTTTTTAAAATTTATTATTTTAAAAATATTTTATTGAAGTATAGTTGATTTACAATGGTGTGTTAATTTCTGTACAGCAAAGTAATTCAGTTATACATATACATATGTTTTTCCATTATGATTTATCACCAGATATTAAATATAGTTTCCTATGCTGTATATAGTGGGACCTTGTTGCTTATGGGATTTATTTCTAATTCTGGCATCCTAATGCATTTTGTTTCTGTGTATGCTGAGATTCCTCTTTGTATGTGAGTATTGGGTTCTGTTAGGTTTTGCCCTGTCCCCAGCTTTTATAATAGACTTTTCTTAGTGTGAAACTTTGTATTTACCCGGTTGTACTTTGATGGTTTGTGAGATCCTCAGCTCAAGGTTCTCCGATCATTTGGGATGAGGTCTGGATGTCATTATTAAAATCTTAGGTGATTACTAATGTATAGCCAGGGTTCAGAAGAGGATACACCGAGAGGGCTGTTACTACATAGATTGCTGGGCCTCAGAGTTCCTGCTTTAGTATCTCTGAAGTGCCACCAAAGACTTTGCGTTTTCAGTGGATTCCGAGGTGGTGATAACTAGAGCTAGTCTAGGCACTACATTCTGGAAAAGTCAAAGTTTACAAATAGAAACTCCAGCTTATTAAAATACTCTAATTTTACTCAGTAATAGTGGAGGTCTGCTGAACAGCATCTCTTGGAATTCTAGGACCGGATTATTGATGCTGGCCCCAAAGGAAACTATGCTCGATTCATGAATCATTGCTGCCAGCCTAACTGTGAAACACAGAAGTGGTCTGTGAATGGAGACACCCGGGTTGGCCTTTTTGCCCTGAGTGACATTAAAGCAGGTAAGACTCATTTAAGGATTTTGGAACCAGGACTAGGACCAGTTTTTATTATCTAAAAACCCCATTTGTCCTGTAATCCAAAATGAGGCTGCAAACCCCCAAGGACACAAGACTATATTGGTGGTGCCTGGCGGGTACCAGGTCTGTTCTTATTGGTGGTGGAATGGTAAGACACATGTAACCTGAAATTTACCATTTTAGACATTTTAAAGTGTGCCGTTCAGTGGCGTTTAAGTCCATTCACATTGTTGTACAACTATCACTACCATTCATCTCCAGCACTTTTTCTTTTCCTGAACTGAAGATACCCATTAAACAAAAATTCCCTCTTTCCCCACTCCCCCAGCCTCTAGTGACCACCATTTTACCTTCTGGGTCTGATTTTTTAGCTGCTCTAGGAATCTCATGTAAGTGCAGTCATATAATAATTGTTGTGTTGTGACTGACTAATTTTACTTAGCATGATGGTTTGGGCATGCTCTCCAGGCGCACCATGCAGCTTGCAGGATCTTAGCTCTCCAACCAGGGATTGAACCTGGGGCTGTGACATTGAAAGCACTGAGTCCTAACCACTGAAGTGCCAGATAATTCCCTGTATGGTTTTAAAGGAATGAATTTCCAGACCTTTCCGTAACTTATATGAACTCCATAAAAATTGGGCTGCCTTAAAAATCGTCAGCAGTCTAGGTTTCCTTTCACAGTTGACTTTCATCCATTTTGTAAACCAAATAGCCATCTCTCACCCATCTGAACTTTATGGTTTATGAGCCCAAAGCTAAGAAAAACAAAATCCCTCACCTCTTGGGTGTCAAAGAACTGGACGTTTGGAGAATGCACTTTTATGTTGTGGCTGGCCTGGATGCCCATGCCTCTGCGAGTTCAGAGTGAACAAGTGAGCCTGTTGTGTTCAGCACAATATTCAGATGTTTAGTAAACTGGAAGTACATCTGGTAAGATTGAGAGGTTTGAACGTAAACGTATATGATGGATATTTTCCATCAATTAAAGCAACTTCATATTTAGTGTCAAGGTTTTTATGAAAAATTTGAAACATATTATATTGACACGCTCTAAATTTTTTTTTAATATTTAGACTTATGTAAAGTTTGAGTGTAAGGATATACCTAATTTTTCAAAGTAAGTTTTTGCAGGAGTACTAGCAAAGTGTTTAAAGATCACTCTCCCGGGTGGTGCTACTGGTAAAGAATCCTCCTGCCAGTGCTGGAGACATAAGAGATGCAGGTTCCATCCCTGGGTGGGAACGATCCCCCTGGAGGAGGGCATGGCAACCCACTCCAGTATTCCTGCCTGGAGAATCCCATGGATAGAGGAGCCTGGTGGGCTACAGTCCATGGGGTTGCACAGAGTCAGACACGACTGAGAGACTGAGCACATGCGCACACATACACTGTCTCTCTCTCTCTCTACTACCCGCCCCACCCCCACCCCCACCAACTCAAAATGAGACTGGCCTGAGTAGGGTTTTTTTTCCTCTTGTCAAAACAGACTTTACTGGTGGAGCCCCTGGCGGCCCCCGTCCCTGGGTGCCCACCCTGTGCTCAGCGGGCAACCGCTGCGGCATTGTTACCCTGAGTTCTGTCTTTGCTGTTGTTGCACCTTGGAGGGCAACTCTCGGCTTGGGCAGTTCATAATTGACAGTAGCATAGTCCAATGATTCTCAAAGTGGAAATCCTATATGAGCCCAGTCAGTGTTATTTATGTTTACCTCAAGAAACACTAATCGAAATAAAGAGTAATTTGGTCAGCTTTTTGTCTGTTCCCTTTTTTTTCATCTGTAGAAAACCTCTCCTCTCTTCTTCCCCGCTCCTCCCCCATATATTTTTTCTCTTTAATTTAAATATACTGCTGCCCAGGAGTCTTTTAGGCTCTTTAGAATTTTAAAATTTGACAGTTTTCCTGTTTTTAAAATTGAGCCACTAGTTCCTTTCTCCTGTTTTGCATTGCTTCATATGAGGTATTAAATGATGAAAGTAACAATATTTGAGCATCACTGTGCACTTATGTTCTGCTGACTAAATGAAACTGATTTTAAAAATCATAGTGTGTATCAGGTTTTTAGAATGGATGGCCTTCAGAGTAAATTGGGTAGATTTCTGATTTGTAAGAGGAATTATCAACTGAATGCTGTTAAGAGCTACATTTATCAGATGCCAAACTTTGTTCCAAGCTTGCTGTTTAATCCTTACAAAATGAAAGTGAAGTCGCTCAGTTGTGTCTGACTCTTTGCGACCCCATGGACACCAGACTCCTCCATCCATGGGATTTTCTAGGCAAGGGTATTGGAGTGGGTTGCCATTTCCTTCCAGGGAATCTTCCCGACCCAGGGATCAAACCCAGGTCTCCGGCATTGTGGACAGACGCTTTACTATCTGAGCCACCAGGGAAGTCCAGTCCTTAAAAAAGTACTATAAATTATGTGTTATTGTACCTGTGTTGTCTGCATTCTTTGCCCTTATCTTTCTCTCCATCTTTTACCTGTTTTTCTCTCTAATCACCCTAGGGGAAGAAGGGGCAGTGTTCCTCTGTATTAATTATTCAAATGTTAGTCATATGATTTCAGTGCCTATCTCTGTCCTGACTGCTTTTAGTACCACACTTCCACTTCAGACTTTAGTCTGTGTCTGTGGGGATACCTGTTCTACCATGTGCAGCCACAAATTTCTCTGCTCCTAGCGCTGTGTGGGAACTGACCGACCTTGTTCCTGTCCTCCCAAACTGCAGGGGTATCTTCCACGTGTTGTTCTCATTCCTTGTTTATCTCTTCTCCAGTGCCCTTTGTTCTCCCCCCAAATTGCAGATATCTGTATTTTGGACTCTTTTCTAGAATGGCTTTCCTGTGTGCACACTGATACCCTCTGATTAACCCCTCCTGTAGTTTTGTTTGTATAATGGATGCTGAGTGAGCAGCAGGTAATAACAAGTATCCTGCTATCTTATACTTGTGTATTTGGTTGAGTTGCATTGTAAGCCCATTAAATTTGTGAAAATTCAGCTATATATTCAGAAAATTTTAAAAAAGGTTAGTGTGAATAAAAGTACCCATCATTCAGTCCAGTAAGTTCACAGTGGGTGTGAGAGGTTAGATGTGACCCTGCTGATACCCTTGGTCAGTCTCGGTTCCTTCAGGCTCTTCACAATGTGAACCTCTTACCAGGCCACAAGTAATTCTAGCATTAGTACCATTAAAATTCCTAAATAGAAGCCGGCTGCTTTATAATTTACTCAACCAAATTTAAGGAATAATAATCTCTTTCCAATATTAGATGAAAATCTATATTAATTAATCTCACTGATAGAAGATATATCATTCTGCAGTGGGAAATCTTCCTCAGTTTTGACAGTTTTAACTGAAGAATTATCACTTTGTACATTAATGGTAAGCCATTACCCCTACCCAGGGACAGTCTCGTTGTATATTTCTGTAAAATTCTTCTGTTTGTTAGGCTTTCCCTAACACACTTTGATTTTGAATGTTTGTGTGATTTATTTGCTCTCAATTTTGATGAAATGCACTTGTGAGAAAAAGGGGAATTTTTGTATGTTAAATTTGTAATTCTCCTATTAAAGTTGACATATTCCTGCTGTGTGCAGTATGTCATTCTCAGTAAGCTTGTAAGATTGTTATCTGCATTTAACAAATGGACTCTCAGGCTCAGCTCACCCAGCTAGACTGTGGTGTAACTGGGATGTAAAGCCAGGGCTTAGGTCTTGTTGTCTAGAGTTCCTAATACTATTCTGTATTGACTTGTCTCTCGAGTGCTGCCAGGTAAGATGTTCACTTTGGGACAGACGACAGACAGGCTTCCTTCACACTTAGCTTTCACAATGCCTGGCACATCAGTGCATAAATCGCATTTTGTTGTTTTTGGTAATAATACAATTTGAATCTGAATGGTTAGAAAAAAAATTCAAAACAACTTGGGTAACACCTCGATGGTAAAAATTGTTTTAAGTATTACTTGTTAGGTCATACTTGTTAGGTTTTTCTGTTGTTCAGTTACGTTAGTTGATTAATATTGTTATTAGATTCAAATTCATTAACGTTATTAATATAGTGGGATTAAAGTTAATATGCCCTTTTATTCCTCTTAAAAACTAACCTTGTTCTCTTGGTAGTCTGTATCTTTTGTGGTTAATACAGAACTGTTGGAATTAAAACTATTGATACTAATACTTTCATGGTCTCCTATGCAGGCACTGAACTTACCTTCAACTACAATCTAGAATGTCTTGGGAATGGAAAGACCGTTTGCAAATGTGGAGCCCCAAACTGCAGTGGCTTTTTGGGTGTAAGGCCAAAGGTACCTGTTAAACGTTTGCATCAAGGATAATGGTGTGGTCATTTCTCCTAACCTGTTGGCAGGACTGAGTATTTAAGAAGGTGTCTGTTTGAAATGATGACATTGAATATTTGTCATTAGGGACACTGGCAATTTAAGCCTTCTAATAACCAGTTTGGTACACTAGAGAAGGTCTTTGGGTATTGTTGAAGTGTTTTGAGTAATCTGACTTCTAATTAATGATACCTTTGAAGCTAAAAAAGATGTAAAATAGGAATCTATAAGGTAGGTTACTTCCCATATCTCTATTGCTCTTAGTCAGTCTTACATTTCCTAAGAAACTACTTAGATTCTCAGTCTCTCTTTGTGTCTTTCTTTTTAAAGATATTAGAGAATCTGATATTGAATTTAAGATTCTAAATGTAGTATAAGATTGTAGATAAACATAGGACCCTTATTTTTTTCTTAAGGACCTTTAATCTTTTTTTTTTTTTTTTTAACATTTTATTTTTTATTG
>NW_011494810.1:2622924-2636190 GCF_000754665.1 Bison bison bison | reverse complement strand
AATTTTATTTTGTATTGAAGTATAGCTGAATAACAATGTATACATACAAGAACCCTTAATCTTAACCATGTGCCATGTAACAGAGTATAAACTTTGTTGTATCTTATATCCTGTTTTTTTATGTATACGTTAACTGAATTATAATTCTATGTTAAAAATTGTTGTTTATAATTCATAGATATTATTTTAAAATACTTTCTTGCTGTTACATTATTTATTAACCATCATTTTCAATGACTGTTAAAGTTTTTATATATTGAATGAACCATAATAGGTGAATATCTGGATGCTTCCTGAGTTACTCTTACCATAAGTAACAGCATGCTAAAAATTGAAGTTTAACTTTGATACAAAGTACACAGTGACTCCAATTGGGTATTTCTTGTTATACGTCTTTGATAGTGAAGTCAACATTAAGAACTGAAAAGTGAAAATTAGCATGAAACTATTTAATAAAAGGATCATTTTGACCTATAATATATGAAGAACACCCAGTAATTATTCTTTTATCTATTAAATAAGAAAATGTATATTGGATTTTGTTTTTTGTTTTGTTGGTAGGTTAAATGGTCTTGTTTCTTAAGGTATTCAGTGGATTTAGTCCCTGTAAATTAAAATAGTAACAGAATTTAATGGTGTTTGGTGTACTTGGGATGTCTGTTTCTGTATCCTTAAGGTCTGTGTAGCACTTCACAGGTGAATCAGTGAGAGAGAAATTTGAGAACAGAAGTTTAGAAATGGGAGGAGATCACTGTGGGCTGGCAATAAACTGGATTGGTCCTGGATGTTTCTAGGCCAAGGTAAATAATGTGATAAAACCATGCAGTTTGGTGGCCGCATGTGGGCTGCAGGGAGCACACAGTAGACCTGCTGGCTGCTCCAGGGTCTGTCTTGGCAAGTGGTGGATATGAACCTAAACTGATGTAGATAAAAACGCAAAGACCACACGCTAGTTTTCTGTGTCTTGCTGGAACATGGCTCATATGAAGAGCTCAGTGAAGGTTTGTTGAATAAATTTAGAAATGTGTGTGACCCAGAGAAGTCTCCCTTAGTTTTGAAATTAGACAAACTTAAGAATAAAAATAAAACGTATCATTAAAGGATGATCTTTAATACCAGTCTTGTGTGTCAACATAAAGCAGCATATTTCTCTTTTATTGCACTCAGGTGGTAGGAGTAGTTGATGTCAGATACACTTAGTTCTACCATTTATTGGGTACCAATGATATGCCCTGTGCCTTTTTCTGCATTTTTTTATCTTCACAATAGTCTATGAGGACTGTCTTTCCAGAGGAGAGTCTGAAGCACAGAGAGATTAGTTAACCTGGTTAAGATCATACAACTAATGTGTCAACAATATTTGACCTCTAGAATCAACCCATTGCCACAGAGGAAAAGTCAAAGAAATTCAAGAAGAAGCAACAGGGGAAGCGCAGAACCCAGGGTGAAGTCACAAAGGAGCGAGAGGATGAATGTTTCAGCTGTGGGGATGCTGGCCAGCTCGTCTCTTGTAAGAAGCCAGGCTGCCCCAAAGTTTACCATGCAGACTGTCTCAATCTAACCAAGCGACCAGCAGGTTGGTGCCAAAATCCATTTAGAGTTCTCTTTGTTCTCCGCTAGAATTCTCAGAGCCCTTTGGTCTTCCCATGCATAATATTGAGGGGTGGTATGGTTCATGTTCTCACCATCAAAATAAATGACAACAAAGACTATAGAAAAGGGAACAGAAACTCATTTGCTCCATGAAGCATTTTACGTTAGTTTATCCTCCCACCAGCCCGTAAAGATGAGGCCTTTTTACCTTCCCATGTTCCAGATGAGGAAACTTGAGTCTTGACTTGTCACATTAAAGCGTATAGATGCAGGGACTGGCTTGAAGCCACAAGTTTTCTGACTTTAAGCCCACTACATCATGTTCACTCTCTAGAGAAAGAGACGCTGAGAAAGAGTGGAGCTTCTAGGTGATTATAGCCCCCTCTGGCTCACTTCCCTCTGAAAGAGATGCAGTTGTGTTAGTAAACACAGGAGAACCTATGCAAGCAGGTGTGGTACTCAGAAATATGTGGCTTGAAAAATTGTCACTGATCTTTGGATGATAATTTGACGTAAGAGGAGTTCAGGGATTTGGGTGTGTGCTATGTATTTTAAACAACAGAGGTGAGAAACTATTCTGGGTGACACGCACCATTAGCGGCCTGCTTCTGGGAACTGCAGAAAGAGAACTTTGGGTTGGGAGTGAGAGGAGTTTGTCTGAAAATTAGCTTTTCTTCAGTATGTGGTTGCCAGGATAATGAAATAATAGAAACTGAGATACCTTGGGGGCAAGGCCATAACACTGATTTCAGTGCCAGGAAATGGGGAATTGTTTCAGAAGCAATTACTCGGGGTCATAGCTGGCATGAGTTGTGATAGACCTCATCTTGCCAATTCTAGAGCCAGGAGTGAGCTCTAGCATAGTTGACTTGGAAGGAGCTGGGATGGAAACAGCTGTCCATGTCAGAGACTCTGGTATCATGAAATGAGGATAAAAGAGAACAGCTTAGGTTGGCTTTGGGTCTTTTCTGCTGATTCTTTGTAGACAACACAGATTAAATTTGTTCTAATTTCCAGTTTTAATGTTGAGCAGAGAGAAATCTGTTTCCATTGTTCACCGTGTGTATCTACTCCCTATTCCTAGTAACAATGAAGTAAGCAGTTTAATTGGCTGATGTTTTCCCCCTAGAGTTAAATATTTAAAGGCCACGTAGGACAAATGTAATTTTTAAATATAGAAAAGTAATATGTTCACATTCCATCTAAGGGGAGCTTTGGGTTTGGTTTTGTTGCTGTTTCTCTCCTTGTTGGAATTAGTCATAGAAATCAGGGCTTACTCCTTGGTGCTGGTTGTTTACCGACTGCTGCCTTCCGCAGAGAGCTTGTGCCTCTTGTCCATATCCCCTCCCTCAGGATCTCAGCTTTACTTTCTGCAAAACATGTAGAAACAACAGCCAAATATTAAGTCACAACTGAGTATCAATTAAAAACCAAGTCGGTTTTGTTTTGTTGTCGTTGTTTCTCTCCTTGTTGGAAATAGTCATAGAAATCAAGGTTTACTCCTTGGCTATTGTTGTTTACTCCTGCTTGGTTTTTAATTGATACTTAGTTGTGACAATATTTGGCTATTATTTGTACACATTTCGCAGAAAGTAAAGCCCAGATCCTGAGGGAGGGGATGTGGGCAAGGGGCACAAGCTCTCGGCAGGAGGCAGCAGTTTGCAATCACTCCTTTGACTTCGTTCCAGAGCCGTGGCCCATCTCAGGCATGTTTTGTTTTCCTTAGTTTGTGTTTCACTTCTGTATTTTCAGGGAAATGGGAGTGTCCTTGGCATCAGTGTGACATATGCGGAAAGGAAGCAGCCTCCTTCTGTGAGATGTGTCCCAGCTCCTTCTGCAAGCAGCATCGGGAAGGGATGCTCTTCATCTCCAAACTGGATGGGCGCCTGTCTTGTACTGAGCATGATCCCTGTGGGCCCAACCCTCTGGAACCGGGGGAGATCCGTGAGTATGTACCTCCTCCAGTACCACTGCCTCCAGGCCCAAGCACTCACCTGGCAGAGCAATCATCAGGAGTGGCTGCTCAAGGGCCCAAGATGTCGGACAAGCCATCCGCTGACACCAACCCGTCGCTGTTGCTGTCCAAAAAAGCTCTGGCAGGGACTTGTCAGAGGCCCCCGCTGCCTGAAAGGCCTCCTGACAGAACTGACTCCAGGCCCCAGCCTGTAGATAGGGTCAGGGACCTTGCTGCGTCAGGGACCAAACCCCAATCATTGGTATCCAGCCAGAAGCCATTGGACAGGCCACCTGCAGTGGCAGGACCAAGACCCCAATTATCTGACAAACCCTCTCCCGTGACCGGCCCAAGCTCCTCACCCTCAGTCAGGTCTCAGCCACTGGAAAGACCTCTGGGGACAGCTGACCCAAGGCTGGATAAATCCATAGGTGCTGCCAGCCCAAGGCCCCAGTCACTGGAGAAAACCCCTGTCCCTACGGGCCTGAGACTTCCACCGCCAGAGAAACTGCTAGTCACCAGCGGTCCCAAACCCCAGACTTCAGACAGACCCCCTGACAAATCCCATGTCTCTTTGTCCCAGAGACTTCCACCTCCTGACAAAGTACTGTCAGCTGTGGTCCAGACCCTGGTAGCTAAAGAAAAAGCACTGAGGCCCGTGGACCAGAATACTCAGTCAAAAAATAGAGCTGCTTTGGTGATGGATCTCATAGACCTAACTCCTCGCCAGAAGGATCGGGCAGGTTCACCCCATGAGCTCACACCACAGGCTGATGAGAAGATGCCAGTGTTGGAGTCGAGCTCATGGCCTGCCAGCAAAGGTCTAGGACAGATACCACGAGCTGTTGAGAGAGGCAGTGTGTCAGATGCTGTCCTTCAGCCACTGGGCAAAGCAGCGGCCACTTCAGAACACTCCTGGCAAGCTGTTAAATCACTCACCCAGGCCAGACTTCTTTCTCAGCCCCCTGCCAAGGCTTTTTTATATGAGCCAGCAACTCAGGCCTCAGGAAGAGCACCTGCAGGGGCTGAACAGACCCCAGGGCCTCCCAGTCAAGCGCCAGGCCTGGTGAAGCAGGTGAAGCAGATGGCTGGGGGCCAGCAACTACCTGGACTTGCTGCCAAGAGTGGGCAGTCCTTCAGGCCTCTTGGGAAGTCGTCCCTTTCCACTGAAGAGAAGAAGCTGGCACCCACAGAGCAGAGTCCCTGGGCCCTGGGCAAGGCCTCGCCAGGGCCAGGGCTCTGGCCCATGGTGGCTGGACAGACACTGGCACAGTCTTGCTGGTCCTCCGGGAGCACACAGACACTGGCACAGACTTGCTGGTCTCTTGGAAGAGGGCAAGACCCTAAACCAGAGCAAAGTACACTTCCAGCTCTTAACCAGGCTCCTTCCAGTCACAAGTGTGCAGAGTCAGAACAGAAGTAACACCAGTAAATGCCACGTGACCAGACCAGCCACCCCCAGGGTTCTTGGGGAAGGGAAAAATCTTTTTCCCTCTTAAAAAGAACAGACCCCAACACTTTTCCACTGTTATTCTTTCCTTATATCCCAGCATTCAGAACTCTTGTGACATTAGCCAGTGGGGGGGCTTGTGGTTGTGTGAGCCATGTATGGAAGTCCAAGTGGGCCCCAGCCAAGGAAACAGACAGACGCGGGTCTCTTTCCCCCTGACCTTTACTCATGGTGAACTTGAAATAAAAAGTCCACTCTGGAGTCAAGCATGGGATTCAATTCCACTGGTCAGGTTGGAAGGTAGTAGGGCTCTCAAAGCTCTATCTAATCCTGCCAAGCCCCACTGAGGGTACCTGATGAATCCTTGGGAGGAACTAATACCCATTCAAGTCGGTGGTGATTTCTTGAACATCTGTGTGTGCTAGGTGTGGTACTAGTCACTGGCAGGAAATACAGAGATAAATAAGACCTGATCCCTGTGAGCCTAACATGCCTGCCTGGGTTCTCAGGTTGTTTTTAAAGAACCTTTGACCAGGAAATAAATAACAGGAAGTTTGAGGGGCCCTGGGGCTCTGGGCTCATTTTGTAATGTCCTTTGTGGCCCCAGAAGTGGTTGTTCTTGAGTGTCTCCTGGTCAGGTGTCCCTGTGTGCGTGTGCATGCATGCAAGCTCATGCAGAGGTTTCCTCTATAGGCAGGAGGGGGCTGCACCAAAGCCAAGGGCTGTGGCTAGGCAGCCGGTGCTGCCTCTGGCTGGGCTCTGCAGAGTCTAAAGATCTGTCCTTGGTGGAGCAGTTGGTTGAGGGGCTGGGCTCTATGAGGACACAGCTTTCCCTCGGTGTAAGAAGGCAATTGGCAAGCTTACCTTCCTTTTCTACAAACTTTCCTCCTTTTACATCAACTCACCCCAAGCCTGTCCCCCAAACACTCAGGTGCTTTCAGATTTCAGAGTCTCGGGCAGTAGATCTAGGGAATCTGGCAAACTCTGGGCTAGATCCACCACCAGCTCAGGAAGAATGCCAGATCCTGGCGAGAAATTACTTATCTTCTGATCCTTTGCCCTCCTACCTGAATGGAGGAGTCGTCATCTTCACTAGTGGATCCTATCACCCTCTCCCTGAGAAATGGTGTGTTCCGTGTTGAGAGCGCCTACCTGCTGACTTAGCCTAAGGGCAAGCCAGAACCCCTCCCCTATGACTGGCAAGATGGGGCGTACAGAGCAATGTCCAGCCTAAGAGATGACTCCTCATAACTGCTGATTATCTGTTACTGCTGCCCTGAGCTGGGGCCCAAGGGCTGGGAAATCTGTTGGTGCTACCCCGCCCTACCATTCACCCAGCTCACTGACTGCCAACAGGAAGTGCTGTTTGGCCAGTTCCTTCCCATTCACCCACCCTCTCGTCCCTAGACCAAACATGTTTACCTCTGCTTCGCCAATGCAGCCAGCAGCTTTAGCCAACAGGCCGTCTCCTGGCCCCAGTGTCTCCTGGCCATTTCTGTCTCTCAGTTATGGCTTTTATACCCTCAACAGGATTCTGTATTGTCCCAATTTCTTCCTCCTGAGTTTTTATTGAGGTTATTCCCATCACTTCTAAGGAGGGAACAATAGTTGTTTTAGAAGCATTTGCGCTTTATATAAAGATTTTAAAAAGAATTTGCTTTTATTTCCCAAAGTCTGTCTCTGGGGTTGAGACATTTGAACTCAGGCAGAGACAAGAGGCTGGGCAGAGCTGCCCTGAGTTTAGGGGCCTATTCTTGCATCTCACTTAGACCTCAGACTCTCCTCTGTAAATTCCACCTGCCTAGTTCTCCCCTTTCATCCTCTCTCTTCCCACATCATCAGAGAGGAAAAGCTCTTTGTTTAAGAGGAAGAGAAAACAAAGCATCTTATTTTCTTTTAAAAAATTTTAAACCATGGAAAAGATATTTTTAAAGAAATCCACCCAAAACATTAAAGTTCATTATATTAAGTATTTATCATGTGTGAGAATAAGAAGTATATAACTGCAGCTAGTAGGTCCCTTTCCCTAATCTCTTAGGTTGTATGAGTAGGATCTGCTTGGTGCCAGTCCTGTGCCCTTTTTCTCCTGTCATCTGTAGTTGTGATCAGAAAAAAATAACTGCACTGCGCTGTCAGAATCTTTCCACTATGTTGTGTGTTCAATTACCGTAGCTCTTTGTTTCATGAAATAAACTGTGAATTTTTTTGGGGGGGGTGGGTATGCAGGCTATGTAAAATTTTTAAGAGGAGAAGTCTGATCATGAAGTAGCTTCTCTGATATAGGCTTTGGTAGGTAATTGACTTGACAGCCACTCTAGATGTCTCACAGGACAGGAAGGAGTGAGGGAAAGGTGGACCACTCTGTGGTTTTCAGTTTTCCATTCTCCATCATTCACTGGAAGCTTCCTTCCAGACCTGCCTAGTAAACAACTTCTGAACTGTGCTTGGATTGGGGGAGGCAGGGTAGCTCTTTAAATGGATGGACAGCCAGCCAGAGTTTTGGGGGGGCCATTGAAAGATTCTTAGATTGATTGGAAACTAGACATTCAACTCAGGCCCATGAATAGCATTGGATACTAGATTGTTGACATCATGAAAGCAGTCACTGTACAATTAGAAGCAGAGTCAGAAAGACTTTTGGAAAAAGAGACTCCTGCATTCAAAGGGGGGTGGTGACCTTGCCAGCCTTTGGGGATTTTCCTGGAGCCTGTACTGAGACCTTTTCTCCAGGGACTGTGAATTGGCAGTTAACAGGAAATCTTTACTCTTAGAAACTCCTGATCTTTGTGTAAGGTGGTATTTTGGCATTTGGCCAAGTGTTTATAAATCAGGATCTCAAAGAGTCTGCCTCTAAGCTGGTTCCCCAGGAAGCCTTTTTGAGGAGGAAGCCATAGCTTCCACAAGTAGCTGGAGAACTAATACCTCCCTTAGCCCTGTTCAGAAGAAAATTATGAAGACTTGAAATTTGTATTCAAAGCCTCATTTGCTTCTCTACTGGAGCAAACCCATTCTCATAGCAAAATAGTTGTTGCTACAACAGCATTTAAGTTTTTTTAAATGTCTGCTTCCCCCTGAAGTTACTAAGTTTGAAGTGATTTAAATCACTGTGTTGATACTCTTCTGAACAACTACCAAATCCACCTCTTTAGCATTGATATAAATAGTTGTTTTATTCTTTACATTCTCCACCCCACACTACAGTCAGGGCATGAAGTGCATCAGCGATCCTTTTCCAGGCTTGGCAGCATCTACTCACTGGAGCTGGACTCGCACGTTGCCTCATGAGAAACAGAGTGGCAGGAAGGAAGTTGGTCCTGGCAGCTTCCCCTGTGGAGAAGAATCAGGAGAGCACTAAACGTGGATGGATTTTATTTTATTTTTTGCATCAGCTCCTATAAAAAGTGGGTTTTCTCCAAGGCTTTTTGGGGGGGGATATCTTCATCCTCTTGGTATTTGTCAACCAGGAGGTCAGAGTTAGCCCAGTGTCCTCACCTCTCTGAGACCATACCAGGAAAGGAGGTGGGACAAGCCCCTGTTCCTCCTGAATAATGACTGGGCTGTTCCATGTGTCCGACATTCCAGATCATTTAGAGCTCAGTAGCTGCTGCATGTAACTTTCATTGACTGTGGCCCATTAGCTCTCAGCTGAGCTTCCTAGGGCTAGTGTAGCAGGGCCAGCGGTTGCTATAGTGTAAATTGAAAAAAGAATAGGTAATTTGCTTTGTACACACACAAAAATGTAATGATGGTGCTAATTTCCTGGTAAAAATAAGCACTGCCAAGGGTTGAAGGACTGGTGACTTGAGAAACCTAGAATCCTGTTTGGGAGGAAGAGATCTCATGTCTTAGTTTCCTCGAGGTTCTGTTAGGAGAAGGTAGAGCCTTGGTGAGTCCTGCACCCGACCCTGGGGTGATCCAGTGCAGTCCAGAAGCGGAATACACGCTGTGTGCAGATGAGGGAATTCTTTGAGTTTCTCAGGGCTGGTGTTACCTTGTCCACAGCCTCCGTCCACACTGCCTGAACAGGTTGGTAGAGAGCTCCAGGTGTGGGATCTCCCTCAGATACCTTCTGCCCCACTACCTCTTCACTCTCATGGGGGCACCTCTATTGCTTATGAAGACTAAGGATATTATTTCTTAAGGAAGTGGAAAGAGTTTATTTTAATTAAAAATCCACAGCCTGGGCAGAAACATTTCCTATCAACATAAGCAAAAATAGCACATGTGGTCCCTTTTCTAGAGTTACTTTCCTGTGACTCTCAAAACATCAGGCTCTTTAGGGGCTTCAGGTATAACACCTTGGAAATCCAGCAAACCTTTGCAGATAAGAGGTGAGCCCAGGGAGCAGGAGCAGAAATGATTGGTTCTGGTGCTTTAGACTCGCAGGGTTGGGGCAGAGAACAGGCAGTCTCCAGGTCTGAGATGCGTGCTGCCTGTGTGCATGTAGGTGAGAGTGTTGAAGATGGGCGAGTGCAGCACACAGGAGCTCATGGAAGAGCAGCTTTCTAAGTCTTGGCAAAAAAAAAAAATAAGCTGACAATAAGAGATCTCTTTATATTTTTAAGGGGCAAAAGGGGGTGTCAGCTGAGGTCCATCACTCTTTTTGCCCCCCTTCACCCCAATAGATTGTCAGCGGTAAGTGAAACTCTTAGTGAAAAAGAGGGGAGCCTGTGCTAGGAGTCCCCATAAACATGTACTGTAATTCTTTGTATATAGAAAAAAAATTACTGTAAAGTAAAGTTTAACTTTACTCTTATGGCCCTTGCCCTGTGTTTTGTTTTGTTGTCCGTGGGGAGATAGAGCCTAACAGGAGGGAGGGTGTGGCGTGAGAGCAGAAGCCAGACTCTGAGGTGGTTCCCAGATGGGGACATGGAGCTGAGCCCTTCCTCCAAGCCTCTCAGGGAAGTGGTGTGGGTTTCCTCCCAGTAGCCACTGCTGTCAGAATGTCTTTCTGCTGCTTTTGGGAGTGGCTGGTGTCAGTCTCAGTCCCTGCCCAGGAGGCCTCCATCACCCACACAAAGGAAGGGTTATTTTGAGGAATTGGTTTTTAAAAAGGAACTGGAACCAAAGCACTTTTCTGATTATGAGTCTAGCCATCTTGGCCAAGTTTTTAAAGAGGCAGGTGCTAAGCACTGCAGAAGACCCAGCCCAGGCCTAAAATGGGATAGTGAGGCAAAGAGGCTGAGCATCCCATGCCAGAAAGGGAGGGCTGCTATAATGCTTCCTTGTGAAAAGGAAAGGTCAGTCCTGTGGACAGTAACATCTGGTTCTTCTGAAGTATCTTGACAACCAAGGCCCAAAAATAATACTTTCAGGGAACCCTGGAAATCACTTCCCTTTTTGACTTTGTCCTGAACTTCCTGCCCCAGGAAAGAATAGGGGAAAACAAGCATTTAGTCCTGCAGTTAACATTTCAACCATACTCTTCATAGTCTTGAACTGGGTACTAGTCACCTCATTTTAAATGGAGAACACAGCCAAGTTTGAGTCCCTTTTCTGGGTAGCTGAGTTAGAGCCCAATCTGGATCTCTTAAGACCTTTCTAAGTCTTGCAGAACCTGTAATTTGTCTACTATTAAGCCACATTATAGCATGTTGCTGGGAAGCTTAGGCTCTGAGCCACAGGGATGACTCACAGACCTAGACGTGACAGAGGTGCAGTAGAGCCAGCCAGTCTGAGGCAGAAATGCTTGACCCTTTGATCTCTGGATACCACCTGAGTGCCTTTCAAGTTCTTAACACCAAGAAGGAACCATGTGAACTTTGCACTGCCCCAACTCCAGCTTTTCACCCTATCTCTGCCCCCACCAAAGAACCCAGCAAAGGGCCCTTTTGCTTCTCCATTATCTCAGCTGCAACCCTAGGGTGAAGCCACTTGGTTTCAGGAAAATAAGACCTGAGAAGAACCCTGATTATAGGAAGTGAGGCCAACCAGTTGGCCCCAGAAAGTCCTAGGTGTCCTGACACCCAATCCAGACAGCAGGGAAAGGGGTTGAGTGTAATTCACAGTGCATTGATTTTATTTACAAATCAGAAGCCATTTAAATAATCTGTAGACACAACTGCTGTCCAGGGCAGAAGCCTGGGGTCCAAATCAGCCCTTACCCTCTTTGTGCCCATCAGTCAGCCCCAATGCTGTCTCCGCTCCATGGGCCAGCACAGGCAGGTGCCACCTCTGCTGCCATGGGAAACCAGGTAGCTCAGATGCTTGATCACCCAAGCCCGACAAGAGCTAGGGCCAGCTTCCCTGGGAGAATCCCCCCCAGGCCAAGTGAGTGGTGACTCAGTGATGACAACAGCTGTAGAAGTAGGGGTTTGCCTTCTGGCCCAGGTCCACGCCCTTGTCCTCTGTCAAAGAGAGAGGTGGTATAGCTCAACATACTGTTGGGGGGCGGGGGTCAGGTGCTATGGGCCTAAAGGGAGTCTCCACAGGAGCTAAGGAAGGACACACCTGTCATCACCTGGAAGGCGGCCACACTGACGTAATCCTCTGCGACTTTCTGGAAGAGCTCGTCTGGCAGGAAAAAGGGCGATCAGTGAGGACCAGATGCTAGGAGCCCAGGGATCACATAGTAACCCAGCCCTCTGGGCTTTTCTCTGCCTCCTTTGTTGCCCCTGTGTGCTCTGCTGTGAGGCCAAGGACAGCACTCACCCACACTCTGGCCTGTCTTGCTGGATGTTTCAAAGAGCTGAGCTTTGATATCTGTAAAGAGAAATGACTAAAGCCTCTTACCTGAGAATTAGGTGGGGACAGACTAGCAGTTCAGGGACTCTTCTGAACCCCACAGATGCAGGGAGGCCGGAGAAAGTCTACTGTGGGGGATCTTGCCAAGGCAGCCCCCTTTTTCTGTGCCCCCCCCAAGCCGCCACTTCCATCCCCACCCCACTCCCAACCCAAGGAGCAAAGGAGCAGCTACTGTCTGCATAATCCTGAACGTCGTGGAAGTCCACTCGTCGCCGCCGCCTGTCCTCCTCCAGCAGGTCACTCTTGGTGCCACACAAGTAGATCTGACAGCCCTGGAGCAGAAGACAAGGTCAGGGTCACTTCCCTTGGACCCCCAGACCCCCAGCCCCTGCCTGGTCTGGTGAGGTCAGGCCACCTACCTCCTCTTGGTTGCGCAGTTCCTTCACCCAGAACTTTGCCCGTTCAAAGCTGCTGCTGTCTGTCAGGTCTTGGTGTGGAACACAGGAAACACAACCAAGGGTGAGGAGCTGTTCTGTAAGGCCAGCCTGGCACCCTCCCCTTCTTGTTTGAGGAACAGGCCCAAACTCTTCTTACCATAGCAGACGATGGCAGCCTTGGCGCCCCGATAGTAGATTCGGCTCATGGCCTCATAGCGCTCAGAGCCTGCTGTGTCCTGAAGGGCAGGGGGAGGCTCAGCCCTGGCCTGAGTTACGGAGCTATACTCCCCACGACCTCAAACTAATATGTCCTCCAGACCCCTATTTTTAAATTGGGGTCTAGAGAACAGAAACCTCCGTGAGCCCACAAGTCAGTACAAGGCAGGACCTACACCTCCTCAAGAATGGGTTTTCCCAGATTATGTGCCCAGAGAACTTACCCAAATACCCAAAGTCACCGTCCGGTCTCCGACAGACATCACCTTGGCTACGAAGGCGGCCCCAATGGTCTGCAACCAAGGGGAAGCGATCAGAACCCCGCGTGTCGGCTAGCCCCACATCCCCCTCAACACCCGCGATGGGCCCCCTCGGGCGCACTCACATTCTGATAAGGCCCCACCAGGAAGCGGTCGTGCACGTATCGCTCCACCAGGCTCGTCTTGCCTACGTACTCCTTGCCCAACATCACCACCTTGACGTCCACGCGCTGCCCGCTCATGCTCCCGGGGCCGCCTCACCCGCGTCAGGGTCCTGAGCCGGGGCGCGAGGCAAACCGGGATCTCCGCTCCGACAGGCAGCGCCCTTAACCTCAGTCCCCGACCCCAGGCGCCAATCTAAGGTTCCACACGCCGCAACGAGCTTGAGCGACGACAACGCCTCCGTCCGCCCCGGCTTTTAGGGCCCAGGAATTCTCCTAAGAGCCTGGGACCCGGGGCGGCCTGGGAGCGCGCGGGGCAGCGCCCTTAACGGCGCCGCACGCCGCCGCCCGACTTGCTAGCTCGCTCTGCCGCTCGCTCGCCCACCTAGCTTAGAGGCCGCGCCGGCACAGATCCCCCACCGAGCCAGGGGGCTCCTCCAACCCAGCTCCGGCCCGCAGCGCCGCGACTCCAGCGGTGGCGGGGGCGGGGAAGGGGAGAGGGGTGTAGGGG
>NW_011494810.1:2621590-2622824 GCF_000754665.1 Bison bison bison | reverse complement strand
GGAAGGAGAGTTTGGGGGCGGGGTCTTCGGGTCACGTGGGCAGGCACCGGAAGAGGTGGGTACTTCACTGCTGAGCCGGAAGTGGCGCGCGGCCCGATAATTCCTCATGGCGGCGGCTGCGGCGGCGGTGGCTGGTTGGGTGCGGCGCTGTAGCGATTGATCTGCTGCTAGCCTGGCGGCTGAGCGTCGAGCTCCAGCCCGGCCTCCGCGTGCCCCTCGGGCTCCGCACCCCTGATGCTGCTCGGGCGCTGAGCCCGCCCCGGCCGGGACGATGGTGAAGTATTTCCTGGGCCAGAGCGTGCTCCGGAGTTCCTGGGACCAAGTGTTCGCTGCCTTCTGGCAGCGGTACCCGAATCCCTATAGGTACGTGGTCCTGGGAAGAGCAACCCTCCCACCTCGCTGTTTGGAGATCGGAGTCTGGGGGCCGGGAAAGACTCGACTTCGAGTGGGGGGATCTCCAGAGCCTGGCCATGTTTAGGGCAGAAGAACCCTATCGGATAAGCGGCCGGACTAGGCCCGCAAGGTACTGGAAGGAGGCTGGGCCTGGGCAGTGGATTACTTGAAGCCCTAGTCTTAAGGTTCTCTCATCTCAGTGTGGTGAGACAGGAAGAGGAGGCAGCACAGGAATTGGGGAGGGATCTTGGGGTTGGAAGTCTGAGCACTTGCCTGCTTCTCTGCCCTTGACTGCTCTCCAGTGGTGCAATAAATCTGGAGGTCCATCCCTGCTGGAATGCCCAGGAATCCAGGTCAGCGAGGGGGCGGGAGTTGGAATTTGCCCTGGGAGAGGCTCAAGGGCTCCAGTTTAGGTCTGAGCCACAACCACAGCTTACTCTGAAAGTTTGGGAAAGGGCCTGGCCATTCTGAGCGTGGAGGCTCCAGATGGGAACCTCAGCAGGCAGTCTCCCAGGGTCAGGCTCCTGAGGGTGACCTTCACCCTGACACCTGCAGCAAACATGTCTTGACGGAAGACATAGTGCACCGAGAGGTGACCTCTGACCAGAAGCTCCTGTCCCGACGACTCCTGACCAAGACGAACAGGATGCCCCGCTGGGCTGAGCGACTGTTTCCTGCCAATGTTGCTCACTCAGTGTACATCCTGGAGGATTCTATTGTGGACCCACAAAACCAGACCATGACCACCTTCACCTGGAACATCAACCACGCCCGGCTGATGGTGGTGGAGGAACGATGTGTTTACTGTGTGAACTCTGACAAGTGGCTGGGCCGGAATCCG
>NW_011494810.1:2614394-2621490 GCF_000754665.1 Bison bison bison | reverse complement strand
CCCCCCCCCCCCGAAACTAGAGAGCTCTGGATACATGTGGCTAAGGAACCATGAGAGAGCTTCTATGGTTCAAGCAGATCTGTAGAGTGATGGCTCTAGAGTACAAACTCGGGTGGTCTTTCCAGCCGGTTACCTTCTCTAGGCCTGTCTTCTAACTTGTTCATACAGTGGAGAAGGAATACCTGTTTTCCACTTGTAAGTGCTAAATGCAGGGCACTCAAACTGTGCCTGGCAGGAGTATGGGTTGGGCCACAGGCGTCATGCTGAGAGGAGACAGTGGTTTTCAAACATCAAGCCTCCAGGGTACCTTGCAGGTACCTCAGAGGGGAGAGGACTGGGCCTGCCCCCTTCTCTGACAATCTAATGTAATGGATTTCTGCCTGAGATTTTAGGGCAAGGAGAGGGAAGTTCCACATACCTTTGATTTCTTGCTTAAAAAAAGACTTGAAAACCCATGGTTTATTAGTTTAAGGAACATTTCATCTATGAGTACCTTGAAAGCTTTCAGGACACTTTTATTCTCTATGTGTTAATCGGCACAGTAACACAGGGAAGTGGGTCTTACTCTATTGTGCAAAGAGAATAGTGAAGTTCAGGGAGGGGAAGTGTGCTGCAAAATCACAGAATGAGTCACCTTAATGCTTTGCCCCAGAGTCATCTGAGGGCCCTATCTCTGTGTTTTGTAAATTACTAAGATAAGATCTCTGAGACCTTTCAATTCAGCTGTGACAGGTGTCTTTTTAAGTGTTTCTCTTGGATGTGCAGGTCCACTTTCTCCTCTCTGATAAGGATAGCTGTGGTAATTGCCAGATTTCCTTTTCTGTTTTTGGATTGCTGGCAGCTTAAGGGCCAAAGAGGGTGGTCATAGTGTTAGTTGCTCAGTGGTGATGGACAGGGAAGCCTGGTGTACTGCAGTCCATGGGGTCACAAAGAATCAGACACAACTGAACTCAATTGAACTGTGTCTCTTTACAACCTGATAGACTGTAGCCCACCATGCTCCTCTGGCCCTGAAATTCTCCAGGTAAGAATACTGGAGTGGGTTGCCATTTCCTTCTCCAGAGGATCTTCCTGACCCAGGGATCAAACCCAGGTCTCCCTCATTGCAGGCAGATTCTTTACCATCTGAGCCACAAGGGAAGCCCAAAATGGTTGGCAGGCAGGCTGAAAACACCACAGACATTTCTTGAGTTTATGTGCCTTTTAGTGTAAAGGGTCAGAGGAAAGAGAGTCATTTTGAGAGAGCAAAATGACTTTTTCTTTTTATCTTCCTACTCTCTTCCTGAAGTGCCATTTGAGACTGCAGTAAGGTAAGGGAAAGAATGCTTTCCTTCATGAAAAGAGGCAGGGGATCAAATTGATGTGTAACTTGGCCTAGTGAAGGACTCCCACGCGATTGTGGTTGACTTGCCTGCCTGCACAGGTGGTGGAGGAACGATGTGTTTACCGTGTGAACTCTGATAATAGCGGCTGGACCGAAATCCGCCGGGAAGCCTGGGTCTCCTCTAGCTTATTTGGCGTCTCCAGAGCTGTCCAGGTGAGCAGCGTTGGGGTGCTGGGGCCAAAGCCATTTATCATCGAGTCTGGGCTGGGGTTCCATGGGCAACTCTGAATCCTTCCCCTTGTCATTTTTTGCCAGGAATTTGGTCTCGCGCGGTTCAAAAGCAACGTGACCAAGACTATGAAGGGTTTTGAATACATCTTGGCCAAGCTGCAAGGTGAGGGCTCGGGACACAGACAGAGGCTGTCAAGTCCTAACTGCCATGACTGGGCCAGAGCCTACTCTGAGCCCGCCCTCAACTCATCTGTACCCTGAGTATTTCCTTCAGAGCCTGGCCCCCAGGAGATAAATGTCCTGAGAAGTAATTTAGGTCGGTTTTCTTGGCATTCTCTAAAACCAGCCCCCACCCTTTGCTCCAGGTGAGGCCCCTCCCAAAACCCTTGTTGAAACAGCCAAGGAAGCCAAGGAGAAGGCCAAGGAGACGGCACTGGCAGCTACAGAGAAGGCCAAGGACCTTGCCAGCAAGGCAGCCACCAAGAAGCAGCAGCAGCAGCAGCAGTTCGTGTAGCCAGCCCAGGCCCTGAAGCAGCAGCCTAGCAGACTACCAGCTCCAGTCCCTGTGCCCCCTCCTCTTGTACTTTATTATTAAAAGCCAGCTTCTAGCCCTCTCGACTGTCTGGGTGGTGGGCTGAGGGTAGGTGCCCTGTTTGGCATCTCCAGCACAGCCAGCTGGTTACCCATATCTGAGCTGGGCTTCCTTACCCCTGCATCGGGTGGCTGAGGACAGAGGCACAGTGACTTGCCCACGGTCACCGCATCCAGGTGAAGTGGTCATGAATGCTAGACTGTAAGCTCCATGAGGGCAGGGACCGTTGTTTTATCCTCTGATGTGTCCCAAGTATCTGAAACAAAATCTTGCGTGTAACAGGCACTCAATAAATACTTGTTGAATTCAATCGGACCCAGCTCTGGAGTCAGAAAGCTTGAATCTTGACCCCACTTGTTTTCTGGCTTTGGCCCTCAGGCTGGTCACATCACTCGGCCTTGGTCCCACTGTTGAAGTGTAGACAGATGCCCTCCAAACTGTGGAGAGTAAAGGGGCGCTGCCCGGTGTGGTCAGTAGGGTTTGTGGTGGCTTTGAATCTCATTTCTTCTTTTCCAGTTTGTGGCTGGAAGTTCCCACATTTTCATCAGGCAAGACCATGGACAGGAAGTTAAGAAAGAGGCTTTTAATGAAAATACAGTATGCGTGGGGCAAAGGCCAGGGGCCCTTGTTTAGAAAGGAACATGAGGGCCCAAGAGGCTTCCTGCTGCCATGGGCAGCTGGGCCAAGTGCTATAAACATGCCTGGGAGGGTGGCCTGGGCCCAAGCTGCCTGCCCTGCAGGGCTCGGGGGGCCCAACACCCCTCTCCCAGGTGGGACTGCCAGCCGCCAGCAGCAGGGTACAAGGAGCACCTGCTCCCACACAGGGTCCTTTGAGTCCATTCCAACAGTGACTCCAAGCAGCCCTGGAGGCTCTGTGAGGGCTCTGGCCTGATGGCACAGAGTGGGCTGAGGGCAGAGGCCGCTCTGGGCGGTGAGGGTCATAACCAGGCACTGCCACTGTGTGAGTAGCTGTGCTCCTGGCCTGCGCTGAAGCCCCGCAGCAGCTCAGCCTCACCTCCGAACACCAGGCTCTCCACGTCCACCTCCAGCTCCTCTGCACAGGGAGAGGACCAGTCAGGAGGCCTGGCCCACTCATCCCACCCGACCCCTCCACTCCAGGGCACTTACCTTGGTCTGAGTCGGAGCGCTCGGAGGAGAGGCCCGAGGAGTCCAGGCTGTCCGCCCGCAGGCGCTCCCGCTCGCCCACCGTGCCCAGCCCCCGGAGTTGCTCCAGCTGCCGCCGCAGGCTCTGCTGCTTGCTGCGCAGCTTCTCCTTGAGCTGCCGGGCCCGCTGCTCCTGCTCCTCCAGCTTCTGCAAATCCAGGGGAGCAAGGGGCTGGGCTCATGCACCGCTCGGCAGCAGACCAGTGATGTGACAGGCTCACTAGATGTGGGTGCCAGAGGGCTGCTCCCACATCCTGCAGGAAGCCAGGGCCTGCTGCCCTCCTATCTCACGTAAGTGGCCTGGGAGTTCTGTCTGGATGGTTGGGAGGGAGGGCTGCACAATCTCAAAGGCCCTCAGGGCTGTCAAGTGATGTGAAGGAGTGGAGTGTGCTGGTATCAGGCGATGGAGACGGGAGAGGGACTGAGGCACACCAGCAAGTGCATACTAGGGCTCGAAGGAGGTGTCCCAGGCAGTTACTGCCACGTGGAAACAAGCCCAGTGTTGCCAGATCTCCTAGGGCTTGTTTTTGTTTTGGCCACGCCACATAGCATGTGGGATCTTCATTCCCTGACCAGACATAGAACCTGCATCCACTATTTTTAGAAAGCTACAAATCCACCTGTCAATGCAGAAGACGTAGGGACGATCCCCTGGAGAAGGAAATGGCTACCCATCCCAGTATTCTTGCCTGGGTAATCGCATGGGCAGAAGAGCCTGGCAGGCTACAGTCCATGAGGTTGCAAAGAGTCTGACACGACTGAGCAACTAAATGACAAGAAATTAAACAAAGGCTACCAGTTTGTAACTCCTCCTCAAGACCCCCCCAGGAACTCTAAGGCTTCAGTATTTGTCCCCTCCTGCCGCCTCCATGCAAGCTCTGCCAGCCCTGAGATCCAGGGACTGGAGGGCCAAGGGTTCTCCCATCAGGCCCTCAGTGGGCAAAAACATGCATTCAGTCAACGAGAAGGGGAGAATTGGTTGAGAAGATACTTTAACTGGGTATAGACGGATGAATAAGCACTATCCAGGTAAAGATGGAGGAGGAAACATCCAGGCAGAGTGAAAACGGGAAGAGTATGGAGAGTTCAGCTTTTTAGTGGGACATGGGGCAAGATGAGACCAGAGGCAAGGCCTGTGTTGTGAAGGGCCTTGAGTTTCACAGGATGTAAAAAACTGAAAGTGTCCTGTCAGAAACCATGGAAGGTTTTCAGCAGGGGACAGACCTGGACAGATCTATGAGCAGCAAAGAACATTCTAGGGCAAGGTGGGGAGGACAGCCAGATGGAGGCAAAACAGGAAGCAGGGAGTCCAGAGAGGAGCAATCCCTAGGTCCCGCCCATGGGACCGCCAGCACCCAAGACACACATCCCTCAGAACCAAGTCAGGCAAACTCCACGTGAGACACTGGAGCCCACTTTCCAACCAGGGTGTTATTCAACCATAAGGCACTGTGAGGACAGTGCTAACAGTTTCCACACCATTTTATTTGCTGCGTAGCCCCTCCAGCCTTCTCTGCCACAGCTGCCTGTGCCCACAACAAGGCCTGGCAGAGCAGATGTGCACTTGTTGCAGAAAGGAATGCAAGTCAAGAGACACAGGCCTCAGTTCTGAATCTGCCTCTCATCAGCCCGCTGTGCCTCCATTTCTTCCTCTGTCAAAAGGGCCAGGAGGGCAGGAAAAGGCCTCCATTGTTTCCAAGTCGCTTCTAAGCGCCCCCACTCCGTGGTGATGCCTCGTCTTGAGTCAGCACATCCCACTCCCATCCACCAGGGGGCGCTGAGCTGAGCCCGGGAAGGACGGGTCACTGGCGTCCTCTCAACCCTTTTCCCCCTTCTGGCCTCTGGACCTGCCTCTCAAAGCAGGACAGGCCCCTCAGAACAGGAGGCCTTGAGGATGCAGGAGAGGAGGAGTGACAAACAGCCCTCTCCAGTCTGAGGGACCCTTATAGTGACCCATCACAGAATGTCCCCCATACAGAGGAGGAAATGAAGTCCAGAGAGGCTACCTAACTCGCTCCAGGTCTCACAGTTGGGATTCAAGTAATAATCGTTGTAATAACAAGTGAACATTTATTGGGAAAACTTGCTTAAAGCCTCAGAACAATCCTCTTGGGTTACTTCCTGCTTTTCTTCCTACTTAAACTTGGAAACTAAAAGCACAGAGCCCACTGTCACACAGTTGGTCTGTTACATGAGACTTCGCTCCTAGTTCCTCACAGTCTCTCTCTATTACGCTTCTACCAGCATCCTGGCAAGCTGGCCCTGGGCCCCAGGGTAGTGTCTTACCTGGATGTGCATTCTGGCCCTGCGCAGAAGGCTCAGTGTGGTGTATCGGACACAGTCAGCCCCCAGGGGCATCTGCTGCTTCAGCTGCTCCAGGCACCGCTTCAGCTGGGCCCTCCTGCAGAGGGAGGGGTCTAGAGGGCAGTGCCAGCCCAGGCTCGCTGGCCAGATGAGGGATGGCAGGGGAAGGAAGGCCAGAGGGAGGCTGTTCCTGGGGACTGGTGCTCTCAGGGCAGGGTTGGGACTCACCTGCGCTTCTCCAGCTCGTTGTGCACAGACCTGCCAATGCCAGAGAGGATGGGGTGAGGGAGTGTCAGTTAGTGTCCACACCCTCAGTCCCAGAGTCCCCAGGGGCTCAAAATTCACTACAGATGTGTGCCCCAAACTAGCCCACTGTGGGAACCTTGTGCTGGCCTCAGACAGCTGAGTCCTAGGCAGAGGCAGAGATAGTAAGGAGGTCAAATGCTGAGAGAGGTCTGCCCAGGTGATGTGAGGTTCAAAGAGAGTCCCCTAGGCACAATCAGGAAGGGCTTCCTGAACACAAGTGACATTTGAGCTAAGCCCAGCCACACAAGTCACCCAAAAAGAGTAGTGGGGGGAGAGGCATTCAAATTGAGGGGGAACGCGTGTGCAAAGGGTTGAGAGGAGAGAAAAGAAGAATGCCTGTGAAGGAAAGCAAGTGGTTTGTTTTAGGAGTGTGAGTGGAAGCAGGACCCAGAACTATTATTCACAGTTCCAAACACATCAGAAGTGCTTGAGAAATAGTCCTTGAACGAAGTGTGTGTTCGGAGGATGGGGAAACGACAGGAGTCCGTTTGCCTCCAGAGCAAGGTACTTGGCCCAGAAGATGCAAGCAACAAGAAGGAAGTGGGCAGTGGAGAGACCCGATGAAGGACGGCGCCCATCCCCCTACTCCCCGCTGCCCCCGGCCCTCCTCACCGCCCACTGTCCAGCGCGCCAGGAGCTTGGGGAGACCGCTTCCTCCTCCTGTGGACTGGACCTGGACTCCGGTGAGGGCACAGGGACGCATAGCCATGCTCGGCCTCTGCCAGAGAGAGACCCCGCCAGCGTCAGGCTGGTCCCAGCGGGCGCCCCAGGCACGGCACCGTCAGAAAGGGATTTGGGGCTACAGGACCATTTCCCCAACCCCTCCAGCCCACTGCCCGCGGACCCCTCTTAAATTGAGCGCAGCGGTGCCGCAGGACTACTGCCCTAAAGCCATGCATTCTTCAAGTCGGGAGTCAAGCCCAGCCCAGGCCAGTGTCAGCGAGGTCGCCGCCTGGAGTCCGATCAAAGGTTCTTCCTCACCTCTCTCGCGGCGCTCCAGGAACTCCGCCGCCTGCAGCAAGACTTGGATGTTGCTGGCCACCGGTTCCATGTCGGCGACAGCCGGAGGCGGGTGGGCCTGGGGTGCAGACCAGAGCAGCGGCGGCACCACTTTTGTTACAATGTAACTGACACGGGGCAACAAACACAGGCGCCGGGCCCGCCCCCAAGACGCC
>NW_011494810.1:2608089-2614269 GCF_000754665.1 Bison bison bison | reverse complement strand
AGGGCTTCCACCAACGTCGGCTTTAGGCCCGGCCCTCGGGCGAACGCCCGGGCTGGAGTTGGGGTGCTGCGTCTTGCCGCTTCGCTCAGCGACCCCGAGCCGATCATTTGGTGTTTCTGGGCCTCAGTCTCCAACCCAGTACTGGTGACCAAAAGCCCGCACGCTGAATGGTGCTCTGGGGGCGGGTGGTCCACCCGAGGCCCCGGGCTCTGCCGCTGCACGTGGGCGCCGCGGAGGCGGGGCCGGCTGACACCCTCGCCCATTTGCTCTCCACCGCTTGTGGCTCGCTGACGTCACCTTGTGGGCGGAGCAGGAGGGCCTCTGAGGCACTATTGGCTGCGCGCGGCTCCTCCCTCTCCCGCCGCTGGTCAACAAGTTCGGGCGGGAAAAGGAGCAGGTTTCAAATTTGAAAACCCCGGCGGTGGGGGCGGGGTTAAGCGGGCGGGGGGCGGGGGGAAATGGGGCCGCAGTGCGCAAGCGCCGGGGGAGGGGGCGCGGATCTGGCTCGGGCGCTAGAGGGTTAGTGTCCTTGCAGGCTTGCCCTCTGCCCCCGTAGCTCTTCGCTGAGCTTCAGCTTCCTACTGTGGCGAATGGGAATAGTCTCCCGGCTTCTCCTCATCTGCAGGGAAGCTGTTGTTGCTACGAAAACGTCAGAAGGGTACCGATTTATGAGAACCAGATGGCTAGAGTCCTGGGTTCTGGAGCCATCAGAGTTGAGTTCTCTCACCTTTACTTCTCAGCTGTGTGGCTCGGGAAGTGCCCTCTTTCCTGTAAGTTCGGGAAGCCCTGCGAAACCGTTGTCGTTGAAGACCCGGGCACTGAAGGATCAGAGCCGTGCGCAGTTTGTAGGAGCTGCTGATTTTGTAACCGGACACAGGCTTCTTCCTCCCACAGAGCCCATAGTTGCCTTACCCAGAGTCAATGAGCCCTTCTTTGACTTGACTGTCTAGCCTCTAGAAGGAGATGATGCAGTGACTTCTAGGGGCAGCACCGCCCCTGCGGAGACAGTGACAGTCTAAGGGTGGAGCCCGGAAGATGAAAGCAGCTGTTACAGAGTTGAGCATTACTGTTAGGCTGGGGCTGAATCTATGGCCCGGAAATGGAGAGGAGGGAGGAGGAACTAGATTCTTTATAGACAGCCCTGGGTAAACACATGGCACACGGCAGTCCGTCCTCTCAGTTCTTTGGACAAAACCTTTGAGTTTCTCTAGGAGTCACTTCTAGAGGAATCACTGACATGCTCAGCCAAGAACTGCTGCCTGGGACTATCCACCCTTTCACCCACCCGTTCACTCATGAAATATTTGCTGAGAACTTTCAGGACCCTAGGCAATGTGCTGGGGGCTGGAGAACACAAGGTTGGACAGAACCAGACAGGGTCCTTCCCTCTGACAAGCTCTTGCATGAGGGAGACTGACATAGTAATCACACAGTAAAGATACACTGTGACAGGTCCACATAGGAAAAGACACAATGTAAGGGCATTTCCTAAAGGAGCATTTGACCTAATCAGAGAGGTCAAAGGTTTTTCTGGGGCAGGGATGAGTAGGTGTTATCTACGTATAGGAGGAATGTATGAGAATTCCAGACACACTAATAGCAGGTGCAGAGGCCCTGGGACTGAAAGGATGTATGCAGATGGAAAGAAGGTCAATGTGGCCAGCATAGAGAGATCAAAGATAATGGTGCAGGTTGACACTGGAGAGGCTTGCAGGGCCCAGAAGAGACTGAAGCGTTCCCCAAACCCCCACCCCCAATTAATTTTGTCCACAGAAAAGAGTTACAAGACGTGTGAATGAATTTCCCATTTTATTTCACTAAAGTCAGCACCCACACAGTGTAGGCACAAACCAGCTAGTAAGATATCTGGGTCCCAGGTGGCCCAGCCTTGGGCGGGGAGAGCTGTGAAGGATAAGAGCTCCCAGCAGCAGGAGGGAGCTCTTAAAGAGTTGTACTGTGTGCTTAGTCGTGTCCAACTCTGGGACCCCATGGACTGTAGCCCGCCAGGCTCCTCTGTCCATGAGGATTCTCCAAGCAAGAATACTAGAGTGGGTTGCCATGCCCTCCTCCAGGGGATGTTCCCACTCAGGGATTTAACCCAGGTCTCCCACATTGCAGGCAGATTCTTTACCATCTGAGCCACTAGGGACGCCCAAGAATATTGGCATGGGTAGCCTGTCCTGTCTCCAGAGGATCTTCCTGACCCAGGAATCAAACCAGGGTCTCCTGCATTGCAGGAGGATTCTTTATCAGCTGAGCTACCAGGGAAGCTCAGAGTTAGGGCTGCTCCAACTGGAGGTTGTGGAAGTGAGGCAGAAGCTGCAAAGCAGACTTGAGTAAACATGTCAAGGAGTTTGGACTTCATCCTAGAAGGGTAGGCTTTGAGCTAGGGAACAACATGGCCCTCAGGCCTCCCAGGGCCACTAACTAGAAGAGCAGGAAACAATCCTTCCCAGGGAGCAGGGCAAGCAGGGGAGGACAGGGCGCCTGCCCCAAACCTTTGGATGCCCTTCTGGGCCCTTTTAAGGCAACGCTAGCACTAGTCTCATCTGGGCACAGTGCTGGGCAGAGGCCTCCAGTGGTCCTGCCCTTTCAGCAGTGACTGGTCTTAGAGCCTCTTCCCCAGACCCCCAGGTCCTGCCGAGCTCAGCCTGCACACTGAAGGCGTATGGCCTCCCCACCCCTCAGCCCTTACTGCCCACACTTCAGTACAGATTCTGTCCGAAACCAGTGTCCTCTGGGCTCCAAGGGGCAGAGCCTGCATCTGTGCCCTGAGTGGGAGGGGAGAAGGGGACCCCCACCCTGCTGCCTTGGCCCAGTCAGGACATCTGGAAGAGGGCAGCTTTCAGGGCCTCAGCCCCGGGCTCACCATGCTCTCTCACGCTATGGACAGGATGCCTGAGGAGACAGCTCCTGCCGTTCCCCCAGGACCCTCTAACCTCCTTCCCTGCAGGTGAGAGTAATAGTGGGGGCAGGGGAGACGGTTGGGACAGTACCGGAGCTGAGGCCTGGCTCAGACCCGGGACCCTGCCCAGCCTCTTCTCTATGCTCCCTGTCCCAGCCTCTCCCAGTTCACTCACCTCCCCTCTTCCCAGAGAGTAGCATTCCATGGTCACTGAGCTAACCAGGCCGTGTCCCTGCTGAAAGTCCCTCCAAGACTCCTGAGGACAAGTTCAAGCTAGCTGTGCCTTCCTTCTGACCTGTCAGGCCACATGCACTGCCCTTGCCCCACTTCCCTAACCCTGCTAGTTTGGCTTACATGTCACTTCCTCCAGGAAGTCCTCAGGCCTCCATTTTTCTGAAAACAGCAGAGCATCCTTCTGAAAACAGCAGTGGCTCTGTGTCCCTCAGGGTCAGCCTTCTCTATCTGCCTATGAGCACAGCAATAGAGGAAGCCTGTACTAAGAAAGGGGTTTGGCCAAGCTGTCGTGGGGGAGGGGACAGCAGACCGTGGTGGGCCTGGGTCTCTATGTACACAGGAGGCCAGTGGCATAGCAGTCAACAGGCCCCCAACTTGGGGGCCACAGCCGGAATGCCACTCCAGGCATGTTGTCAGGAGCTGCACAACACAGTGACTGATGGTCAGGAAGGCTCTGCTCCCTCTGCAAGTGCAGAGGAACAGGTTGTGAGGCCAGGCCTGGCTAGACTACGTCTCAGAAGCCGCTGACAGTCCTGGTTATCTGGGTGGGGTCGCCGGGAAAAGGCCTTTATAAGACCTGTAGTATGTCCACATTTTTATTCCTGATATAGGTAGATTCCCCACCACCACCCTTGATAAGTTTTGCTGGGAGTGTACCAATTTTGTTAATTTTTTTTAAACAATCAACTTTGGATTTCTTTTGCTCCTTTGTTATCAGGTTTCTTAATATGGAAATGTGCATAATTCGCTTTCTTCCTTTCTTCTTTTCTGCACCTGCTTTATCTCCATCCCACAACCTTTAAGGTGTTGTTTTTGTTTTGTTTTTCATTCACATAGAGATATTTTTAGAAATTTTCTTTGACCTGAGGCCTGTGGGTAACCTGAAGTGTTTTCCATAATGTCCAATACTTGGGAATTTTCTAGATGTCTTTTTATTATTGGCTTGTAATTTAATTCTATGGTGGTCAGAAAATATACTCTTATGATTTGATCATTTGATTAATCAAATTTATCAAAGCCTGTGTGTTCCAGTATATGATCTGTCTTGATGAATGTTTTATACGCATGTAAAATAACATGCGTCCTCCAGGTGTTACCTGCAGTGTTCTAAAAGCATCAGAGTAAGTTGGTTGACTGTGTTGTATAAAAAAAAAAATTTATATCCTTACTGATCTTTTTTGTCTACTAGTTCTATCAATTAGTAGAAGATAAGTGTTAAAATCTCCAAATTTAATTGTGAAATTGTCTATCACATTTTACTTTATATATTGTGAAACTCTAGGTGCATATAGATTCATGATTGTTTTATCTTCTTGTTGACTTCATTATTTTTGCATTCTGAAATATCCCTCTTTATCTTTGACAATCTTTTCTTTAACACTGCTTTGATATTAATATAGTCACAAGAGTTCCTTTTGATTAGTGCTCTCATTGTGTGTTTTTTCCCATCTTTTTTACTTTTTACCTAACAGTGTCTCAGTATTTAACATGTTTATCCTACAAATAGCATATGACTGGGGAGTTTTCCCCTGTGGGCTGATAATCTCTGCCTTTAAATTGTGTTTAATACAATTATTTTGACATAGTTGATTTTAAGGTCTATCATCTTGATTTTTATTTTACATTTGTCCCATCTGTCCTTTTTCACTTTTCCCTCCTTTTCTGACTTCATTTGGATTATTTGAGTCTTTGTCAGCCTTGCATTGGCTTATCATTTCCTCTTTCAAGTGGTCTCTTAAGTATTCACTTTAAGAACTGTAATAACAAATGTCTTTAAATTAGCACAGTCTACTCTGAATCAATATTATACAATTTAAAATATAAGGTAAGAAACATATATCATTATGCTTCATGTACTATCATCCTTTTTACTACTATTATTATATATTTTATTTCTATATGTATTAAAATTCCTAGAATACATTGCTACAATCTTGCTTTAAACAGTCAATTGACTTTTTAAAAATTAAGAACAAATAATCTTTTATATTTCACCATACTTTTGCCATTTCCAACATTCCTCATTCTGTGCTATAGAGCTGGGTTTTATTGGTACCATCTTACTTCAGCCAAAGGAGCTGCCTTTGGCCTTCCTTGCAGTGCGGGTCTTTTAACAACACATTCTACCAGCTTTTCACTGACCTAGAGCCAGACATCCTGGAATGTGAAGTCAAGTGGGCCTTGGAAAGCATCACTACGAACAAAGCTAGTGGAGGTGATAGAATTCCAGTTGAGCTATTCCAAATCCTGAAAGATGATGCTGTGAAAGTGCTGCACTCAATATGCCAGCAAATCTGGAAAACTCAGCAGTGGCCACAGGACTGGAAAAGGTCAGTTTTCATTCCAATCCCAAAGAAAGGCAATGCCAAAGAATGCTCAAACTACTGCACAATTGCACTCATCTCACATGCTAAGTAAAGTAATGCTCAAAATTCTCCAAGCCAGGCTTCAGCAATATGTGATCCGTGAACTTCCTGATGTTCAAGCTGGTTTTAGAAAAGGCAGAGGAACCAGAGATCAAATTGCCAACATCCGCTGGATCATCAAAAAAGCAAGAGAGTTCCAGAAAAACATCTATTTCTGCTTTATTGACTATGCCAAAGCCTTTGACTGTGTGGATCACAATAAACTGTGGAAAATTCTGAAAGAGATGGGAATACCAGACAACTTGATCTGCCTCTTGAGAAATTTGTATGCAGGTCAGGAAACAACAGTTAGAACTGGACATGGAACAACAGACTGGTTCCAAATAGGAAAAGGAGTACGTCAGGGCTGTATATTGTCACCCTGCTTCTTTAACTTATACGCAGAGTACATCATGAGAAACGCTGGGCTGGAAGAAGCACAAGCTGGAATCAAGATTGCCGGGAGAAATATCAATAACCTCAGATATGCAGATGACACCACCCTTATGGCAGAAAGTGAAGAGGAACTCAAAAGCCTCTTGATGAAAGTGAAAGTGGAGAGTGAAAAAGTTGGCTTAAAGCTCAACATTCAGAAAACGAAGATCATGGCATCCGGTCCCATCACTTCATGGGAAA
>NW_011494810.1:2600186-2607989 GCF_000754665.1 Bison bison bison | reverse complement strand
AGGTGGAAACAGTGTCAGACTTTATTTTTTGGGCTCCAAAATCACTGCAGATGGTGACTGCAGCCATGAAATTAAAAGACGCTTACTCCTTGGAAGGAAAGTTATGACCAATCTAGATAGCATATTGAAAAGCAGAGACATTACTTTGCCAACAAAGGTTCGTCTAGTCAAGGCTATGGTTTTTCCTGTGGTCATGTATGAATGTGAGAGTTGGACTGTGAAGAAGGCTGAGAGCCCAAGAATTGATATTTTTGAACTGTGGTATTGGAGAAGACTCTTGAGAGTCCCTTGGACTGCAAGGATATCCAACCAGTCCATTCTGAAGGAGATCAGCCCTGGGATTTCTTTGGAAGGAATGATGCTAAAGCTGAAACTCCAGTACTTTGGCCACCTCATGCGAAGAGTTGACTCATTGGAAAAGACTCTGATGCTGGGAGAGACTGGGGGCAGGAGCAGAAGGGGACAACAGAGGATGAGAGGGCTGGATGGCATCACTGAGTCGATGGACATGAGTCTGGGTGAACTCCGGGAGCTGGTGATGGACAGGGAGGCCTGGTGTGCTGTGATTCAAGGGGTCGCAAAGAGTCGGACATGACTGAGCGACTGAACTGAACTGAACTGAACCAGCTTTTCTTCACTGAAAATGTATTTATTTCATCTTCATTTCTGTAGCGTATTTACACTACCTATAAGATTCTAGGTTGACTGCCTTTCAGCACTTTAATTATGTTACTGGTTTGCCTTCTGACTAGTATTTCTTTTCCATGTCAGCCGGAATTCTTAGCACTTCCCGCTGTGTGTAATGTATTTATTTCCTCTATTCCAATTTTTTTCTTTTTTTCAGTTATTGGCTCTGGTAGCTCAGATGGTAAAGAATCCACCTGCAATGTCAGAGACCTGGGTTGGGAAGATCCTCTGGAGAAAGGAATGGCTACTCACTCCAGTGTTCTTGCCTGGATAATCTCATGGACAGAGGAGCTTGGCAGGCCACAGTCCATGAGGTCACAAAGAGCTCATCAAGACTGAACAACTTCCACTCTCGTTTTCATTGGAAATGAAAACACACACCCATGCATGTGGTTTTCTGTGAGTTTGCCTTGCTTGCTGTGTTTTAAGCATCTGGAATGTTTTTCAGTCTTTAGTTCTTCAGATATTTTTCTCCACCTCTTTTGTCCCTCCCCTCTCTTAATCTGATCTCAATTTCATGTATGTTTCCCAGTTTCATAATATATCAAGGGGAATTGATGCTGTTAATTTTTTTTTATTTTTTTAAATTGAAGGCTAATTCTTTACAATACAGCATTCTTAATGTGTGTGTGTGTGTGTGTGTGTGTGTTTTACTCTCTCTGCTTCACTGTGGATAAGTTCTATTTACTTGGCTTCAAGTTTGCTTACTCTTTCTTCTGTAACATCTAATTTGGCATTTAGCCCACCCATTGTAGTTTTTACTTCAGCTACTGTATTTTTCAGATCTAGAATTTTCACTTAGTCCTTTATGTAAAGTTTTCTACCCATATCCCAGAATATCACATTACCCATGTGTTATGGACTTCTATAGCACATATTATAACTGAGTGGCCTACAACAATAGAAATTTGTTCTCTGACAGTTCTGGAGAAGTCCAAACTCCAGGTGTCAGCAGGGTTGGTTCCCTCCTGAGGGTCCCAGACTGACCTCATTTTATAACTATATCTGTAAGGATCCTATTTCCAAATTAGGTCACATTTGAAGTTCTGGGTGAACATGAGTTTTTGAGGGACACTATCCAACTTATTATTACCCCTTCTCTATCCCAATTATTCTTTTGCTATTAATTAGTTTATATATTTATAATAGTTGTTGCATGTCCTTGCCTGCTAATTCCAATAACTTAGGGTTTTATTTTTGGGAGGGGAGCTTCCATTGACTATATTTTCTTTATTATAAAGCATATTTTCTTGCTTCTTCTCATGCCTTATAATTTTTTACTGATTCTAGTATATAAAAAGTGAGAGAAATATAATGGAGTATAACCATATCAAAGTATATATTGGGGTTTTTTTTCAATTTATTTATTTTTTGGCTGTGCTGGCTCTTCGCTGCTGCTCACGGCCTTTCTCTAGTTGTGTGAGTGAGGGCCGCTCTCACCACTGCGGTGTGCAGGCTTCTCACTGGAGTGGCTTCTCTAGGTGCACAGGCTTCCGAAGCTGTGGCTCTCGGGCTCTAGAGCACTGACTCAGTAATTGGGCCACACAGGTCTTGGTTGTGCCGTGGCATGTGGAATCCTCCCTGAGCAGGGATTGAACCCATGTCCCCTGCACTGGCAGATGGATTCCCATCCACTGTACCACCAGGGAAGGCCTATATTATTTTGTTTTGTTTACTTTCTTAAGAGTGCAAGTCCTTACCTGTTTGGCAGTTAGAGGGAGAGGCTCATCATTCAGATTCCTACTAAGCTTTGTGAGAAGATTAACAAACGGTACAGGTTAGAGATGAGAAGGATCACACTCACATGAGACCACCATCACTTCAGACCCTAACTGCAAATTCAGCGGTTTCACCAAAGCACTGTTGGGAGTGGCAATTTTCAAGGACTCACAGAACCTGCTCAAAGCTATTATACTCCCTATATACACTGTATTATACAGTTTCTTACAGAGAAGGGATACAAATTAAGATATAAAGTGAAGAAGTTCATGAGTCTACGGAAGTGGGAATGTGGGACGTCTGCTCCTCTCTGTGTAGCCAGGACATACACAGTGTACTGTGCACTCGGGAGGCTGTTCTGAGTTACTCAGGCAAGACATTGATTGGTTGATCTCAATCTGCAGATCAACTGACACTTTGTGACCCTAAATCACCTGTGCGGTTTTTCTGGTGTGAGTAGTCCCCACCCTGAGGTGTGGTCAGCACCCACCCTAAATCAGGTCTTTTTCTCTGGCTAGCCCAACTCGCCTTGGAAGAAAAGCTACGACCAACCTACACAGCATATTAAAATCAGAGACATTACTTTGCCAACAAAGGTCCGTCTAATCAAAGCTATGGTTTTTCCAGCAGTCATGTACAGAGTGAGAGTTGGATACAAAGAAAGCTGAGTGCCAAAGAACTGATGCTTTTGAACTGTGGTGTTGGAGAAGACTCTTGAGAGTCCCTTGGACTACAAGGAGATCCAACCAGTTAATCCTAAAAGAAATCAATCCTGAATATTCACTGAAAGGACTCATGCTGAAGCTGAAACTCCAATACTTTGGCCATCTGATGTGAAGAACTGACTCATTTGAAAAGACCCTGATGCTGGGAAAGAATAAAGGCAGGAGGAGAAGGGGATGACAGAAGATGAGATGGTTGGATGGCATCACCAACTCTATGGACATGGGTTTGAGCAAGCTCTGGGAGTTGGTGATGGACAGGGAAGCCTGGCGTGCTGCAATCCGTGGGGGTAGCAAAAAGTCAGACACGACTGAGCGACTGAACTGAACTGAGCCCAACACTCCCAGAAAATAAAGCATAATTTAGGGAAAACAAAGGTGTCTCCCAGGACCTGAGGGCAAAAGCCAGACCTCTTTTGGGACAGTTAAATTCTTTAAGACACAGGACAACCTTTGCCTGTGGCCAAGCCTCTGACAGCAAAATGATCAAACTGCCTAACAGCTGGGGGACAAGTGTTGAGGTTGTTGCTCTTGTTCACTCACTAAGTCATGTCCAATGATGTGCAACCCCGTGGACTACAGCACGCCAGGCTTCCCTGTCCTCCATTATCTCCCAGAGTCTGCTCAAATTTGTGTTCACTGAGTTGGTGATGCTATCTAAACATCTCATCCTCTGATGCCCTCTTCTCCTTTTGCCCTCAATCTTTCCCAGCATCAGGGTCTTTTCCATTAAGTCTGTTCTTTGCATCAGGTGGCCAAAGTATTAAGCTTCACTTTCAGCATCAGTCCTTCCAATGAATATTCAGGGTTGATTTCCCTGATAATTGACTGGTTTGGTCTCCTTGCTGTCCAAGGGACTCTTAAGAGTTTTCTCCAGCACCACAATTCGAAAGTATCAATTCTTCGGTGCTCAGCCTTCTTTATAGTCCAACTCGCACATCCATACATGACTACTGGAAAAACCATAGCTTTGACTAGACGGACCTTTGTTGGCACAGTGATGTCTTTGCTTCTTAATATGCCATCTAGGTTTATCATAGCTTTCCTTCCAAGGAAGCAAACACGGTTTAATTTCACAGCTGCAGTCACCATCTGCAGTAATTTTGGAGCCCAAGAAAATAAAATCTGTCACTGCTTCCATTTTCCCCCCTTCTATTTGCCATGAAGCAATGGATCTGATGCCATGATCTTAGTTTTCTGAATGTTGAGTTTCAAAAAAGTTTTTTCACCCACTTCTTTCACCCTCATCAAGAGGCTCTTTAGTTCCTCTTCATTTTCTGCCAGTAGAGTGGTTTCATCTGCATATCTGAGGTTGTTGATATCTCTCCCAGCAATCTTGATTCCAGCTTGTGCTTCATCTAACCTGGCATTTTGCATGATGTCCTCTGCATAACAGGGTGACAATATACAGCCTTGTTGTACTCCTTTCCCAGTTTTGAACCAGTCAGTTGTTCCATGTCCAGTTCTAACTGTTGCTCCCTGACCTGAGTACAGGGTCAAGTGTCCCTGTCAGAGTAGGGATAAACAAACAGCTCATCTGTCCTACAAGCATTTTCATATTTTTGTACTAACTCAATTGTTCATTGTCCCCTTTGTATCTTATGATAAAGTTGTACAGAACTATTTACCTTAGAAATTAGCTAATAATTAGGTAAATCCAGTTCTTCCTGAGACCAGTCATTTTCCACCTATTTGACTTCCTCAAGGGGCTTTAACTGAATTTCCCCAATACATGTGACTATGAATATAAGTATTATAACAAGGCCAGTGTTGCACACTATCGCGGTGTGGCAGCAGACATATCCTGAAAAACCTCTGGCACATGACCAGAGTCCCACTCAGCCAGTGAGAATTAGTTCAGTGATGGAAATGTCTCCCAGAGTGATGGATGTCATTCAGGCTGGCGACTTCCATTCAATTGTTGCAGGCTGTAAAAGCAGGAGTGGTCTCAGCAACATGTCATCATCCTTTCAGGCATCTGGTATAACTGAGCTAAGAGACAATAACATCTTTCTCTGAGCCTCTCTTGAGGTACCAATGTAAACTGCATAAATCATTAAACTTTATGTTCAGCTACCATTCCTCACAGGCTTTCCTGGTGGCTCAGATGGTAAAGAACCTGCCTGCAATGCAGGAGGTCTAGGTTCAATCCCTGGGTCAGGAAGATCCCCTGGAGAAGGGAATGGTTCCCCACTGCAGTATTCTTGCCTTGAGAATTCTATGGCCAGAGGAGCCTGGTAGGTCCGTGGGGTCACAAAGAATCAGACACTACTGAGAGACCAACACACACACACACACACACACACACACCCCATTCCTCTTCCTCCTCTCCATTCAAACCCTAATGTTCCCACTTGGGGAGAGGGTTGTTAGCGGTGGCCACTGGCCAGCAGCAATACAAATCTCATCTAGCACCTACCCTCCCCAAGGCCACTCTCATTCCTGTGGGTAGGGTTGAAAGGACACAGAACTGGTGGGCTATCCCAACCACTAAGCAATACAGCAGTATTCACCCTCAGCCCCAGTTTTGCCAAGTTGGGTGAAGGCACAACCCACCGCGTCAGACCCTTAAGAATCTGACATAAAAATTTAAAGGCATAGTGACAGTTTCTTAGGGGTCATCCCTGCGTTCAGCACCTGCAGTTGCAGCCCTGGTCCTGGACCACTGCATCAGGTAGGACAAAAGAGGTGGAAGTGATGTGAGGAAAAAAGAAAAAGAATGATACCACCATCTTTCCCACCTCCTCTTTCCCAAATACCATCCCCCCAAAAGCAGAGGACTCTAACTAGGGGGGACTATCCCTTGCCCCACCCACTTGCGTATAACTCCACACTCATAATGGTGTGTAAACCAGCCGTTTATGCCTTCATTTCCCCATGTTTTAGACCTCCAAAACAGTTCCACATTGCTAGTGGTTAGTGAAATGGAAGTCGAAACTACAATGAGGTGTCACCTCACATCAGTCAGAATGGCCATCCCAAAAAATCTATAAAAAATAAATGCTGGAGAAAAGCAAACCTTCTTACACTACTGGTGGGAGTGTAGACTGGTGCAGCCACTATGGAAAACAGTATGGAAGTTCCTTAAAAAACTAAAAATAGAGTTGCCAGAGAAAGCCCACTTCTGCGCATATACCCACAGCACTATTTACAGTAGCCAAGATAGGGAAGCAACCTAAGTGCCCACTGACAGATGAAGGGATAAAGAAGACATATGACGGGATATGACTCAGTCATAGAAAGAATGAGATAACATCACTTACATCAACATGGACAGACTTGGAGATGATCACACTAAGTGAAGGAAGTCAGAGGAAGACAAATAGCATATGGTGTCGCTTATATGTGGAATCTTAAAAAATGGTACAGATGGGACTTCCCTGGTGGTACCGTGAATGGGAATCTGCCTGCCAATGCAGGGGACACAGAGCCGATCCCCGGTCTGGGAGGACTGCGCATGCCACTGAGCAACCAGGCCCATGCGCCACAACTACGGAGCCTGTGCGCTCTAGGGCCCTTGACCACAGCTGCTGAGCCTGTGTGCTGCGACCACTGAAGCCCACATGCCTAGAGCCTGTGCTCCACACAAGTGAAGCCACCACGATGAGCCTGCGCTCCACGACGGAGCAGACCCCGCTCGCCACAACTAGAAGAAGCTCGCACGTGGCAATGAAGACCCGTAATAAGTAAATAAAATTGTTTTTTAAATTATACAAATAAGCCTATTTACAAAAGAGAAACAGACTCACAGACATAGAAAATAAACTTTACAGTTATCAAAGGAGAAAAGGGGGTGGTGTAGGATTAAACAAGGAGTTTGGGATTAACAGATACACACCATGTTATATTGGAGAAGAAAACGGCAACCCACTCCAGTATTCTTGCCTGGAGAATCCCATGGACAGAGAAGCCTGACAGGTTACAGTCTATGGGGTCACAAGAGTTGGACACAACTGAGCAACTAAGCACACCATGTTATATAAAATAGACAAACAACAGACCTTACTGTGTAACACAGGGAACACTGTATTCAATATTTTGTAGTAACTTCTAATGGAAAATAATCTAAAAAATAATATATATATGATATATATTAGTTCAGTTCAGTCACTCAGTCGTGTCCGACTCTTTGCAACCCCATGAATCGCAGCACGCCAGGCCTCCCTGTCCATCACCAACTCCCAGAGTTCACTCAAACTCATGTCCATCGAGTCGGTGATGCCATCCAGCCATCTCATCCTCTGTTGTCCCCTTCTCTTCCTGCCCCTAGTCCCTCTCAGCATCAGGGTCTTTTCCAATGAGTCAACTCTTCGCATGAGGTGGCCAAAGTATTGGAGTTTCAGCCTTAGCATCAGTCCTTCCAATGAACAGCCAGGACTGATCCCCTTTAGAATGGACTGATTGGACCTCCTTGCAGTCCAAGGGACTCTCAAGAGTCTTCTCCAACACCACAGTTCAAAAGCATCAATTCTTCGGTGCTCAGCTTTCTTCACAGTCCAACTCTCACATTCATACATGACCACTGGAAAAACCATAGCCTTGACTAGACAGACCTTTGTTAGCAAAGTGATGTCTCTGATTTTGAATAAGCTATCTAGGTTGGTCATAACTTTCCTTCCAAGGAGTAAGCATCTTTTAATTTCATGGCTGCAATCACTATCTGCAGTGATTTTGG
>NW_011494810.1:2599437-2600086 GCF_000754665.1 Bison bison bison | reverse complement strand
TCCTCTTCACTTTCTGCCATAAGGGTGGTGTCATCTGCATATCTGAGGTTATTGACATTTCTCCTGGCAATCTTGATTCCAGCTTGTGCTTCTTCCAGCCCAGCGTTTCTCATGATGTACTCTGCATATAAGTTAAAGAAGCAGGGTGACAATATACAGCCTTGACGTATTCCTTTTCCTGTTTGGAACCAGTCTGTTGTTCCATGTCCAGTTCTAACTGTTGCTTCCTGACCTGCATATAGGTTTCTCAAGAGGCAGGTCAGGTGGTCTGGTATTCCCATCTCTTTCAGAATTTTCCACAGTTTATTGTGATCCACACAGTCAAAGGCTTGGCATAGTTAATAAAGCAGAAATAGATGTTTTTCTGGAACGCTCTTGCTTTTAATGATCTAGCAGATGTTGGCAATTTGATCTCTGGTTCCTCTGCCTTTTCTAAAACCAGCTTGAACATCTGGAAGTTCACAGTTCATGTATTGCTGAAGCCTGGCTTGGAGAATTTTGAGCATTACTTTACTAGTGTGTGAGATGAGTGCAATTGTGCGGTAGTTTGAGCATTCTTTGGCATTGCCTTTCTTTGGGATTGGAATGAAAACTGACCTTTTCCAGTCCTGTGGCCACTGCTGAGTTTTCCAAATTTGCTGGCATATCT
>NW_011494810.1:2579149-2598402 GCF_000754665.1 Bison bison bison | reverse complement strand
GCACTCTATCTATCAGATCTAGGCCCTTAAATCTATTTCTCACTTCCACTGTATAATCATAAGGGATTTGATTTAGGTCATACCTGAATGGTCTAGTGGTTTTCCCTACTTTCTTCAATTTAAGTCTCAATTTGGCAATAAGGAGTTCATGATCTGAGCCACAGTCAGCTCCTGGTCTTGTTTTTGTTGACTGTATAGAGCTTCTCCATCTTTGGCTGCAAAGAATATAATCAATCTGATTTCGGTGTTGACCATCTGGTGATGTCCATGTGTAGAGTCTTCTCCTGTGTTGTTGGAATAGGGTGTTTGTTATGACCAGTGCATTTTCTTGGCAAAACCCTATTAGTCTTTGCCCTGCTTCATTCCGTATTCCAAGGCCAAATTTGCCTGTTACTCCAGGTGTTTCTTGACTTCCTACTTTTGCATTCCAGTCCCCTATAATGAAAAGGACATCTTTTTTGGGTGTTAGCTCTAGAAGGTCTTGTAGGTCTTCATAGAACTGTTCAACTTCAGCTTCTTTAGCGTTACTGGTTGGGGCATAGGCTTGGATTACCGTGATATTGAATAGTTATATATAATTATAAATATAATTGAAAGACTTTTCTGTACACCTGAAACTAACACAACATTGTAAATCAACTATACTTCAATTTAAAAGAAGTTTCAGTTGTTCATTTCTCCATCAAACTTACTCTGAGGATGACATCTCTCTGTCCATCTACTTCATGGACCCAGGTGGCCACCTCAAATGAGCACCCTAGGAAACCTATTTGTTAATTCAAATCATCTTCCAAATCCGGCAGGTGTTCTTCTGCTGGGCATCACATGTCCTATGCACCCCATATGGTCATCCTGTTAACAGGCCAGCTTTCCATTGCTCTCTGCCTGGCCATATGGCCAGGCCATTGGACCCTGCCTGTGAGTCAGTAAAAACCCAAATATAGGGTCTTTTTACTATTGTTAAGTCCTTCCACCACTGCTAGGAAAAATGCAAATCAGCCCCCTGAGTTGACTTGCTTTGATTTTCTTCTATCAGAGTGGTAGCCTGCCAAAGAGGAAGGTGTCCACTCACTGTGGAGCTTCTGCCCGCAAACCAAACGGCTCTTTGTTGGCCGTGGAGGGCAGCTCATAGGGCACTGCCCAAGTAGCCTGTAGCCAGAAGATCCAGCAGCTCTTTTTTTTTTTTTTTTTTCAAATTTCAAACGTTTTATTTTGTATCGGGGTATAGCCGATTAACAACGTTGTGGTAGTTTCAGGTCAACAGTGAGGGGACTCCACCATACATGTACATGGATCCAGGCTTCCCTGGTGGCTCGGTAGAGAATCCACTGCAATGCAGAAGTCACTGGAGATGCAGGTTCGATCCCTGGGTAGGGAAGATCCCCTGGAGGAGGAAATGGCAACCTGCTCCAATATTCTTGCCTGAAAAATCCCATGGACAGAGGAGTCTGGTGGGCTACAGTCCATAAACAGACAGATGTAGACAGGACTGAAGTGACTTGCAACTTAGCAGACATGCATACATGTATCCATTCTCTCCCAAAGCCCCCTCCTATCCAGGCTGGCACATAGCATTGAGCAGAGTTCCATGTGCTATATACTAGGTCCTTGTTGATTATCCATTTTGAATACAGCACTGTGACATAACCTCCCCAAACTTCCTAACCACCCCTTTCCCCAGGCAACCATAAGTTTGTTTTCTAAGCCTATGAGTCTCTTTCTGCTTTGTAAGTTCATTTGCATCATTTCTTTTTAGATTCCACATATAAGAGATGTCTACAATATTTCTCCTTCTCTGTCTGACTTACTTCATTCAGTATCACTCTCTCTAGGTCCATCCATTTTGCTGCAAATGACATTATTTCCTTCTTTTTAATGGCCGAGTAATATTCCATTGTATATATTTACCACACCTTCTTTATCCATCTGTCTGTTGATGGACATTTAGGTTGCTTCCATGTCTTGGTTATTGTAAGAAAGTGCTGCAATGAACACTGGGGGGCATGTATCCTTTCTGATCATATTTTTCTCCAGATATATGCCCAGAAGTGGGGCTGCAGGGTCATATGGTGGCTCTATTTTTAGTTTGTTAAGGAACCTCCATACTGTTCTCCACAGTGGCCGTGCACTAAGTCGCTCAGTTGTGTCCAACTCTTTGTGACCCCATGGACTGTAGCCCGCCAGGCTCCTCTGTCCATGGATTCTCCAGACAAGAATACTGGAGTGGGTTGTCACTCCCTCCTCTAGGGAATCTTCCCGACCCGAGGATTAAAGCCACATCTCTTTTATCTCCTGCATTAGCAGGCAGGTTCTTTACCATTAGCACCACCTGGTACATAATGGCTGTCCCAATTTACATTCCTGCCAACAGTGTAGGAAGGTTCCCTTCATTTGTTGTTTGAGAATTTTTTGATGATGATCCAGCAGCTCTTTAGGTGGTTCCGAGTCAGCCCTAGAGGAAAAGAGTAAGTATCACCTGGCATTCTGTGGCATGTTCCTGTACGAAACACTTTCATTGTATGACGGAACACTCCTGGGCATTGCCCTCCCCATTAGAGTATTTCTCCATCATCACCCAAGGCATAATGAGTGTTTCAGGTTCAAGGTCATTTGATGTCTCCCAGTCATAGGGGAAATCTCAAAGCCCAATAGCAAGCTGTGTGTGTGTGCTTAGAGGCTCAGTCGTGTCCAAGTCTTTCAGTAATAATTTTCTCTCAAATGTGAATGTTCTGGTCCCAAATCCCAGAAGTTGCCACTAGGTGGCACTCACAGGCTTTTGCTATAAACGCCAGTCTCCTCTGCACACTGGGTTTGGAATTGCAAATCAACAACCTGTGTGGGCTCAGGCACTCTCACAGGTTCCCATTTAATGTTTCCAATCCATATTGGAAGAAGGGTAGATTTCCATGCCTCCTGTTTTACAATGCTGGTAGGGGAAGCCTTCCCCAGTCAGACACAGTATCCATCCTCACAATACATTCAGGTAAAGAAGACGCAACCACTTCATAGTCTTGATGTGGGTTCAATCCCTGGGTCAGGAAGATTCCCACTCCAGTGTTCTTGCCTGGGGAAATCCCATGGACAGAGGAGCCTGGCGGGCTATAGTCCATGGGGTCACAGAGTCGGAGGCGACTGAGTGACTAAACAACAAAGTAGACGCAACCACTTCATACAGTCTGTTCATGCCTTAGATTTTCATCCAGACTTTCACCTTTATCCCATTTATCCTCCCAGTTTAGCTATAGCACTGTTAGGACTTCACATACAGATTTTGGAATCACAGTGCACGGGGCTCCCATATCAAGGAGTCCCAGAAAAGTCTCTTCTCCATCCTCTGACCATTTTACTCACTCAAGTTCGGATGGCCTTGGGTCTCCAGCAGGGGTCAGTTCTTATCTTGATTATATTGCAGGGCCATTGCCCCAGATAATTGGAGGCCTCTAGCCATCTTTGTCTTCCAGCTTTAAAAATTCCTCCACAAAGAATAAATAAAGCAAACTTATTTAGGGCCCTTCACTATCAGAGCTTGTATGCACTTCAGCAGCACATACACTAAAATTGGAATGATACAGAGAAGATTAGCATGGCCCCTGTGCAAGAATGACGTGCAAATTTGTAAAGCGTTCCAAGTTTAAAAATATATATAACTTCAATTCTCCAGGCAAGAATACTGGAGTGGGCTGCCATGCCATCCCTCCACGGGATCTTCCCAACCCAGGGATCGAACCCCCATTTCTTACGTCTCCTGCATTGGCAGGTGGGTTCTTTACCACTAGCGCCATCTGGGAAGCCCATAACATAACATATATAATATATACATATCCTCACTGTGGTTCCAGTATCATTTCTCCCTTCGATAGTGGCCCTGATACTAGTGCCTGTAGCTCAGACCAGCTGTAATCCAAGCTTGGCCCAGTCTCAGGATCTGCAACAGTCTTTTGCTTTCATTTTAGCAATTACAGATAATAACCAAGGCAGAATGTGTTTTTTTTTTTTTTTGCTTATTTCTTGTTACTTTTGATTTCCTTATGCATCCAGTGAACCAACTCTGTGGGAATGGATTCTTTCATTTCTAAATTCTATTACTGATTTTTTAATATATATTTAACATTTTTACTTACGTATTTTTGGCTACACTGGGTCTTTGTTGCTGTGCCTGGGCTTTCTCTAGTTGCAGTGAGCAGGGCCTATGCTTTGTCACAGTGTCTGGGCTTCTTGCAGCGGCTTCTCTTGTGGTGGAGCACAGGCTCCAGGACTTGCAGGCTCAGTAGTTAGGGCACATGGGCTCTAAACAGCTGGTTCAATTGTTGTGGAGCACAGGCTTAGCTGCCCTGAGGCATGTGAATACCAGACCACCTGACCTGCCTCCCCAGAAATGTGTATGCAGGTCAAGAAGCAACAGTTAGAACTGGACACGGAACAATGGACTGGTTCCAAATAGGAAAAGGAGTACGTCAAGGCTGTATATTGTCACCCTGCTTCTTTAACTTATATGCAGAGTACATCATGAGAAATGCTGGGCTGGAAGAAGCACAAGCTGGAATCAGGATTGCTGGGAGAAATGTCAATAACCTCAGATATGCAGATGACACCACCCTTATGGCAGAAAGCAAAGAACTAAAGAGCCTCTTGGTGAAAGTGAAAGAGGAGAGTGAAAAAGTTGGCTTAAAGCTCAACATTCAGAAAACAAAGATCATGGCATCTGGTGTCATCACTTCACGGCAAATAGATGGGGAAACAATGGAAAGTGACAGACTTTCTTTTCTTGGGCTCCAAAGTCACTGCAGATGGTGATTGCAGCCATGAAATTAAAAGGTGCTTGCTCCTTGGAAGGAAAGCTATGACCAACCTAGACAGCATATTAGAAAGCAGAGACATTACTTTGCCAACAAAGTTCTGTCTAGTCAAAGCTACGGTTTTTCCAGTCTTGTATGGATGTGAGAGTTGGACCATAAAGAAAGCTGAGCGCTGAAGAATTGATGCTTTTGAACAGTGGCGTTGGAGATGACTTTTGAGAGTCCCTTGGACTGCAAGGAGATCAAACCAGTCCATCCTGAAGGAGATCAGTCCTGAATATTCATTGGAAGGACTGATGCTGAAGCTGAAGCTCCAATACTTTGGCCACCTGATGTGAAGAACTGACTCATTTGAAAAAACCCTGATGCTGGGAAAGATTAAAGGCGGGAGGAGAAGGGGATGATGGAGGATGAGATGGTTCAGTGGCATCATCGACTCTATGGACATGAGTTTGAGCAAGCTCCAAGAGTTGGTGATGGACAGGGAAGCATGGTCTGCTGCAATCCATGGGGTAGCAAATAGTCAGACACAACTGAGTGACTGAACTGAAATGTCTCTCGCTTCCTGGAACACCAATGCTGGTACCCTTAGATGGTAAGACTACGTTTCACATGCCAAGGTCATACTGATTCAATGTATATGTGCTGATCTGATTTTTTTTTTTTAAACAAAATCCTGAAGGACTATAACCCTGACTTTGATGTTCTTTGCTCTGACCAGACATAAAACCATGCTATAAACCATGTTTCTCTGGAGCAGTCCCTCAGAGTAATCTGAGAGGCTGTCTTCTGGGCTGTAGCCCTCAGTTTGGCTCAAATAAAATTCTTTTCTAGTCCTATTATAGACTGTTTATTGTTTTCATCCACACTTCTTTGACTGGATCTTTTGATTTACTAGTTTGTTGAATACATGTTGTTACTCAACCCATCTACTGAGTTCCTTATGTCAACAATGACACATTTCAGGCCCCATATCTCCAGCAGATTCTAACTGCTTGTTCTTTCTTCATGTTCAGCAGCCTCCTGGGTCTGAGGAAATCCTTACTGGCAGGTCTATGCAGGTGGCTTCACTAGTACCCGTTGTTCCATTTCCTCCTTGCAGTTCCTGCAAGTCTCAGATCCCTGGAGGACCCACAGTCCTACCTGCCTGATATTAATAAAAGAGGCCCAAGTGAGTGTACTGTCAACTCAGCCCTGATGGTGAACCTACTGTGGGGGAGACTACACCTCAGGGCTGAGGCCTCTCAGGTACATTTTGGCCCCATCATTCTGCATTTTCTCACCCCCTCCCCACGTACCCCCGCCGTGTGTGTGTGTGTGTGTGTGTGTGTGTGTGCGCGTGCGCGCCTGTGTGTGTGTGCTAAATCACTTCAGTCGTGTCTGACTCTTTGCAACCCCACGGACCATAACCCGCCAGGCTCCTCTGTCCATGGGATTCTCCAGGCAAGAATACTGGAGTGAGTTGCCATGCCCTCCTTCAGGGGATCTTCCCCACCCAGGCATCTAACCCACGTCTCTTCAGTACACTGGCAGGCAGTTTTCTTTACAGCTAGCGCCACCTGGGAAGCCCCAGCAGAAGCCGTTTTCTATGAGACGTACTGTGTGATTCACTCCTGCTTCCTCCCTGCTCTCTCACTCCTGTGACTCATGTATTCTGTCTGCAAGCCCTGAGATCACTCAAGGTCAAATGACTGAAACTGAAATGCTTAACTTCATTTTCGCTATTATATATTATACATAATTTTCTGTTACGTAAGTTCAATTCATCTACGTTTACTGATATAACTGATACTTTGTGGTGTCAACTATCTTGTGCCATGTCATATTCACTCTGCATTGTTTTATTTTTAGGGCTTCCCAGGTGGCTCAGTGGTAAAAAATCAGCCTGCAAATGCAGGAGACCCAAGTCTGATTCCTGGGTCGGGAAGATCGCCTGGAGAAGGAAATGGCAACCCACTCCAGCATTCTTGCCTGGAGAATCCCATGGAAAGAACCTGGCGGAGTACAGTCCATGGAGTTACAAAGAGTCAGACACTACTGAAGTGACTGAAACAGCAACAAATTCTCTGTATGATTAGTTTGCTTTTGTTTTTGTATTTCTTTTGGAGGTGAGGAGGTTTGTATTTCCGGTTAGTGGTTATTTTTCGGTTAATTACTTCCATGAGGCCCTCAGGCCTTTGTCCTCATTTAGGTTTCTGCTATTTTATTTGCCAGCTCTGAGTGCCATCCTTGGATGCTGACCTGTTCTCTCTGTGAGAATCTGTGAGCTCACCATGCTTTCCCCAGGCTCTCCCCACCCCCACTGCTCAGTCACTGTCAGCACACACGGAGGTTTACACATATTTTCTCCACCCTTTTTCCTATCTTTGTTTTATAGTTTGACCCACAGATGACATATTCCAGGCATCAAGAGGTTTTTGCCAGTTTCTCAAATCATCTCCTTTTTGGATAAATTTCATCCTCAAAGGACCTGTGAGTGGGTATTCCCTGTTTCTGTATTTTTAAAGCTGTTTTTTTCCCTAGCATCTTAATACTTAAAGGATTACTTGTCTGCATATAAAGTTATTGGTTTACACTCTCATACACTGTTTCTTTTAAAAAATATTATTACCTAATTTATTTATTTATATTTATTTTTATTTTATTTTTGGCTATGCTGGGTCTTTGTTGCTGCTCAGGCTTTTCTCTAGTTGCAGCAAGGGAGGCTACTCTTCATTGCAGCGCTCAGAATTTGGCAAGACAGAATCCCATTCTTTCGAGGTGCCGTCTCCAAGAAGGTACCACAGCTGAGTCTTCAGAGAGCCATTCCACATTTCCATTGAGTCAGCCACTTCTGGATGACAGACTATGTGGTAAGACTATGACAGAGAAGAATAAACCTGCCTGCATATTGGATCTACTCCTGTAGCTGTGACCTCTGCACTGTGTTGCCTGTGCCTGGTCATGCTGGTTCTGAACATCTGTAAAAGAATATTCCTTGCAGCCTGAAATATACATACTAGCTCCTTCTCAATGCTCTGCCTCACAGGCTTTACAAGTATAACATTTTTCCATTCAAATAGAGATAAAAAGTTGTAGAACAGAAAGTAACAACTGTCTTGTTGGAAGATTATATGTGAACAGATCTATGCAGACAGCTGCAAGAACAAAGGATTAAAGAATCAAGAAGTCTGCAACAACCAGTCACACCTCCTCCCCTTTTAGTACAAAAAAAGACTGAATTCTAACTCGGGTAAAATGGTTCTTTGGAACACTAGTCCATCATCTTCTTGGTCTGCTGGCTTCCTGAATAAAGTCGTTATTCCTTGTATCAACACCTTGTCTCTTGATTTATTGGCCAGTCATGCTGGGACTTGGGGCTTCCCTTGTGACTCGAGGTAAAGAATCCAGGAGATTGCTATGCAGGAAACGCGGCTTCAATACCTGGGTCAGGAAGATCCCCTGGAGAAGGAAATGGTAACCCACTCCAGTATTCTTACCTGGGAAATCCCATGGACAGATGAGCCCGGCAAGCTATAGTCCCTGGGGATGCCAAAAAGAGTTGGACACAAATTTTCAACCAAACAATAATATGCAGGGAGGAGTAGGAGCTTGGACTCAGTAACAAGACCAGTTAATGCCATTAGCATGGACCCAATGCTGCGTCTTTGTAGTGGAATTAATTTCGTGGTCAGAAGCAACACTGTGCGGAGCACCCTGACAGTGGGTGGATCATCGTGTGAGTCCAGAACGGTGGAGCTAAAAGAAGCATCAGAAGCAAGGAAGACAAATCTAGTCTCAGATCTAGATCAAGTGAAGTCAAAGTGGCAGTCGTTTCAGTCGTGTCCAACTCTTTGCGACCCCATGGACTGTAGCCCACCAGGCTCCTCTGTCCATGGAGTTCTCCAGGCAAGAATAGTGGGGTGGGTAGCCATTTTGTTCTCCAGGGGATCCTCCTGACCCAGGGATCAAACCTGGGTCTGCTGCATTGCAGGCAGACTCTTTACCATCTGAGCCACCAGGGACGCCCAAAGATATGCCAAGGAAGACAAATCTACATTCAGATCTAGATTAAGGGTCTGTGTCTATTTCTGTAAGAGTGAATTTCTTTCCCCTCCATTATGGAAAAGAGAATACAGTCAACCAGAAACCAGGAAAATGGCTACTCTTCCTTCATCAGGGGCTCAGGGCTGGTCTCTGCAGCTGTCATCCAGCTCACTCAGCAGGGGCATGACCCCAATCAGGTGTGGTCAGAAGTCCGTGGTGCTGAACCGTGCACAGGCTCCACTGCTGTCACCAAGGCCACTTTGCTCATGGGTCCACTGAGCCTGTGGTGGCTGGGAAAAGGTTGATGGACACCCACAGGTGTTATTTTGTCCACCTAATTATGAAGAGCCTCCTCTGCATAGATGCCCTTTAGTGGGCATCCACACAGAACACAAAAAACTTCACAGTCTGCTCCCTTCCAAGAGGTCCAAACATATTCTTCTCCAGATGTCCTCATTATTAATTTTCCAATTTTGATCCTCTTAAGACTTTTGACAATCCAGCCAAATAATCAGCCACTGCCCATAAATCATGGTACACCCATTCTTCCAGGCATTTCTCACTCCAGACAAAGTGCACAGCCAGATGTGCTGCCCAGAGGATTTCTCTTCACCTCTGACCCCAATTCAGGAGGGTCAGAGTCAGGAAAAAACAGATTTGAAGATGTTATACAATTGGCTTGGAAGATGGAGAAAGAGGTTCGAAGTCAAATAATGCAGGTGGCTTCTAGAAGCTGGACAAGGCAAGGAAATGGATAAACCCCTAGAGTGTCTAGAAGGAACCCAGCCCTGCTGTCCCCTCGATTTAGCCTGTGAGATTTCTGACCTACAATAGGGCTGTCCGCTTCTGAATGTCAAAAGCTTCTCAAGCAGACTATCTGGAAACCAAGCTCAAGTTCTTTCTCTCTCAGTCAACTGGCCAAGAAGGCTCTCCATGAGGTCACAGGCCTGGACTGATGGCAAGAGGCAAACACAGGAGTTGGCAGCAAAGGAGTCCAAGCCCCCCATGGTGTACCCTATGTGTGCCTTTGGACATGCCCAAGCCCAGTCTCTAGTCTGCTCTGTTGCTGCTGGGTGCACCAAAGGACAATATAAGGACAACAATGCCAAGTTTGTTGTGGGCAGCTCAGGCTGCATCATCACCTGATGTCCCATGGTTAGGCCTTTCCAACCCAAAACCAGAAAATATTTCTCAAAGGGAGAATGGTTCTATATGCAAAGGAGGGGAAGAATTTGCTCTAAAACCCTGAAGTCTGCACTGTAATTCTCTTGGTGCTTTCCAGATGCTCCGCACAGCATTCCTATTTGTCACAGACACAGCGAGTGTCATTGGTTCTGCTGGATCATGAGGCCCAAGTGTTGGGGAAGCTTTTACTGCTGCACAGCCTGCCCTTGTTCTGGTCTCCTCTCAAGGCCAGGTGGCTGGGACTTCCCTGGTGGAGCTAAGACTCCAAGCTCCTAACACAAGGGGTCCAGGTTTGATACCTGGTCAAGGAAATAGATCCCACATGCCTCAACTAAAAGATTCTGCATTCTGCAACTAAAGAGTGCTATAACTGAGACCTGATACAGCCAAATGGATAAATAATAATAATAATATAAAAAACAGGTGGCTTTCCAGGCAGGTCTCACTGGGTAAGGGATCAGACACAAACATGGTGAGTGTTGTCTCTCCACTATGAAATGACTCACCAAGAACTGTGCCTCTCTTTTTTGGTGATAGGTTGTGGAAGGTGTGTTTGTCTTTTATCAGAGAGAGATATATTCCAGACCATTAGACTTCCCAAATGAAGAAGTGGTGGACCCCTGAAATTTTATGAGGTTTTATGAGGTTCATACTACTCACCATATGACTTGCGTGCATCTTATTAAGATATCAAAAGTATCTGCTGTTTCTTGTTTATCAGACCAGTCAACATCACGTCAGTGCAGAGGATCAGCATCAGGTTTTCTAGAACGTCAAGGTGGTCAAGTGGTCTATGGATTATATTACAACTGAGCAGGAGAGCTGACATATCCCTGAGGTAAGACCGAAGGCAAGTTGCTGGTCCCAGTAGGTGAAAAAAAAACACTGTCTTTGGAGAGCCTTACAAATTGGTATAGAGAGAAAGGCATTAGCTAGCTCAACAGCTACCAACTGTCAGGAGATGTGCTGAATTGCTCCAGTGACAGGCTCCAGTGACGCCTGGGACAGCAGCTGCAATCTGAGTCACCAGCAGCCAACAGCTGAGTTACGTGGGGATGTGGCATTAAGCTCTGCAACTCCCCTTGGGAGGCAGTCTTGTTTCCAGGTTCCTATTTTGGTACAGAGGAGCAGCTTCTGGAGCTTTCACTCCAAGGAGAAGGGAACCAACATCAGCATTCTTCCAGTTGCCAGGTATCTCTTTTCCAATTATACATTCAAGAATTGAAGAAATATCAATCGAGGGACTTCCCATCCAGTGGTTAAGAGACCATTGGCCAATGCAAGGGACACGGGTTCAATCCCTGGTTCAGGAAGATCCCACATATGGTGTAGCAACTAAGCCCAAGAACCACAACTACTGAGCCTACATTCCTCAGCTACTGAAGGCTGCATGCCTAGAGCCTGTGCTCCGCAACAAGAGAAGCCACCGCAATGAGAAGCCCAGGAGTTCCAAGTAGGGAATAGCCCCTGCTGTCTGCAACGAGAAAGCCCATGCACAGAAATGAAGACCCAGTGCAATCAAAAATAAATAAATGTTTTAAAAAAAGAAATATCAATTGATTTTTGACAAGGGTGCCAAGACAATTCAATGGGAAAAAAGTCTTTTCAACAAATGGTGCCAGGATGACTGGATACCCATATGGAAAACAATGAAGTTGGACCTCTTTCATATACCATGCACAAAAATGAACTCAAAATGGATTGTGGGCCTAGATGAATGAACTAACACTATAAAATTCTTAAAGTGTAAAAGTAAACCTTTGTGACCTTGGGTTAGGCAAAGCCTCTTTAGATCTGACATCAAACACACACACACACACACAAAACACAGATAAATTGAACTTCATGAGTACATCTAGTACTTGATGAACTAGAGATCTTGATTTCAAATACCATTCTCCAATGAAAGGAACCAGGGCTCCTTGGAGAAATGGCTGATTGTAGGACCAGGTAGTAACTATATAAGATGAGACTGAAACATCTTATAGTGCCAGAAAGTAAGTAAGTGATGAACAAACACACACACACACAGTGATGGGAAAATGTCAAAGGAACCCAGGACAAGCTGAAAGCAGAGTTGGAACAATTTGAGCAACAAAATAAAGTTGTCATGGTGTATAAAAGAGTCTATACTGATACAGATAAACAACTGACTAAATAAATGAGAAGAGACAAGTCACCCATGCAAAAGAATTCTAAATAATGTATATGGCTACTCTGCCCTCAAGGAGTTGGCATAACTCCACAGTCCTTACATGGAGGCTGCACAGAGTGTGGACATAACTCCAGTTTAATTAAGAGAGATACATCAATTAAAAATAAAAAAAGAAAAATACATCAGATAAACTCAAACTGAAGAACATCCTAAAAAAAAAAAACACCTAACCTGTACTCCTCAAAACTGTCAAGGTCATCAAGAACAAGGAAAGTCTGAGAAATTGTCACCACCCAGAGGAGCCTAAGGAGACATGATGACTAAATGTGACACGGCGCCCTGGATGGGGTCCTGGCACAGACGCAGAACATTAGGTAAAAATGGAAGAAATCGGAATAGAGTATCAATATTGGTTCATTAATTGTAACAACTGTGCCATATCAATGTAAGATGTTAATAACATGGGAACCCAGGTGTAGAGTATATGGGAATTCTTTGTACAATCTTTGTAATTTTCCTGTAAAACTCTTCTAAAATCAAAATTTTATTTTTTAAAAATGTAAAACTTGTGAAGGACACCCTAAATAAAGTGAAAGGAAACCCAGAAGATTAAGTATTTTTCCTAGGAGAGAAAGGTCCAGAAAAGCAGGCGGGGCCAGTGATGCCGAGTACTTTCCACGTGCTCACTGGCCATGATGCTGAGTACTTTCCACGTGCTCACTGGCCATATGTATGTCTCCTTTTGTGAAGTGTATGTTCAAATCTTTTGCACTTGTAATATTGAATCAACTGTCTTATTACTGCCTTTTGAGTGGAGTTTTATTGGCTTAAAACAACATAAACTTATTATATTATAGTCAGGTAGATCAGAAATCTCATTGGGTTAACATCAAAGGGACAGCTGGACTGGGATCCCCCTAAAGCCTAGAGGATCATTATTTCCATGCCTTTTCCACCTTCCAAACCCACCTGTGTTTTTTGACTTGTAACCCAGTCCTCCATCTTTAAAGCCAAGAATGTAACATCCTCAAAAATCTGTTTTTCTCCGACTCTGCCCTTTCTATCTCCCTCTTTTAAGGTCACTGTGATTACACTGGGCCCAACTAGGTAACCAGGCCAGTCTTCCCATCTCAAGATCCTTTATTTAATCACAACTTCCAAGTTCTTCTGCCATCTAAAGTAACATATTCATAGGTTTTAGGTATCAGGATGTGGACATCTTTGTGGAAGCCATTAATCAGCCTACAACACCCACAATCTATCATTAAGTATAAAAAGTTGGCAATAAAGAATGCACACAGATTCATTTGCATAAGAAAAAACACTGTTATCACTGAGTGTTAAGAGCTCTTCATATACTCTAGATCAAGTTTTTTATTTAATTAATTATTATTTTTGGCTGCACTGGGTCTTCGCTGCTGTGTGTGGGCTTTCCCTAGTTGGGGCGAACAGGGGCTTCTCATCATGGTGGCTTCTCTTGTTGCGGAGCGCTGGTCCTAGGCACTCAGGCTTCAGCAGCTGCAGCACTCAGGCCCTAGGGCATGTAAGCTTCAGTAGCTGTGCTGCACGGCCTAGTTGCCCTGCAGCATGTGGAATCTTCCCAAACCAGGGATCACCCACGTCCCCTGCATTGGCAGGCAGATTCTTAACCACTGGACGACCAGGGAAATCCTAGATCAAGTTCTTTGACAGGTATGTGTGAATACCATCTCCCAATCTATGACATGTTGCTGCTAAGACACACCACAACCAAGACAGATCTCAAGAACATTATTCTGAGTGAAAATGACCTTACACAAAAAATTATACTGTATGACTCCATTGAGAAGAAGTTCTAAAGGAGGCAAGACTAGTCTACGGTGGAAAAAAAATCCAAACAGTAGGAAAAGCCCTGATATTTGTGAAGCTCAGACCCAGGGGGCCCTCTGCTTAGGGCAGCTACTCTGTGTTTCAGGCTTCTGCCCTCCCAGCAGATGTTGAATATAAATCCTTAGCAGTCCATTCTGTCTGCTTTACCCTGTTCTCAGCTTAGGGACCACGGTAGAAAGAACGATGACCCCCAAGGGTGTCCATATCCTAACCCCTGGCATCACACATGTGAATATCTTAATGCTACATCACAAAAGGGGAATTAGAGTGGCAGATTAGCTGACTCTAAAATAGGATGATTATCCTGGATTTTCCATGTTGGCCCAATGTAATGATATGGGCTCTCAAAGGCAGCAGCAGAAGATGGAGAGATGCAATGATGGAAGAGACTCAAAGTGTAGAGGGACTGGTCTGGTATCGAGGGCTTTAAAGATGGAGAAAGCAGGTCACGACCCAAGGAATGTGGCTGGCCTCCAGAAGCAGAAGCAGGGGATGGCCCTAAGCCGACAGCCAGTGAGAAAGCAGGGACTCAGCCCTATGTCTGCAAGGAAGTGAATCCTGGCGACAACCTGGATAAGCAAGCACACCATTCTCTTTTAGAACCTCCAGAAAGAATCAGGGCCTTGATGACACCTCGATTTCAATTGGTTGAGGTTCACCTTGAGCTTCTGACCAATGGAACTGTAAGAAAGAAATCTGTGTTAAGTCACTACATTTGCAGGCATTTGTTAGAGCAGCAATAGAAAACTAGCACAGGAACCAAGCTATGTGCTCATGAGTCCATTAATTCTGTTTCACCAGGCATATCATAGACTATTTCCAAGCCCATCTTATCACATACATACACCTTAATAAACCCTAAAGCCCAATATATTTCGTGTGCACTTTTCTTAACCTAATACATTTCTCTTCTCAGATGTTCTGTCCCCAGGATATGCTGCTGCCACCCCCAATCTACTCCCACCCCAAGTCCTGTGTCATTCTGCTCTCATCGGGGCAGGCGCTTCTTAAGCCTCTGCCTCTCTGTGGGCCTGTGTCCGCCCACTGCTATTCTTCCGGGTTGGAAGAAACAACTAGAAGAGTTTAAAAAGTTGTTCCCTGGGAGGGTGGGGACCATAGAACTGGTGTTTTTCACGCCAGAGGGAACAGCCTCTCTTAAGATTTTCTCCTGAACAAAGCACAAGGGCAAAGCTTACAAAGGCCACAAGATCAAAAACCACAATCTCCAGACTGAATGGTCCATTTAGTGAAGCCTGTGGGTGGTCCATTCAGGACTGGCTGGGTTGGGCTGGTTACTAATCTGTGAACTTGCGGTTTTCCAGAAGACTGTGTTGGCTTATCCAGTCTATGACATTTTGTTTTTTCTGGGAGCTGTGCCCATTTGTTGCCTGTCCTCTGCTGATGGTGGCAAAGCCAACCCAGAGCAAGGAACCAAACAAAGACAGGGTCCAATACTTACTGTGGTCAGGGCCTTCCTAAGTTTCCCTTTTGGCCACATTCTGCACTTGGCAGGGATGGGAACAAGCATTAGGTGTCAGTGTTTAGGCTGGACTAGATGGGTTTCTAGGCTAGGTCCTTCCCCTCCTTGAAAGCTGTGGCTGCCACCAGGGCTTGTGTGCGACTGGGTTACTTTGATAAACAATCCAAATAAACAGAAATGGAGGCCAAGGAAATGAGAGCGAGAGGCAAGGAAGTCAACAAATACCAGGGGGTTTCGGGGACCCGGTAACCTCGGTAGGTCACTGAGGCTCAAAATGGCCAAGAGGAAGGAGGTGCCCCCGGGGCATCCGGCACAGACTGAACAGTATTTGCTCAATAAGATACTGTGATACAAAATCACAACACACATGCAAGTACGTCAGACAGTTACAACTTGATCACCAACAACACTGTTCCTTGGAAAAGCCAACCCGTTCATCCTGACACTACACCAAGGAACCAAGAATTCCACCAGTGAGGTGGGAACCGTCACCATGTTTTGAATGTATATAATTACCCTGATGTGCAGGGCTATTTGGCGCATTTTCCCTATAGGGTAAGAGCTGTTCTTTAACACTTAGAGCCTCCTCAGGAAGCTGACAATACTCCACCTTGGCACTGAGTATGGGGCTTGCTAAAGCCCCCAGTCACAGTTTCCATAAAGCCAGAAGTATTAGCTAAGGTTCTCGTCAGTTCCTCCACTTTGAGTTCAGGAACCAAGGGCTATCACAACTAGCCTCTACCAGGTTTCATGGGCATAACCTTTAACTAGAGGGGTATCATCTTTCTTGAGATCCCAAGTTCGCCAGCATGTCTGACCTGCCAGGAAGTGACCTCCTTACTGCCTGTAGACTGGGACTACGCAGGCCATAAACCAGCAGCAGGTCAGCTTCCTGAAATACTCTGCAGGTATCTTTTCCATGTGTGTTCCCTGGAGGGCAGCCAGCCCTGAGTGAGTGGGACACAGCTGAGCGAGTCATAGTCACAAGTCCAGTCTATCCAGCAGTAGGAAGGCAGCCTGGTTGGGCCTATGCCAAAGATTACAGCACCAGGCAAAGTCAGGTTAAACACAAAGTTAAACACAGAATTACTATAAAACCCAGCAATGCTACCCTAGGTTTATACTCAAAAGAACTGAAAGCAGAGGCTCAAACAGAAATACTTGTCCACCCACATTCACAGTAGTCTTTTTAACGTACCTGGCTGTGCTGGGTCTTCCTTGCTGCCTGGGCATTCTCTAGTTGCGGTGAGTGGGGCTACTCTCTAGCTGTGTGCTCAGTTTCCTCACTGTGGTAGCTTCTCTTGTTGTGGAGCACGGGCTCTAGAGCATGTGGCACGTGGGCTCAGTAGTTGTGACTCCCTGGCCCCAGAGCAGCATGGGCTCAGTGGCCCCACAGCAGTCTTACAATAGTCAGAAGGTGCAAGCAACCCAAGTGTCCATCAGCAGATGAACAAATAAAATGTGGTATAGCCATATAATGGAACACTATTTGGTCATCATTGCTGATACTTATTAACCTTTAAAAAAATATTTATTTGGCTGTGCCAGGTCTTGGTCACCGCACACTCAATCTTTGACCTTCATTGCAGCATGTGGGATCTAGTTCCCTGGCCAGGGATTCAACCCAGGCCCCCTGCATTGGGAGCTTGGAATCTTAGCCACTGAATCACCAGGGAAGTCCCCCTGATACTCATTAACTTGAAGCCCTAATCCTAACCTTGAAAACATGTGAAATGAAATAAGCCAGACCCAAAAGGATAAATATTACATGATTCCACTAAACGTGGAATATACAATAGGCAAATTCAGAGACGGAAGGTAGAATAGAGGTTCCCAGGGGCTGAGGTGGGGCAAAGAGGAGTTACTATTTAATGGGTAGAGCTTCCGTTTGGGATGAAGAAAAAGTTCTGGAAATGGACGATAGTGATGGTTGCATAATACTGTGAACACACAACTTAATGCCACCGAGCTATATACTGAAAAATGGTTACTGTTATGTACATTTTATTAAAAATTTTTATAAAAATGTGGTCAGTACTAAGTCCACAAACTTGGGTAGTTTTATGCTGCTAAGTCACTTCAGTCATGTCCGACTCTGTGCGACCCCATAGCCCACCAGGCTCCCCCATCCCTGGGATTCTCCAGGCAAGAACACTGGAGTGGGTTGCCATTTCCTTCTCCAATGCAGGAAAGTGAAAAGTGAAAGGGAAGTTGCTCAGTCGTGTCCGACTCTTAGCGACCCCATGGACTGCAGCCCACCAGGCTCCATCATCCATGGGATTTTCCAGGCAAGAGTACTGGAGTGGGGTGCCATTGCCTCCTCCGAGTTTTATAGATAAAGCCAAGTCAATACGTCCTATTTTCAAAGAATCAATATCTTATTAAGATCTCTAATTATTAGCCTATAATCTACATGATCTCCCAATGGATATTTTTCCTTAGTACTGACAGTTCTCATTCAGTTGGAACAATATATCACTCACAGACTGCTTCATTCTAGTTTGTACAAGCACAGCCTGGTAAGCTAAAGACTAAAGATAGGCAAGAAAAAAGGTCAAGTGCTTCCTCATATGCTGCTCAGAAAAAAGAACATTAAAAAAAAAATACCCCTATGTTCATGCATGAATAAAAAGTTATCAGAAATACCAACAGTATTCTAAAACAAATGACCTCAGTTGGTTTTTCTCATTTTTCATCACACAAAACTAAAAGGAAAAATACAGAGCATCTGAGGAATAGAACAAGGCCGATCTAACACAGACAGATCAAACTCCACCTCTGAAAACTAACTGTGCGATCACAATGCAAAAGCTAATCTACACTTTACACCACAAAGAAAAGCTCACCTCACTACCAGAAGAATACAGACCAGATCCCAAGCGAAGGCACATGCATCTACTTCTCTCCTCTCCAAAAACCCCATTAAAATCATTAGAAAACACACATCCCATAATTTCGAGAGAAATTTCTAGAAGTTCAGTACAGACTCACAGAAAAATGAAAGCACCAAAAAAAAGCCCAAAACACACAGGATGAGACTATTCAGAGGTTAAGCACAACACCAAGGAGAACGAGTAGGAAGCGACTCGGGTGGACAGCACTCAACGAAAGAGAACCAAAGTAAGACACTGGTTTCCATCTGTCTGGTCTAGGGAGGTGGGCATGTAATTTCCTCTACAAATAGTGAGCAGATCCTGGAGCAGACCAGAGTAGACTGGGTATAAATATCCGGGGGAGTAGAGAGCTCTAGAAAGAACCGAAAAACTTCAGGGAACGGGAAACAGAAGCAGAAACAGCTGAGTAAACGTGAGCCTTTAGGTGAGACTCACAGCACACAAGAGATGACAGCAGAATCATAAACATTTTTAGTGAAAATGCAGCTATTCCTTTTCTACTTTCAAATATGGCTTGAGCCCATTGTATATAGCACAGAGAACTATATTTAGTATCCTATGATAGGCCATAATGGAAAAGATTTTAAAAAAGAATAAAGAATTTACATATATATATATAATTTTTATAATTATATGTATATAACTTTTATAGTTATATATATATATATAATTTTTCCTGGAGAGGAATGCCCTGGAGGAGGGCATGCAACTCACTCCAGTATTCTTGCCTGGAGAATTCCAGGGACAGAGGAGCCTGGCAAGCTACAGTCCATAGGGTTGCAAAGAGTCAGACATGACAGAAGCGACTTAGCATGCACACACACACAAAAAGAGTTTGTATTTATATA
>NW_011494810.1:2552904-2579049 GCF_000754665.1 Bison bison bison | reverse complement strand
TACAGCAGAAACCAATGCAACATTGTAAATCAACATACTTCAATAAAAATAAACATACTACAAACAGGGAGTGAACCGGAATGAAGAATTAGGTCCTAGACACATTCTCGTGTAAACGTACATCACTTCATAGTTAACTGCGACTTTTCAGAATCATCCTTTAGGGAAACCAGTCTTTTCAGTAAATAGTTGAAGTCTCTCATGGATCCATTCAGTGCAGTCCAACTCTTTGAGACCCCATGGACTGCAGCACGCCAGGCTTCCCCATCCATCACCAACTCCCGGAGCTTACTCAGACTCATGTCCATTGAGGCAGTGATGCCATTTGAAACTGAATTAGGCTGCCAGTGACAGAGGGCCAACCTGGGGCTTAGTCCCATAGGGCTTTTAATTGTTTTTAAGTGATGTATGGGTGACTTTAACTATATCAGTTTCAGGTCCGCAACACAGTGATTCGATATTTTTATAAATTGCATACCAAAGTTATTGTAACACATTGATTATATTCCCGGTGCTGTACATTATACCCTTGCATCTTATTTACTTTATACACAGTAGTTTGTGCCTCTTAATCCCCTCCATTGACGTCGCCCCTGCCCCTACCCGCACTCTGCGGTGACCAGCAGTTTGCTCCCTGTATCTGTGAGTCTGTTTCTGTTTGGCTTTGTGGCGGGGCAGGGGGCGGGGGGGGGGGGTGCACAATGAGCAGTATGCGGGATCTTAGTTCTCTGACCTGGGATCCCAAGCCCCACTGCAGTGGAAGTGTGGAGTCTTAACCACTGGACTGACAGAGAAGTCCCAGTCTGTTTTGTTATATTTTGCTTTTCTCTCAGCATCAGGTGTGCAGGGCTGGCAGGACTGCTGCAGCCAGCAACTCCTGCCTTTCTGCTGTGACACGGGACATTGTCCTGGAGTTCACCTCTTGGATGGCCACTGCACTTCCAAACATCAGGTGGACATCCCAGGAAGGAGCAGGGGCAGGGGCAGAAGGGTGAGCGTCAGGCTGAGCCAGCCCCTTCAAAGAACATGCTGGAAGCACCACTTGATGACTCCCACTAACTTCTAACCTCACCAGCAACAGAGCTGGAAAAGGTCACCCTGGATTAAATCTAGGTTTTGACCGGCATGAAGGAGATAGCACCTATCTGGAAGACAGCGTTCCCCCAACTGAGTGTGTGAAGCCTGTGGGTATTTTTCATTTTTCAGATCTAGAAAATCTTTTATGGTTTGAGGGTGATATGATTAGAAAGTTAACAAAAAGCTATTGGATTCCAACTAGCTCAAAATTAAAATTGCTTATTTTTTAAAAGAGGGATCAGGAAATATATTAGAAAAAATTTGATAAAACTAGATTGAGCTCAACATACAATAAAATAATTAGAATAAAAGTCATGAGAAATAGGAATTTTTAGACAGAAAACTACCAACTTTACTGAGGGACAACTAATTTCCACAGCCAGAGAGTCCATGTTACAAAATGGAAGGAAGGAGCAGCATAATTTGTATTAACAGTAACAGTTACTGGGGGCTCTGTCTTGGCAGACAGACATTATTATTCCATGTAATGGGTTCATGCACGCGTTGCTCTCAGGAATCCTGAGGCAGATGCACCTGACCCCCTATTAAGATGACACAGAGACACCCAGGAGTTGAACTTGCTCCTCTCAAGATGCAAGGGTGAAGGAAGGATTCAAACACAGCCAGAAATCTACAACCACTGCACTTGTCAGTATTTCAATCTAAAATTTCACATAATTCCTCCCAGCTTTGCTGAGGTACCATTGACATGTAACATGTGGGTCAAGGTACTGTCTTTAAGGTATGTTTGGGAAGGAGGGGTCTGGAGCTGTTGGGTGCGTGTAACAGGCTGAGGCGGATGCTTGATTGAAATTCTGTCTGTCCTATCTCTAGAGTTGGGAGGAGAAAGACAACCCAAGGTCACACCAGGGGTCAGAGTTTAGATTTTGGCTAAAGTAGGCACTCGTGCCTACGAAGAAAGAGAATGAAGCCCAGGAGGAGGAGCTCTGACTCAGGAGGGCAAAGAACCTAGGGATGGAGCACCTGGGCTGGAGGGGGAACGACTGGGAAAGGAGGCGGAAATGCTTTGGAGGAGCTTTAGGGAGGCCTGAGGATCTGTACACAGGAAACACTGCAAGTTAAAAACGAGGCGAGTGGCAACCCAAGGAAAAGCTCAAAGCTGCACAGTCAGGCACTGGAACTGGGTCGGCTCTACCTGGCTTGAAAGAATACATTTGCATCGTGATAATGATCACTTATTTAGCTAAAAATAGGGACATAATCACATTTGAAGGTTGGGGAGAAGGCGGATGTAAAAGAGCTGAACCTCAAGTATCGTACAAGGAAGTGAATACATAATGCTGAACACTTAGATATTCAGACAAAACAGGCATATCATTTAGAAACACAAAAGTAACTGCCAGGAAAAAGAGCTAAAAGAGTTGAAACTCCCTGCCCCTGGAGAGCGAACTGGGGATCGTGGAGAGTGGTCATTTTTGTTGCTGCTGCTATGGCCTTTGATATATTTGATTTTTAAATCATTTCATGTATTATTAGATGTGGGTTTTATTTTTCTTTTTGATATAGATCATTTTTAGTCTTTATTGAATTTGTTACAATAATTGCTTCTGTTTTATGTTTTGGGTTTTTGGGCTGAGAGGCATGTGGGATCTTCGCTCCACAACCAGGGAATGAATCTGTATCCCCTGCACTGAAAGGCAAAGTCTTCACTGGACCACCAAGTTCAGTCAGTCAGTTCAGTCGCTCAGTCGTGTCCGACTCTTTTAGACCCCATGAATCGCAGCACGCCAGGCCTCCCTGTCCATCATCAACTCCCAGAGTTCACCCAGACTCACGTCCATCGAGTCAGTGATGCCATCCAGCCATCTCATCCTCTGTCGTCCCCTTCTCCTCCTGCCCCCAATCCCTCCCAGCATCAGAGTCTTTTCCAATGAGTCAACTCTTGGCATGAGGTGGCCAAAGTACTGGAGTTTCAGCTTTAGCTGGACCACCAAGGAAGTCCCTATTTGGTGTGTTTTAAAATAAACACACAACAGAATTGATACTACCTGTAAGTTATTTCAATGAACCCATGTAATTGTTTTTAGCAAAGTCTTTTTTCTCCTTGGCAAAAACTTCAGTTCCTGATGTGATTGATAAAGTTTCTGCTTTGAGGGGGTCTCCTTTCTCAGTCACAAATGTTTCTGGGGTGTGATTCTCTAGAGTCTGTCAGGGAGATGACACCTTCTTACTTAAATGGCGAGTTGGCCTATTTACAGGAACTTGTATTGCTGTGCACACTCTACGTGACATTAACTTTGTTCTCAGATGATGTGCATGGATGAACAGAAACATAAGCAATTCAAGCAATGTTAAGAATTAGGCTGCATCCTAAAAGCATTTGTTTTTGCATTCCAGGTTTATATTTCTGTAAGTAGATTTTAGAGTCTCCTTATCAAAATTCTGAATCAGAATGCTCAAGGCTGCAGAGCTGCCACAAAATGTCGCTCCAGCCCACAAATCTGGGACTTCAAACATTAGCACAGGAAAAAGTGGAGGCTCTCCCTCAAATGAAGTTCCCTTCAAGGGAGACCATGTTCTTGGAAACTGAGGGAACTCTGACACTGGGTCTCCAAGAGACAGAATATGAGAGTAAAATTCTAACGATTCCATCCTAAGTTTGGGAATTACCTTACTAGGTAATATTTGACTGGAGTGTTAGCAGGAATGAGCTGCCAAGGAGTGCTTTCTGGGGCTTGTCCTGACCCTGTTCCTTGCACTCACCCTTAAATGGAGATTGGTTAAGGAGATTGATGCTTGGGCTCTTGAGTTACAATGCTGTGCTTGTCTGCTTTCTTGGGGAGAGTAGGGAGTACTGTTACCAAATGGATTTTGGGTCCAAGATGATGAACACTGAAATTTCTCCAGTTTCATCCTAGATAAAGCAATATTTCTACTGGACTGTTTTACTGTTATCATAGGTTTTCAGAATGCTTTGTAGTGAGTTTGTGGAAGCCACCACAGAATGCTAACATGGACAGCTGACTCAGTGTCTATGGTGTGCACAGACCTCCTCTTTTTAAAAAAAATGCATATTCCCAGGCTCTGCCCCCCAGCAGTTTGGGTCAGTTGGCCTGGTGCCCCCCAGACCCCACTCTGAGAGCCATGGTCTACCTTATGCTGATACCTGGATGTCTGCACCCAGCCCTCCCAAGACAGGAAAGGGGAACACTTACGGTCCTCAAAGACCTGGGCTTTGGCACCCAGTGCTCTGATGGACTTCTCCTTTATTAGCTGCAAGCATGCCTACAGTATGTTAACGCAGGTGGAGGAGGTCAGCAGCCACTTAACCCGACAGCCACCCTGTGGCCCTGTATGTGCAGGGACTGCCCTTCCCCACCACCAGAAGTGGGAGGAGGCCGAGAGTGATGTCCCTAAGGGTTGGCACATGTCAGTCCAAACATCGCCCATCTGGTCAGCAGAGTCAACTCAAGGCATTGGCAAGAGGCTCACATCTGCTGGGGGAAATGACTGTCTTCCAACAACTGGATGACCAAGAGCCCAGGACAGCAGGGTAATCAAGGCCAAGGCACTTCCTCTCAACTGGAGCTTGGGAGAGAACCAGGAGATGGTGAGGAGCAGTGGTGGGGGTGTGTGCATGGTCCAATTATCCACTGCTGCATAAAAAGCCACCCTGAAACTTGGTGATGGAAAACAGCAATCTCTTTTTGTTGCTGTTAACAATTTGTTTATTCGTTCACTTACCGATGGACATTCAGAATATTTCTTTTTCTTTTGGCTGTACCACGGGCATGCACAGGATCTTAACTCCCCTACAAAGGATTGAACCCATGCCCTCTGCAGTAGAAGCACAGAGTCCTAACCCCCGGACCACCCTGGACCACCGGGTAAGTCCCAGAAATCCCTTTAGGACTCTGTGGTTCAGGGATGTGGAAGGAGCAAATGAATTGCTCCACGTCCAGTCCACGACATCTGGGGCTTCTGCTGAAGGACCTGACAGCTGATGCAGGAGCCCGGATGGCTTTTTCCCTCACATGTCAGCACCTGGAGGGTGAGGGACGGGACCAGCTGGGACTGGAGGCCTGCTTCCATGGTGGCTCGGGGTTCCCAGGGCCAGTGTCCCAGGCAAGCGGGTGAAGCTGCCTGGGCTTTAAGGCCGGCCTCAGAAGTCACAGCACCTCACCTCTGCCACATTCCACTAACGGAAGCAAACAGAAACCCACCAGACTCAAGGAGGGGACAGACAGAGCATGGACCCTACCTCCTGAGTGGAGGGACATGAAAGAACTTTGGGCAGTGCTGTAAAACGAACACAGCAGGTCATCAGAAGACTGAATGATATAAGACAGTAACAGAAGAAAACTTCCCAGAGCTAAATAAAGACACAAATGTCAAATTGAAAGGAGATGCCTAGTGCCAAGGAGGAGAAGAAAAGAAAAAAGATTCAGACCCAGAAACATCCTGGCCATGTTTCAAACCATCAAATATAACTACTCCTAAAAACTTCTGGAAAGAAGAATCAGAGAGGAGCAAGAATCAGAAGATGACATCAGACTTACAGTTGACCTCACTAAACACAAGTATAAAATCAAAATAAACCTGTTTTCAGACAGAGAAGAATTCAGAATGATAACTTCCCCTGAACCATCTCTAAGAGAGTATCTAATAGGCATATGCCACAAAACACAACACAAAATGCAAAAGGACCTGGACACAAGAATTGGAGAGCAAAGAGACCAGGAAGGCAAGTCAGTGCATATTTTTAAAACAGCCATTTATAACCAAAATCCCAAACAATTTCTGTTGGTTTCCTGTTCTGCCCCTCCCTCAGAATGGCGGTTTAATGCTGATTACTTAAGATTAGTACCACAGGATACTGAGGGGACCCCAGTTCAGGCACTGAGATTTCTGGAGTGCTCAGCCAAGCAGTGGTGTCTGAGTGCATCAGCTGAGACTAGGAGCGTCTGCCTCAAGCCACCCAGTTTATTATGAATCCCTGTTTCCTCCACAAGGCTTCAAGCAAGGCAGAGCAGGGTTTGCCCACTCCCCTCCTAACATCCCCTCTCCACGAGATCCACTCCCTCCCACATTCTCAATGACAAGTGAAGTTTCTACTAAATTTACCAACTTAGCCATGTAATGTCATTCCTCCTTGTACACATCAGATTCTCCTTCTGATCACCCTTGCTTGAGTTGGAATTAACTTCAACCATGAGTAAAAGTAAACTACACATGCATGCAAGTTTGACTTCTCTCCTTGTGAATGCCCTCTGCAGCAGTGGCGGGCCCAGGGACCCTGGTGTGCCACCCCCCAGGCAGCCGCGTGCCCAGCAGCCTGCTGTCTGCGGGTTAGTCGTTGTCTCTAAGCCACAAGCCCACATTTTTATACTGTTGTGTGGTGCTGTGTCTGGAACTCTGTAAACTATGCTTGCCATGCTCCTTAGCCAGCCAGCCTCCTGCTGGGTTCTGCTGTTGGGAAGTCCTGGATGGAGACTAGGAGAACAGACAGATGGGACTGCTCTCCTTTTTTCCAAGGGAAGCAGCAGTAGCCAGAGGCTCCCGCCCGTTCAGCACTCACAGCAGCACAGACCTTGCCCCATTCATCAGCAGAAGCAACTGTTACACTGCGCTCCCTCCCTGCTGGGAGTCCAAGTATCTGCCAGGTCCCACCTTCTCCAAAGTCTGGGCCCCAACCAAAGGGCACCCCAATTTCTTAATGCCTCTTTGAGGATACAAAGATCCTCTACTGACGAGAAAAGAAAAACAAATGAAGACTTTTGTATATTCATCAGACTACCAAAAATTAAGCACTCTTAACATCATCAAGTGCTGAGAAGCGGCAGTGGGCTGGCAGCCAAGATGGGTGTGGAATGGATGAGACCCCTTTTGGAGAGCATCCTGACCTGTAATAAAACTGAAATTCATGGGGGTTACAACAGTAGCTCCTGTACACTTGTGCATGAAGACTGCTCACGAATTGTGCAGAGCAGAGCTCTAAGGGCAAATCCTGGAAACCGCCTAAATGTCCAGCAGTGCAGAATGGAACTGGAGTCTGCTCAGGCCACATCTTGAGCTACATGTAGTCCAAAGGCTCACAAACAATGCTGACTTTTAAACACTGAGAAAGGGAATTCCCTGGTGGTCCAGGGGTCAGGACTCCAAGCTTTCACTGCCACAGGCCAGGGTTCAACCCCTGGTCAGAGAATGAGGATCCTGCAAACCAAGTGGTGAGGCCAAAAATAAACAGACACTGAGGAATACATCTGTGTACCATTTGTAATTTTTTAAATGCAAAATAGTACTATGTACTGAGGGATACACACTTCCATGGTAAAATTTTTTAGAAACACATAAAAAGTCAGAACCAGCAGTGGTCACATCTGAGGGGAGGGCACAGGTTTAGGGCAGAGAATGAAGAGGTATGAAACATTTTGAAATGTTTTTTCTCACACCGCACAGCAAGTCCAGGGATATGCATTTAGATATAACTTTCAGATGATCAAATAACTCAATTTTTAAACACACTTGGCAAAAACATAGATTACAGCATCATGACCCCACAGGTATGAAAAGACAGATTAAGAACATACATCTAACCATCTAATTTTCTGAGGAAGCACCCCTGGGTGTGAATTTTGAGAGGAATATAAACAAGACCCTGACAGTCAAGCAAAGACCAACACCATCACTTTACGCTCTGCCTTCAAATCAGTGACCTGACACCTGCTGGTTCTCAAGCCTGGATTCTCATCAGAATTACCTGGGCGAGGGAGGGAGTACTTTTAAAACTGCCCTTGGGCTTCCCTGGTGGCTCGGTGGCAAAGAATCCACCTACCAATGCAGGAGACATGGGTTCAATCCCTAGTCCAGGAGGATCCCACATGCCACAGAGTGGCTGCGCCCAGGTGCCACAACTACTTACCTGTGCTCTAGTGCCCAGGAGCTGCAACTGCTGAAGCCCGAGTTCCACAAGAGCAGCCACCTCAACGAGACTCCTGAGCACTGCATCGAGAGAGCAGCCCCACTCTCTGTAACTCGAGAAAAGCCTGCAGCAATGAAGACCCAGCACCACCAAAAACTAAATACATAAAATTATTAAAATAAATAAATATATATATATATTTAAAAAACAAAGCCAAAAAAGCCTGCCCTTGCCGAGGCCCCACCTTCTTATACCAGAGCTGGAGAAGAAGGCAGGCTCACTTTCCTTGTCTTGGTGACTTTAACATACAGTCAAGGGTGAGAATTATAGAGTAGCAGATGCCAACTTGTCTACGTCAGGAATTCAGGGAACACAGAGTATGGCGAGTGGGCTGCAGATGACATGGCTGCTGCGGTCATGGAGGGGGGTCCAGGCTCCAGGCCTCGGCTGTGCATGTCAGTGTGGACATGGAGTTCCTCTCCAAGAGGGAAATGCTCAATGAGGCGGAGCCTCAACGAGCTCTCCCTACAGATCTCCTGCATCCACAAGGGCATGGAGTGAAGTGAGTTAACCCCTGTCAACCGCTTAGAACCAAATCCTTGGGCACAAAGTGCGCATTCCACGTTAGCTACTTTTCGAGTAAAGAAACCATTTTGAGGTAAGTGCTTAATAAAACATTTCAATGAGGAACAGCATATTTACTCTTATGGCTTCATGAACAAGCTCCCAAAACCCATATGATGGAACCACAGCTCAGACCTCTCAAAGTCAAGTGTGTGAACAATCTCTCGACACCTAAGCCATACACACAGGAAACATCGAGAGGGACAGGAGATGGTTAAGAGTAGACCAACTAAGAGCTCTGGGAGTGAGCCTGAAAGACTGAGAAAATAAGTTCTCACTCTTCACCTCATCTACTTTTACATTACCTATTCTACAATGAAAGTCTGATAATGTCAATTACAAAAAGCCTGCCCACAACTGGAAGCGAGCGTTTGCGCTTGCTTTAAGATGGAGGTTCTATTGCTTCTGTGTCCTGGTGCTGCATTGATGCTAAAAAAAAAAAACAAAACCCGTGTGGTTCTTTAGCCAAGATGTTTGAGGAAACCCAGACCCCAGACCAACTGACAGAGGAGGAGGTTGAGATGTCTGCCTTTCAGGAAGCAATTACCCAGTTGATGTTACTGAGCAGCAATAACTACCACTCAAACAGTCATCTCTGAGGGAGCTTTGTTCTAAATCATCAGATGCTCTGGACAAAATTATGATATGAAAGATTGACAGACACCAGTAAACTAAAATGTGGGAAAGAGCTGCACATTAACCTCATTCCAGACGAGTAAAATCGAACCCTCAGGGCGGTGGACACCAAAATAGGGATGACCAAGGATGTGCTGATCGATAACCCTGGTGCTATTGCAAGTCTGGGACCAAGGCACTCATGGAGGCTTTGCAGGCTGCTACAGAGCTCTCTGTGACAGAACAGTTTGGTGCTGGGTTTTATTCTACCAAATATGGCTACTGAAAGTGGCTGTTATCACCACTAGAGCCTTCTGTAGGAGGATCGTCCAGTTAGGACCATTAGAGGCAAACCTATGGGCCGAAGAACAAAGGCTATTCTGTGTCTGAAAGACCTAACCAAGTTCTTGGAGGAAAGAAGAATAAAGGAGATTGTGAAGAAACACTCAATTTATCGGATGTCCCATGACTCTCTCTGTGGAGAAGGAACATGATAAGAAGTCAGTGGTGGCTGAAATGTTTATCTGGGAGTGGGAAGGTGCTGGGCTGGATGGGGGCCCGTCCCATGGCGGGCGGGGGTCAGGGGAGACTGAATGCAGCAGCCAGCTGCACTGGGAGTGAGCCGCAGAGGCTGCCACACGTGGCACTTACTGTGAGCTTTCCTCACGTCCTGAACCACCTTTGACCAGCCATGACACCAACGGGAACACCACCGCTGACCCACAATCCCTTGGGTGGGAACCACACCCTCCGTGTGGGAACCACATCCTCCCCTCAGTGGGTCCTTTCACAGAGGCCCCGGGTGCGTGGAGACAGTGCAGGCCTCACCCCACGTTGCCAGTGGTTGTGTGCCACCAGGCAAGTTTTACTTGACCTCTAAGAACTGTGATTCCCCAACTAGGAAATGGAGACCCCAGCACCTGCCTCCTGGGGCCATCCCACGCCTGAGGCGACGAGGCTCGAAGCTGGAAAGCACCTGGAAGTCAGTCAAAGAAGAGAAAAGCAGACCTCTTAGGGCAGCCACACAACTGAGGTTGGTTATTTCACTTTATTTAGCAAACCATCATACTCTGGGCCCCACCAAACTGCTCCTCCAGCCTCACCCGAGGGTCGGCCTTGGGAAGAAGCTCGGAGCGTGAACAGGAAGACCCAGGCTCCCCAGTTGGCCTCCTCTTTTGCCACACACACCACACAGCACAGAACAAGATCACTGCTTGTGTCCTCAGGCGCCCACCCCAGTGTGGCCTGGGGGGCCTCCAGTGTTCACAGCCACCTGCCAGGCTCTCAGCCCAGCACCAGGCACAGACCCCCTGCTCCTGAGAGGCCGGCACAGGGCCAGGGCCTCTGCCCCCGGCTGTGGGCATGGAAAACTCTTATTCCCCAGCCCTGCAGCCTTACTCCCCATTGGGCAAGAAGCAAAATATATGAAAATACTTTAATTATTTCTTTGAAACGGTTAAGAAATAAGGTCATCTTATTTTCCTTTTACAATCCTAGTAAAAAAAAAAGTTCACATTAGCGCCAGGACCCTTCCCCAAGCCACGGGCTGGCTGCTCAGTAGAAACGCTTGTTCCGTTCCTGCCGCTTCTGAAACACCACGGCCCCCACCACGGCGCACACGATGATGCCCAGGAGCGCGCACAGCAGCAGCAGAAACACCCGCCACCCCGTCAGGGGTCCGCTGCGAAAGTTCCCCGTTGGATCGTCCACATTGTCTAAAGGAGGAGAGAGGGGTAAATGAGAGGCCGAACGGGCTCCCAGGAGACAGCGTGATAAGGCCCCCATCCCACCCTCGAGGCAGCAGCTGTGGCCTGCTCGCAAGGCTCCAGCACGGGGCAGGGGCATGCACAGAGCGACAATCTCACTGGGAACAAGGCTCCCCGGGATTCAGGCTGAGGTGCCTTCTGCTGCAAGAAGCTGGTGAACTGCACGCCTGGGATCTCCCTGACAGCCCGAGTCTGCCTAGGTGGGCCCAGGACCTGTTTTCCCAAGACCACCCCCAGCCCGGTGCAGTGGTCTGAGGTCCCCAGCTGAAGAAACATGGCCCTGGCCACAGTCTGCCCTCCCTCACACGTGGATGCATTCCATGCCTCCTGGGGGGGCTCCCAGGGCCCTGACCCCCAACCTCCGTCCTTTCGCTTTGACCTTCTAGCCCAGTGGGCCCACTTGTCTGACCGGGAATTAACCCCTGCCAGGCCAGCCACATGGGCTGCTGGGTGGGCTGGAGCAGATGTGTCCAAAAGCCTTGGCAGCAGGAAGCCTTCAACGAAAGGCCGCAGATCAGTGGTCTATGGCAGGGTTTGTTTGGCCCCCAAAACATTTAAAAGCAACTTGAATCTTTAAAAAGTGAAATGTCACATAAAATGTTGGGTTCCAGTGGTACTCTATCTCCCGCTGGGCCCACACGCACGACTTTGGGGCTCCTGAAGTACAGTTCGCAACACACACACACACACACACACACAGGGGCCTCACTCCCCATCCATCCTGAAAACCCTCTCTCTGTGAGGATGGAGTAGTGGCTGACTACTACCCTGCAAAGGGCTCAGACTTGGAGGTCTGCCAAAACTCAAGTTTGCATCCCGCCTTTTTACCTCTTTTTAGCTGAGGAAGCCTAAGGATCAGCTCCCCCAGCAGTTGTAAGGATCTACTGCAGGCTGTTCACTGAGGCCACGCACTGAGGTACCAGCACGCCTGCACCAGCAAACAGCCCCTCTGGCTTCACCAGCCGTGATCCCAGCACTGAGTGCAGGACGATGCAGAGGCCAGGGGCTCACACACCTGTTCATGAGCACTAGCTGCTGATTCAAGGGCTGAGTTGGTCCAGGGAACGGCAGATGGACCCCAAGCAGCTGCCTAAGCCAGCCCAGGCCCCACCGGAAGGGGCTGTTCGTGCATACCTTTGGGCGACTTGAGGAAGTTGACGCTGGGCTCGATCTTGGTCCAGTCGATGCTCTCCTCGTCCGGTGTGTGCTCCACCATCAGTTGGAACAGCTTCATGGAGATGATGTCATGATTGTCTGCAGGACAAGAGTTAGCTTCTAAGGGGCATGGAGCCGCTTTGGCACACGAGCTCAACCCTCTCCCACCCCACACCACACAGAGTGGCCAGGTCCCCTGGGGAGAACCTAGCAGCCTCTAGCAAGCAGTATTCAGGGGCTGGAATACTCCAGAACTCAGCAATAAGAAACCTGGGAGGAAGCAGAGCAGAGAGGAAAAAGCACAGGTTTTACAATCAACATCGCTGGTTCTAATCCTGGCTCTGCTACCCTCTTTGAGGCTCAGTCTCATTTGCAAATGGGGGTGGTAATCTCCATCTTGCGGTTACTGAGGCATGTAAATGAGAAAGTACAGACAGGGCCAAAGGTACACTGCCTGGAGGTAGCATGTCCTTGAAAACCGAACCGGATAAAGACCCACACACTGCTGCATGGCTGGTTGAGAAGCCTGACCCTCCCGGGGGCGGGCAGCCACAAGACGCTCAGCTGTGACAGTCATCGATTGTACCTGGGGAGACTTGAGGAGGGCCGGGGTCCACTAAGTATGGGCAGGAGAGAACCCCTGCCTGACGCTGACAGTAACTGACAACCCCATTTGGAGATGGAGAGGTTGAGGCTCAGAAATGAGACGAGGGTCCCAGTCAGCCTGCCACCAGCTCTCAGCTCAGCTAACTGACTAGAACCTGAAAGTGTAAAGAGCAAGGACCCTGCAGCCAGGCCAGGCAGAGGCCAGCGCACTGGACAGCTGGTATGAGTGGCCCTGGAAGCCCAGGGCCAAGCAGGGGCCCTGGAGTCAGACAGCAGGGCCCATCTGAGCTCTGTCACTTCCTGGGTGCCTGAACTTGACATCCACCTCCCTTCAACTCCCAAATGCCCAATGGTCTCAGCTGTACAAAAGGGGAAAGAGACAGCTACCTAACTAAGAACACAGCCACGAGACACCTGCGGGAGGCGGGCATGCACACCCCTCTGCCTAAGGGTCACACTACCGCAGGCATGGCCCCTCCATCGCCCTTCCCAGGGCCTCTTCAAACAGACTTAGAGAATACCCTGTCACAGACATAGCTCTGCTTCCAGAGCCTTCTCATGATGCCTGCTGAAACAGTCAGATGGAATTCCAGGTGACCCAGGGCAGGGTTGTACTGGGCCCACAAATGAAACAAGACAGGCTGTGAGCTGGTAATTATTGAAGCTGGTTAACAGCAGTAAGGGGCTTATCACACCATCTTCCCTCTTGTGGGTACACAATTGGAATTTCCATATTAGAAACCTTTAAACAATAGACACTCCGAGAACCAAATGGACCCAGATGCTTCCATGGTGACAGGGACGCTCCTGGACAGTGGCTGGCTCACAGGCCCTGGAAACATCTATCCTGACAACAAACAAGCCTCTGTCTGGTCTTCTGGACATTGCTTCTCAGCTCTGGTCAACAAGAGCTGGCCCTGAGAAGGGACTAAGGGCCAGCGCCAAGGGCCACCAACAAGTGCCACCCAGGCCTGGTGGTCCCAAGAGGCCTGCACGGGCAGGTAGCACCCCAAAGATTCCAGCACTCACCATGGGCCAAACAAGACAGAGCCCTGACTCCATGCAGCTCACAATTCAGTGAGGGAGACACGACAATAAAATAAATGACACAGTGGATACCAGGATGGTTAAATGCTATAAAGAAAAATAAAGCTAGAAAAGGCGACAGGAAGTGTGCAGGGGACTGGGGTGTGTGTGTGTGTGTGACTTTAAATGAGGGAATCAAGGATGGCCTCACTAGGGAAGAAATATCTGAGCAAGACCTGGAGAGACACAGGCACAAAGGCCCGAGTCACCAGAGAGCAGAGAGGATGCGGCAGAGGGAATGTGGCGGCAGGCAACAGGGAGGACAGCAGCCTCAGCCCTGAGTGAGGCGAAGGAGGAGCTCGGCTGTGGTGCTGGGAGGAGGGCACCCTCGGGAGGCTCCTGCAATTGTCCAAGCAAGAGAGGACGGTGGCCCAGACCTGCCTGCAGTAAAGGAAGAAGAGTGGTCTGCTGCAGGGTGAAAAGAAGACATAGCCAGCAGGACATGCCAACAAATGGGAGGCGGCATGTGAGAGAAAAAGCAGAGGCCGGAAGAACACCAAGGCATTCTGACCCAAGTAACCACTAGAGCAGAGGCTCGTTTGCCTCTGGCCGTGGGTGTGTGAAGGCTGAGAGGCCTGCTGGGCACGTTGCTGGTGACTCAGGTCTGGCGAGGGAAACGTGGGGGTCCACTGCTGGGTTCACCAGATTCAAACCCCCCCAGCTCACAGATGACAGAGAGGGAAGATAGCTGAAGGACCGCACACACACGTGGGAAGAGTGGGAAGAAATCCAGGCACGGGTGGAACCAAATAGAGGCAAGTTGAGGAGGAAAGGGATCTGCCGTGTCCCAAGCTCCCGACGGCAGGGAAGGCCAGACTGAGACTGGATGCCTTGCACTGCCCGCACACTCACCGGACAGGTCGCCGGTACCGGCAGAGGCTCCAAAATAGTAGCCGGTGGGTAGGCGCACTCCCGTGATGTCAATGCAGTTCTTCCACTCATTCTTGTCCTCCAGGTCAGTCATCACCTGCGGCCAGCCGGCAGGTCAAGGGTGGCCCAGGGCTGGCCTGCCCGCCTTCCCAAGCCCTGCAGAGCTGCCCCTCCTGCCTGCTCACCGTCAGGCGACCCCGGGAGTAGCGCACTGCCAGGAAGGTGTCGTGATCGCGGTTGCGGAAGTCAGCCGTGCAGCCCGCCAGCTCAGTCCAGCGGCCGTCCTTGCTGTGGTCGTAGGACAGGGAGCCATTGTTCACCATCACGGAGATGTACGGGAACACGCGCTGAGACAAGACACCGGTCACTCCGAGGGCAGACCAGCCAGTGGAAGGCCACGGGGCACCCACCACCCTGACCCCTGAAGGCTGCTCTCACGCAGGGCCCAGGGAGAAGTCCTGTCCTGCTCTGCAGGAGAGCAAGGGCCTACCTCTGTGGTCTCATCGTTGGGGTACGTGTCCAGAAAGATGGCTAAGCCATGGAAGTTGTCTTTGCTTCCAAACACAGGCCCTAGAATTAGAAGGAGATGCTCCTATGACGGGAGAAATTGGGAATTGCCCAAGGGGTACCTGAAAGACAGAGTAATGCCAGCATGGATGGGGTCAAAAGATGTTAGTGCACAGTCATGCTCCCAGGAGAAAGAAGGGATCTCTAAGTGGGGTGGGGGGTGTTGGAAGGGTAGTCTCAGGCATGTGGCAGAGAGGACTCAAGTTTGAAGCCTGAACTGTGAAAGAACAGCACCTGTCCATGTGCTCTGAGGTGTCGGGGGCAAGGGGATACCTAATCTGTAAAAACCAGATGGTCATGCAGTAAGGACTACCCCTGAACCCAGGGGTCACGAACTTTCTGTCCAAGGCCAGAGAGCAAAGATTTGAGGCTTTGTGGGCCACAGATGGTCTCTGTCACAGTCTCCCTTGTTTTTTCCTTCTTAAGATGATAGGACAGTAAAACCCACTTAGCCGGTGAAGACCAGGCCACACTGGGCAGAGTTGACCACAGGGTCCTCTTCTACAGGGACGCTCCCTCCAGCCACTCCCCAGGCCCCATGTTTCCTCAAAGAGGAGCAGCAGTGCCCTAACAGGGAGTGCAGAGTGAAGGATTCCTGGCCACAGCAGCCCACCTGTGCCAGCACCACCCTACCTGGCACCAGGCGGTCCCGGGTGTACCACAAGGCAATGCCATCTCCATGGAGATTTTTCTTTCCTGCGCCATGAACTTTGAAGTGAACGTGCATCTCCCAGTCTTTGAGGAAGCAAGGCTAGAGGGAGAGCAGAGAGGGCTGTCAGAGCTCCCCAGGCTTGCCTACTCAATGGAAGTGACCTAGAGTGAGTCGGGACACTCAGAACAAGGCTAAGCAGCAGGGCCCCAGTAGGGAGGGAGCAGGAGGCCACAGACTGTCCCAAGGCTGCTGAGGTCCAGACTCCACCCGCCCTGGCCCCAGTCTTCTCCTGTGCTGATTCTCACACCTTGACTTACTTTCCTTGATACCAGCCAAACCTGTTAGCCCTGTTTCTTCTCCATCCCCACTGTTCCTGTCCCCTGGGATCTTGTGGAAGGATTACTATCCCTATTTGAGTCATGTATTTTATAAAAAGAAAACACATTCAGAGATGAAATAACTTGTCCACAGTAGGTAAGTGGATGTCCTGACACACGCCCAGGACTGTCTGACTCGGAAAGTTCTGCTGTTGCCTACAGCTGCCATGGCCTTCAGGCCTGTAACACAAGCTGCACCAACTCCTTTCTGGATTTCCATCCCCACTGTGTTCCCTTCAAACCAACCCTCAAACTGACCCACACCCAGGTCTGGCAGACTTGAAGCCCTAGACTCTCAGCCAGCACACCACCTGCCTCTTGCAGTCTCAGCCCAGCCTGAGGGTGGTGATGGTGATATCAGGCCTGGGGGCTGGAAGGGCAGCTCTGGGGCCTCTGGACTACTGTGATGTGAGGGAAGGAAGGCACAAGGCTGGGCCCACAGCAAGGACACCAGCCTGGCCTTGCCTACCAGGAAGCTGCTCATGAAAACTATGGTATTGACACTCTAACAAGAATCTGCTCAGGGAAAGTCTGCAGATGGGTGTGTGAGCAAGTAATTAAACAAAGGCCTAGCTGAAAGGCAAACTAAAACAAGATATTGCTGACTTATCAGATTGGCAAGGCTTAAAGAGATCATGAGCAGCAATGCAGACAAGAATGAAGAGAAACATGGCCTAAATCCAGAGAACAGTGGATGCTCCCATCTTCTTGGGGGCAATTTGGCTGTTGCAGCTTTTTAACAAAATGAGGGAGATCCATAAGCTCTCACAAGTCAAGATCAAGATGTCAAAGATACTAAGAGGAAAGATAAGCTGAAAACAGTATCAGCGCTATGTGCTCATTTAAAAAAAAATATATTAGTCTATGTGCAGAGAAAGAAGGAAATGAAGGAAATATGAGCAACATTAATGAAAGCTAACTCTGGGAGGGGAATGTTTACTTTCTACATTTTCAATCTTCTATACTGAACATATTACTTCTGTAATCATAAAAAAGTCAGGTAAAGAATAAAAAATAAAAACCCTATGTCCCATCGTGGCTTGTGCATCACTGATTCACCAGGCAGTGTTCTGGGCCTGGGCTCCAGAGGCTCAGGTGAGAAGACGCGGCCCTTGAGAACACAGGGTTAGCAGGCACCTGCTCGGCAGTCTGACACAGTGTGAAGTCAGCCCTCCCAGTTTCTGACAGTTCACTGGCTCTGGGAGACCCTGCAGGTTCTGGAGGGGGGCAACGGTGAGGTGATAAAAAGCAGGTCTCCGTGACAGATGTGCAAGGAATCTGAGTCCAAGACCTGCTGAGGGGGTGGAAGGACTGGTGAATCAGTCTTGCTTTGCGTTGAGGTGACAAAACTCACAACTGAAAAGAACGAATGAGAAAGGGCTCTCAGGGACTACAGCTCAGCTGTGAGTTCTCACAATCCCTGAAATTAGACTAAACAGACTCACTCAGGCCTCATACTTTTAACAAAATATTGTACAAACACAATATCTGGGACACAACCAAAAATACCAGGCACATGAAGAGACAAGATAGGAATAAAACACAGAGAAAGGCAAGGAGGGAGAGAGAACCACCACCGCCATCACCATCCCAGGGACCCTTAAAAGTAACCAGAAGGAAAAAAAAGATTAACTTCAAAGGAGCTATAATTTGCCTGATACTAGAATTTTCAACAGAAACACTAGGAGTAAGAAGACAATAGACTGATATATTTGGAGTTGAAGGAAAATAACAATCAACATAGGAGTCTATACTCAGCACGTGTATCCTTCAAGAATGAAGGTGCTCTTTGGCCTCGGACCTAATTTTCGGCAACAGAGCTAAACACACTAAGAAGAGCCAGTAAATATGGGATCTGCTATTTCCCTCAGGAAAATGGTGAAGAGAATGGAAATCAGCCAGCACAACAAGCACACTTGCTCCTGTGACAAAACCAAGATGAAGAGGCAAGCTGCGGGGATCTGTTGCTGTGGTTCCTTCGAGAGAACAGTAGCTGGTGGTGCCTGAACCAACGCCACCACTTCTGCCATCACAGGAGGTCAGGCCTCAGAAGACTGAAGGGCCGGCAGAATTACCACCACTGCCAGCCTACAATAAACAGTTTAATCTATGTAATCCCCTTTAAAAAAAAAAGAAGGCGAAATTAAGACATTTTCAGACAAAAACACTAAGACTGTCTTTCATTCTTCAGGGAGAAATGTGATCCAGATCCGGACATGAAGTCAGAGATTCAAGAAGGAATGAAGACCAATGACTAAACTAAGTATGAGACTAAAAATACAAACGAACACTTGGCTGTATAAAACAATACTGTTTTGTGTGATTTAAAACAGAAAGATTAATAACAGCAAGGTGAAAGAAGTTAAATCGTCCTAAAAGCCTATCATCGTCCTGGAAGGAGTTAAAAGTACATCTTATCAGTACTCTTTGGTAAAACATGATCTGTGTTTTAAACTCCAGAGTAATCACCAAAATCTTGGCAAATAAGCACAGAACTTTCAAGCTAACAGAAGAATAAAAGTGGAATAAAAATTAACCAACTCAAAAGAAGCCAAGACCAGAGAGAAAAGTGAACAGAGGATAGCCAGGACAAACAGAACGTCAATAGTAAGATGGTAGATTAAATCCAAATGCATCAGTGACTTCACAAAATGTAGACAGACTAAATGTACCCTGCCAGCATACCCAGGATCTCCCTGTATTCTTTTCTTTCTTTTTTTCTAAATGAAATATAGTTGACATACAACATCAGTTTCAGGTGTACCACATAGGGATTTGACAGTTACATACATTACAAATTGATCACCACAAGTCTGGTAATATCCGTCACCACAGAAAGTTATGGTAATACTATTATTATCGCAATATTATTGACCACATTCCCTATGCTACACATTACATCCCCATGACTTATTTAATTTTACAACTGGAACTCTGTACTTCTTAATCTCTTTATTTTTTCTTACAACTACATGTGAATCTACAATTATCTCAAAAAAATAGTTTAATTTTAAAAATAACAGATCAAAGACTTAAACTAAAGAGCTAAAAGTATAAACTCTTAGAAGAAAACAGGGGAAACACTAGATTTAGCAATAATTTCCTGGATATGCCACCACAGCACAGACAACAAAACAATTAGATAAACTGGGCTTCAATGAAATTAAAATCTTTTACATGTCAAAGAACATCAAGAGAATGAAAAGACAATCCACAGAATGAGAGAAAATATTTCCAAATCATATACTGATAATGTCCAGAATACATAAAGAACTCCTAAAACTCAACAACAAAAAACAACCCAAAACTGGACAAAGGATTTAGATAGACATGTTTTTCATAGAAGATAATAATTTGTATATAAAAAGCATATGAAAAGATGCTCACCATCATTAATCATTAGAGAAATGTAAATCAAAACCACATACCACTTCACACCCGTTTGGATGACTATTATAAAAAAATGGAAAATACAGTATTATAAAAATGTGGAGAAACTGGAACCCTGGTGCATTGCTGGTGGGACTGTAAAACGGTGTGGTTGCTGTGGAAAACAGTTTGGTGGTCCTCAAAAAGTTTAACAAAGAGTTACCATATAACCTAGCAATTCCACTTCCTAGGTATTTACCAAAACAAGTGAAGGCAGGCACTTCAGTAGCCACCTACATCCACCCATGTACACAGCAGCACAACAGCCAAAAGGTGGAAACTACCCAGTGTCCACCAACAGATGAATGGATAAACAAAATGTGGTGAACACACACAGGAATATTATTTAGCCATAAAAGAATGAAATACTAATACATGCTACAGCATGGATGAACTTTGCCTATGTTATGCTAAGTGAAATAAGTCAGATACAGACAAATATTCTATGATTCCATTTATGTGAGGTACCTAGTAGAGTCAAATTCAAAAACAGAAAGTAGAATAGTGGCTATCAAGGGCTGTAGAGAGGCAGAAAACAGGGAGTTAGTGTTTAAGGAGTAGTTTCAGCTTCCGATGATCTGGAGATGGATGGTGGTGATGGCTGCACAACAAAATGAAAGTACTTAATGCCACTAAACTGTACACTTAAAAATGGTTAAAACAGTCAATTTCGTCATGTATATTTTACCACAATAAGAACATTTGAGAAATTAAAAAAAATTTTTTTTCATACAGATACATATTTACAGTAATTCAAACTAATTTTTTGTTGGTAGACGTTACACTTTTAAAAATTTTACTGCAGACTGATTCACAATATTGTGTTAATTTCTGCTACACAGAAATTGTAGAAATTGAGGAAAGTGACTCAGTTATACATACATAGTCTTTTGCATATTTTCGTATTTTCCATTACAGATTACCACAGGATACTGAATACAGCTCCCTGTGCTATACAGTAGGATTTTGTTTATTCACCCTATATTAATAGTTTGTGTCCACTAATCCCAAACTTCCAATCCTTCCCTCCCCAACCCCCTGACAGCTTGGCAACCACAAGTCTGTTCTCCACGTCTGTGAGTCTGTTTTGTATATATGTTCATTTGTGTCTTATTTTAGATTCCACATAAGTGATATCATAAGATACTTGTCTTTCTCTAACTTCACTTAGCATGGTAATCTCTAGGTCCATCCGTGCATGCATGCTAAGTCACTCAGTCGTGTTTGACTCTGTGCAACCCTATGGCGTCTCCGTCCATGGAATTCTGTAGACAAGAGTACTGGAGTAGGTTGCCATGCCGTCCTCCAGGGGAATCTTCCTGACCCAGGGATCAAACTGGCATCTCTTGTTTACTGCAACAGCAGGTAGGTTCTTTACCACTAGCGCCCCCTAGGTCCATCCATGTTGCTGCAAGTGGCATTATTCTTTTTCGTGGTTGAGTACTATTCCGTTTGTGTGCATATGTGTTTACACACACACATCTTGGTCCATTCATCTGTTGACAGACATTTAGGTTGTTTCCATGTCTTGGCTATTGTAAATAGAGCTTTAACGAACATAGGGATGCATGTATCTTTTCAAATTAAGAGTTCTAAATATATGTCCAAGAATGGGATTGCTGGATCATATGACAACTCTATTTTTAGTTTTCTGAGGGCTCTCCATGCTGGCTGTACCAATTAACACTCCCATAAACAGTGTAAGAGGGCTCCTTTTTTTCCACACCCTTTCCAGACCTTATAGTTGGTAGATTTTTTAATGATGGCCATCAGATATGCAGATGACACCACCCTTATGGCAGAAAGTGAAGAGGAACTCAAAAGCCTCTTGATGAAAGTGAAAGTGGAGAGTGAAAAAGTTGGCTTAAAGCTCAACATTCAGAAAACGAGGATCATGGAATCCGGTCCCACCACTTCATGGGAAATAGTTGGGGAAACAGTGGAAACAGTGTCAGACTTTATTTTTCTGGCCTCCAAAATCACTGCAGATGGTGACTGCAGCCATGAAATTAAAAGACGCTTACTCCTTGGAAGGAAAGTTATGACCAACCTAGATAGCATATTCAAAAGCAGAGACATTACTTTGCCAACAAAGGTTCGTCTAGTCAAGGCTATGGTTTTTCCTGTGGTCATGTATGGATGTGAGAGTGGACTGTGAAGAAAGCTGAGCGCCAAGGAATTGATGCTTTTGAACTGTGGTGTTGGAGAAGACTCTTGAGAGTCCCTTGGACTGCAAGGAGATCCAACCAGTCCATTCTGAAGGAGATCAGCCCTGGGATTTCTTTGGAAGGAATGATGCTAAAGCTGAAACTCCAGTACTTTGGCCACCTCATGCGAACAGCTGACTCATTGGAAAACACTCTGATGCTAGGAGGGATTGGGGGCAGGAGGAGAAGGGGATGACAGAGGATGAGATGGCTGGATGGCATCACTGAGTCGATGGACGTGAGTCTGAGTGAACTCCAGGAGTTGGTGATGGACAAGGTGGCCTGGCGTGCTGCGATTCATGGGGTCGCAAAGAATTGGACACGACTGAGCAACTGAACTGAATAACTAGCTTCCCAAGTGGCTCAGTGGTAAAGAATTCACCTGCCAACGCAAGAGATGTGGATCTGCACTGGGAAGATCCCCTGGAGAAAGAAATGGCAACCCACTCCAGTATTTTTGCCTGGAAAATCCCATAGACAGAGGAGCCTGGGGGCTACAGTTCATGGGATCACAAAGAATCTGACTTAGCAACTGAGTATACACGCCGGCATTGGCCATCTGTATATCTTCTTTGGAGAAATGTCTATTTAGGTCTTCTGCCCATTTTTAAATTTTTTTAAAATTAGTATTGAATTGTATGAGCTATTTGTATATTTTGGAAATTAAGCCCTTGTTGGTCTCATCATTTGCAAATATTTTCTCTCAATCCGGGCTTCCCTGGTAGCTCACTCGGTAAAGAATCCGCCTGCAATGCAGGAGACTCCAGTTCAATTCCTGGGTCAGGAAGATCTGCTGGAGAAGGAACAGGCTACCTCTCCAGTATTCCTGGGCTTCCCTGGTGGCTCAGATGGTAAAGAATCCTCCTGCAATGCAGGAGACCTGGGTTGGGAAGATCCCCTAGAGAAGGGAAAGGCTACCCACTCCAGTATTCTGGCCTGCAGAATTCCATGGATCACAGTCCAAGGGGTTGCAAAGAGTTGGACATGACTGAGCGACTTTCACTTTCTCCCAATCCATAGGTGTCTTTTCATTTTGTTTATGGCTTCCTTTGCAAAAGTGTCTAAGTTGGACTAGGACCCATTTGTTTATTTTTGCTTTTTACTTCTATTGCCTTGGGAGACTGACCTAAGAAAACACTGGTACGATTTATGTTAGAGAATGTTTTATCGATGTTCTCTTCTAGGAGTTTTACGGTGTCATGTCTTATATTTAAGTCTTTAAACCATCTTGAGTTTATTTTTGTGTGTGGTGTGAGCATGTGTTCTAACTTCACTGATTTACATGAGGCTGTCCAACTTTTCCAACACCACTTGCTAAAGAGATTGTCTTTTTCCCATTGTATACTCTTACCTCCTGTGTGGTGACCATTTACACTTTTACAAACTGTCTCAATGCCATTAAGTACCGTGCAGAAGAGAATGGTTTGAAAAACTAAACTGTTTAAAAATAAAAGACAATAAAAGGTTAAATAGGGGACTCCCCTGGTAGTCCAGTGGCTAAGGCTCCAGGCTCCCAATGCAAGGGCTTGGGTTCAATCCCTGGTCAGGCAACTAGACAGCATCTGCCTCAACTAAGATTCGCATGCCACAATTAAAGATCCACATGCTGCAACTAAAGACAGAAGATCCCGCATGTTGCAGCTAAGTCTAGGCAAAGACCAATAAATAAACTTCTTTTTAAGAAAGGTTAAATGGCAAATTGTTATGTTACTGTATTTTATCACCATAAAAATAAAAGGATAACCACCCAAAAGCCTGGTCATATGCTGTTTACAAGAGACAACTCCAGAAGAGGTAGGGGAAAGCAAAGGACCAAAAAAGACAGTACATGCAAATGCTAAGCAAAAGCAAGCTTGTGCAGCTGTGCCAATGACAAAGTTTAGAAGAGGACTCTTCTCCGTGACAAAGGACTCCATTTACCAGGAAAACGTTGGTCTCAAAATATATGAAGTAGAAACTGACAGACTATAAAGATGAAGGCAAATACACACAGACATTTTAATACACCTCTTCCAATAACTGATAAAAACAAGCAAAATGTCAGAAAGATAGAGAAATTTGAGCCCAATCAGCAAACAGACCTAAAGATCTAAATGGCACACTTCACTCAACCAGCAGAGAATCCACATCTTTCGCAAGCACACATGAATGTGTCCCCCAGATCCTGATCACTTGAAGGACCACCTGCAAGTCTCAACAGATGTCCAAGGACTGAAATCACAGAATCCGTTTCTTGACCATGAAGAGATTAAACTAGATATCGATAATAACAACTTAAAAAATAAAGATAACTAGAAAAGGACTTATATATTTGAAAAAAAAATTAAAAACGTAACTTACATACACAAAAGTCAGCCCAGAAGCCAATATTTCAAATGGTCTCTTTGGTGCCCAGGTGTTTCCTGTCCCTGGGAACAAAGCACCCCAAGCTAGTAGGAGGTGTGCCTCGGAGAAGGGCAACTGTGCCCCGGAGGATGGGAGAGGAAAACCTCCCCGCCTGTCCCCAGCATGCCTGCAGGAAGGTCAGTTTTAGGAAAGAGTACACACACACAGAATTTGAAGACCTAGAAACTGATACCATCAAGACTATCCAAGCCTTGGAAAGTCTCCCCATACTACACGTAAAACTGCAGATCATCAGAGAGAATACTGTGATAAAGACAGTACAAAGGAGGATTTTAAGCAGATGAGGTATGGGCTGGAACTAGTGTAAAGCTGCTTTTGGGAACAGAACATGACATGGTCATGGCCCTCCATCCCAGCTGAGCCATGTAGGGAGCTGAGAAATCTTAATGCCCTGGCCCTCCCCCAGGCCAACTAAATCAGAAGCAATCACTTGGCAGTCATGAACCATTTTACAGCTAGGTGGTTTCTATGTCTTGGCGTGCAACAAAGTGAAAGGCAGAGCTAATCTAACAGTCAGTTGATACCTCATTAACATTTTTTTCCATTAAAATTTCTGATGAAAGATCACTACATTTGGGGTTTATAAATCAAAGGAGTTCAAAATATTGAATGACCCCTGCTATAACAAAACTCCTTGCATCTCCATCTACTACTTCAGTTCAGTTCAGTTCCTCAGTCGTGTCCAACTCTTTGCGACCCCATGAATTGCAGCATGCCAGGCCTCCCTGTCCATCACCAACTCCCGGAGTTCACTCAAACTCACATCCATCGAGTCGGTGATGCCTAAGCGAACACAAATTTTCAGCATTCATGTGAACAAAAAACAGAAGTCATGCTTAAGCTTCTCATTCTGACAATGACATTCATTCAAATGGGGATGGGGAGATGACAGCTCATTTTGAAATGCTCAAGTAAGCACTTCAAAAAATGTTTACTTGGTGTAATAATTACTCAAAAATTGTGTAATGTGTAAGGCATTTCTTTTGATCAATTGTGTACCAGTAGTAACTATAATAATCCCAAAGAAAATATTAAAACTTAATTTCAAGGTCCCAACAAAGTTAAAAAGCTTAAATTATTACACTTAGTCACAGAAGAACATGACAGGCTAATCAATAAGATTTTCAAGCATTACATACACTGCATTAGGATAAAATTCTGTGTGGGATATGAAATGAAAATATAAGTTCAACTTTAAAACATGACATACAATTTGGGTTTATTAATAGTGTTTAAAGGGCCTCCCCAGTGGCTCAGGCTCCTGCCTGCAATCCAGGAGCCATGGGTTGGATCAGGAAGATCCCCTGGAGGAGGGCGTGGCAACCCACTCCAGTATTCTTGCCTGGAGAATCCCATGGATAGAGGAGCCTGGCGGGCTACAGACCATAGAGTTGCAAAGAGATGGGACACAACTGAAGTGACTTAGCACATGCACACAGCACCTAAAAGAGTGGACCTCAAATTGCAATATTTAGATTCCACTAAACAGGAAGATAAGAGAATTATATTCCAGATTGAAAATCTGATGATGGCAAGTGCAGAATTCTCTCAGCCCTGCGATATTACCAACCACCAGTGACTTCCAATCATAATTAAGTTACTTGTAACTGAACCAATTTCTAGCAGTTTCAGCACAATTTGTATCTCACTTAAAAAAAAAAAATTTTACTCTATGCTGAACTCACTTCCTTGAAAAATTTCATTCTTAGAAGTTATTCAAGGAGAGAGTAGCGTGGAAGCATATACACTAACATATATAAGTAGACAGCCAATGGGAATTTGCTGTATGGCTCAGAGAACTCAAACTGGGGCTCTGTAATTACCT
>NW_011494810.1:2538664-2552804 GCF_000754665.1 Bison bison bison | reverse complement strand
ACCTGGGTTGGGAAGATTCCCCTGGAGGAGGACATAGCAACCCACTCCAGTATTCATGCCTGGAGAATCCCCATGGACAGAGGAGCCATGGGGTTCGCAAAGAGCTGGACACAACTGAGCAACTAAGCCCTGCACAATAATCTAGAGGGGTGGGAATGGCTGGAGGAAGGAGGGAGATTCAAGAGGGAGGAGACATAAGTACACCTACGGTTAATTCATGCTGATGTATGACAGAAATCAAAGCAATATTGTAAACCAATCAGCAATCAATTAAAATAAACAAACTTTTTTTTAAAAAAAATCAAAGTTATCCGCAAGCATGGGAGCCCCCGGCAGTCCAGCCATTGGGATGCCATGCTTCCACCACAGGGGGCCCAGGTTGGGCAACTAAGATTCCACATGCCTCACAGTGCAGCCGAAGAAACAAAAAGTTATCCAAAAACAAATGAGACCTAATGAAACTTAAATGCTTTTGCACAGCAAAGGAAACCATGAACAAAAAGACAATCCACAGAATGGGAGAAAACAATTGCAAATGAAGCAACCCACAAAGGATTAATCTCCAAAATATACAAACAGCTCATTCAGCTCAGTATCAAAAAAACCACCCAATCAAAAAAAAAGGGCAGAAGATCTAAATAGACATTTCTCCAAAGAAGACAGACAGATGGCCAAAAAGCACATGAAAAGATGCTCAGCATCGCTCATTATCAGAGACATACAAATCAAAACCACAATGAGGGCCCGGTGGGCAGCATAGCCTCTGAGCAGTAGAGGGGGCTTGGGGCTGAGTCCTCGCTAATGCCAGTGTGGAGATGGCACCATGGGCAAGGGGCAGAGGGGCAAGTTGGCCACCACCACTGCTATCACCACCAAGGGTAGTGAAAGAGCCACTTCGGGGCAGGGGTCAGATTGGGGAGGGAGGGGAAGGTATCATTTTTCTAGCTTTTCTGGGTGCAGTGGCGGTGATGTTCCCGGTCCCCAGAGTGACGCTGGCTGCTGCCTACCTGGGGAGAGGAACACCAGCTCCTGAGCAGGCCCCCTTGGGAGAGGAGGGACGAACACCGACCTGCCAGAAAACTGCCTCCACTGGCCCAGGTGTGGAACCTGAGAGCACAGCCACCACTAGTCTAGCTTCCGGGAAGGAGCAGATAACTGCATGCTGAAGAAAACTGGAAACCCATCATGATTTTTGCCCTGTAATTCCTTGATGGCCTCAGATGACTTCAAACTTTTATCTTTTAGCAAAGAATAGTACTCTTAATGGATGTATGTATGGGAGAAAGCAAAAGGGGTTCTGGTTTCTCAGGAAAGAAGGAACCTCCTTCTGTTTAACCGCTACCTCTTTAGTGAAGCCATATCCACCCCAGTCTGAAGACAATAAGTCAACTCTCTCCTGATCTTCTTCAGCACTTTATACCACTGCTCTGACTCTTATCATATGCTCTTTTGGAGGATATAATAAAAAGCTACCTAAGGATTAAAAAAAAACTACAATGAGGTATCATCACCTCACACCAGTTAGAATGGACATCACCAAAAAATCTAAAAATAATAAATGCTGCAGAGGGTGAGGAGAAAGGGGAACCCTTGTATGCTGCTGGTGGGAATGTAAATTGGTATAGCCACTATGGAGAACAGCATGGAGGTTTCTTAAAAAACTAAAAATAGAACTACAATATGATTCAGTAATCCCACTCCTGGAAATATTTGGAGAAAATCATAGCTCAAAAAGACACATGCACCCTAGTGTTCATCACAGCAGTATTTACAATAGCCAAGACATGGAAGCATCCTAAATGCCCATCGACAGAGAAACGGATAAAGAAAATGTTGTACATATATACAGTGGAAAATTACTCAACCATAAAAAGAATGAAATAATGCCATTTGCAGCAATATAAATGAACCTAGAGATCATACTAAGTGAAGTAAGCCAGACATCAAAAGTCAAATATCATATGATACCACTTCTATGTGAAATCTAAGAGAAAAAAAGATACAAATGAACTTATTTACAAAACAAACAGACTCTCAGACTTGGAAAACAAACTTTTGGTTCCCAAAGGGGAAACGTAGTAGGGGGAGGGATAAGTTGGGAGTTTGGGCTTAATAAATACACACTGCTGCTAAGTCGCTTCAGTCATGTCTGACTCTGTGCGAGCCCACAGACGGCAGCCCACCAGGCCCCCCCGTCCCTGGGTTTCTCCAGGCAAGAACACTGGAGTGGGTTGCCATTTCCTTCTCCAACGCATGAAAGTGAAAAGTGAAAGTGAAGTCGCTCAGTCATGTCCGACTCTTAGCGACCCCATGGACTACAGCCCACCAGGCCCTCTGTCCATGGGATTTTCCAGGCAAGAGTGCTGGAGTGGGGTGCCATTGCCTTCTCCGTAAATACACACTACTATATATAAAATAGACAATCAACAAGGACCTACAATACAGCACAGGGAACTTTACTCAATATTCCGTAATAACCTATATGGGAGAAATAATCTGAAAACAAAACGGATATATGTATAAACGAATCTCTTTGCTGTATACTTGAAACTAACAGAATATTGTAAATCAATCATAATATAAAATGAAATTAGGGGCTTCCCTGGGGGTCCAGTGGCTAAGACCATACTCCCAATGCAGAGGCTCAGGATCGATCGATCCCTAGTCCAGGAAGAAGATCTTGCATTCCGCAACTAAAAAAGATCCTCAACGTCACAAGATCAAAGACCTCTGTATTGAAACGAAGACCTGGCACAGCCAAATAAACATAAAATGAAATTTTTTAAAGTTACATGGCAGAATAAAGTGAGAGAATGTGACTCCAGGGGAAACAAGGTAGTTATTGAAGTACTCCCTGAGTGGGTGGCACTTGAACTAAAACTTAACAAATGAGGAGAAACCAAGCAAGCACAAACAGCCAGGAGACGGTGTCCCAGACAAAAGCTACAAGTGCAAAGGTCCTGAGGCAAAATGGCAGCCAGAGAAGCCGGAAGAATATTAACAGAGCGGATGACTGGAGATTCGAGGCACTAGGGGCCAGACCGTGCAGACATAGTGCATGTTTATCCCTTCACAGGAGACCCCAGGCTCTGAGGACCAGAGTGAAAGCTAAGCAAAGTATCTCCAGATCCCCCAAGCAGCAGAGAGAGGAGGAGGAGAAGTAACACGCAGACGAGGCAACACAAGGGCAGTGTGGGCTCTCAGAACTACATGGGGAAGTCATTCAGAGAGACCAAAGAGCGGGGGATGGAGAAACCTAGATCACTGGCCAACTGCTTAGGCCATGGAAAGGGCTTGGATCAGGCAGGTTGAGGGGAGGAGTAGGTTCTGCCCCCAGTTATTCCCCTTTCACCCCTTCCTGACCTTCCTTGGTGTGGCGTCTGTGCAGCAGCAGATAGCGGCCACTGCCTATGTATGACACTCCTGAGACACCTGAAGGTCCGTAACCTCTGCAGCAAAGGTCGCAGAAACTAAAACTGCCCATGAGTCCACTGATGACCAGACCAATCCAGCACTGAGGAAGGGGACTGACGTCTGCAAGGATTTTTAAGCGGTTCCTCCCCCATCCAGGCTGGGGTCAAGTGCAGCAAGTGAACTGCTGGACTTGGAGATGAGACAGAATTTAAATGCTGTTTATAGCCATTCACTCTCTGTGTTTGCTCTGCTTACGCAGAGTCACGAAAGCCATCTATATCAGTCTGAGAACTAAGTGCAATAAGGCACGTTAAAGTCAGTGCCTAACAAACATAAAACACCCAATAAAGACCCCACTCCTTCCATTTATCCCACTATTGAGAGGGTTCAGCTGAAGCAGACAACAGCTCCACTACTTGCTGGCTATGTGACTTTGAGGAAGGCACTTTCAACTCTGAGTCTTAGCTTCTTCAGCCAGTGAAACGGAGATAACATTGGTTACTTCACATGGCTTTTGAAGGAATGAAGAGACAGGTGAACAAAGTTTCGAGAACAGCTCCTGACATACAGTAACTTCAACAGCCATCACCTGTTACTACTGGCAAGTAGTAAGGCAAGTGACCAAGGGGGCGGGGGAGCAGGGGAGGCCTTCAAATCAAGTTCAGGCCTGCTGAAGACCAACTGTAGTGGCTTACTTCATGGTCTGCCTCCCCTCTTAGGAACCACTCACCAGGTGGTTCCAGATAGAGCCCTCTTTGCTGCGCTCGTCAGGGGTCAGACGCACATACTGGCTCGTGAGCATTGTGCTTCCTTGGAAGTCCCAGAGGAGCGTGGAGCTGGAACCGATCCCTGCGGACAGAGACAAGGACAGACAGGTGCGTAAGAGGCCGGGCCAGGACTAGCTTTGCCGGAGGCAGGGAACCCACAGGGCAGCCCTGATCAGAAGAAAGAGCATCCCTTCCCCAACTCCGTCCAGCCTCGACCTTACCCTAAACTCATTCCCGCCACAGGCCTCACCGTGGTAGGGCTTGATAAGCGAATGCTCCCGCTTGAGATGTTCACTGTTGCCGTCAGTTATATCCGCAGCCACCGGCCCCAGCAACAAGAGGAAAAGCTTAAGTATTGTGGGGCCTGGGCCGGGGCCGCGAAGCCCAGACCTCCCTGGGCACCGCCGGCCCCAGCCCCAGCGCCAAATCCAGCCTGCCGCCGCCGCCGCCGCCATTCTCTGTCCCTCTCGGCCACTTCCGTCCTAGGACTTCCGCCTTCCGGGTGTTCCATCTAATAGCCTCCGGCCCGAAACCCGCCCACCCTAGTGTCACCTGGGAACTCCCAGCAAAAGCAAAGCCTCGCTGCCGAGTGGACGACGGCTTGATTTGCTAAGCAGCCCCCTGTCCTGGTCGAGTGCCTTGGCGCCTGCGAGACACCTGTCAACCAGCCTCAGCAATGGGTTCTTAGGAGCGACCAGAGCAGCAACCAATCATGGAACAGCACGTTCGGCTTGCGGGCCAACGGGGAACAGAAGGATGATTTGTGTCGGCCGGCTGCGAGGGGATCGTCTGTGTCGCGGGGCATGCTGGAACTTGTAGTTTTTATGAGCCCCTAGAACACTTGGCCTCTGGCCACTGGGGTAGTCTTTCCCAGTCAGAGGAGAAAGGAGTTCTAAATTGAAGGTGGAGGCCTGAATTCCAACTTCTGCGCCTTCTAGACCTCAGGCGGGGCTTTTCGTCTGTGGCTCCAAGCCTTTGGAGACTTAGAATTCTGTTATTTGGTGGCGTCCACTATTCCCAGCTCCTCAGGGCCAGTTGGATTTCAGCAGAAGGAGGCGTCCCGAATCCCCGTCCCTGTGATGGCTAGGGCCCATTAATATCCAAATGATTGTAGTGGGTCCCCTCCGTGAAACGTCCAGGGAAGCCGACTGGATCAAATATGGGAAACAAGTGGCCCACAGCTAAACAGAGCTCTTACTGATGCTATTTCAATAAATGGCTTAACTATAGCTCAGTCGGTAAAGAATCTGCTTGCAGTGCAGGAGACCCGCGTTCAATCCCTGGGTTGGTAAGATGCCCTGGAGAAGGAAATGGCAACCCACTCCAGTATCCTTGCCTGGAAAATCTCATGGACAGAGGAGACTGGTGGACTGCAGTCCATGGGGTCACAAAGAGTCGGGCACGACTGAGTGGCTAACACTAACACTAAACCAATATTTTAAATCATGAGACAAATGCATATTAAAAATCCAAATTTCCAGCTTCTCAGGAAAAATTGGAAGACCCAACCACACTTGGGTCATGGGGCTGCCCTGCTAAAAATGCCTTATTTTTCAAGGCTCATCTCCACTCTGGCCACTAATTTACAGCACCTGCCTGGCCCCCTCGACACTTGAATTAATAACCCTGTTATAGATCACAGGATGGAATAGTTGGTTGCTTGCTCCTTTAAGAAGTTGGCTCTGCTCTCTTTTAAATGCTGTTCTTTGCTTCAACAACACATCTTAAAAAAAAAAAAAACAACTGTTTGCTTGCTCCAGGTCTTAGTTGCAGCACACAGGATCTTCGCGATCTTTAGTGGTAGCATGTGGGAATTTTTTTTAGTTGCAGCATGTGGCATCCGGTCCCATCACTTCATGGCAAATAGGTGAGGTAGCTGACAGTACCTGACTTTATTTTTCTGGGCTCCAAAATCACTGCAGATGGTGATTGCAGCCATGAAATTAAAAGACGCTTACTCCTTGGAAGGAAAGTTATGACCAGCCTAGACAGCATATTGAAAAGCAGAGACATTACTTTGTCAACAAAGGTCCGTCTAGTCAAGGCTATGGTTTTTCCAGTGGTCATGTATGCATGTGAGAGTTGGACTCTAAGGAAAGCTGAGCACCAAAGAATTGATGCTTTTGAACTGTGAAGTTGGAGAAGACTCTAGAGAATCCCTTGGACTGCAAGGAGATCCAACCAGTCCATCCTAAAGGAAATCAGTCCTGAATATTCATTGGAAGGATGGATGCTAAAGCTGAAACTCCAATACTTTGGCCACCTTATGCGAACAGCTGACTCATTTGAAAAGACCCTGATGCTGGGAAAGATTGAGGGCAGGAGAACAAGGGGACGACAGAGGATGAGATGGTTGGATGGCATCACCGACTCAATGGACATGGGTTTGGGTGGACTCCGGGAGCTGGTGATGGACAGAGAGGCCTGGCGTGCTGGGGTTCATGGGGTCACAGAGTCGGACATGATTGAGTGACTGAACTGAACTGTGAACTCTTAGCTGGTGGGATCTAGTTCCCTGACCAGGGATGGAACCCTGGCCCCCTGCATTAAGAGGACAGAGTCTTAGCCACTGGACCAATGTAGGAGATAGATGGGCTCCAGGTTAGACATTTACAACTGATTTCCTGTTTGTATTTCATAGGGCATGAAGAAGTGGGCTTCAGGCTGGGTACTAACAATTGTTAGCACTTCTTGAGACAAGAGATAGGTGGACTCCAGTTAAGGCATTTATAACCAGCCTCCTGTTTGCCCTCCAAAATGGAAGTAACAGCAGAAACAGGGTAAATAACCAGTGCTTTGCTCTTGTAAACACCTAAGGTAACAGTCATGGCAAGGACAAAGAGGAACAAAATCCTGTTAGAGTAAAGGATTAAGGGATCTCCATTCCCTCCTCTTTTGGGACAAGGGAGATGTTACACCTGCACAGAAAGGCTCCTTGTGGGTCAAAAATCAGGGGATAATGCCAGGCCATAGTGAGTCTTGCTCCTCTCAGAAGTCTTCACTTAGAGATCCATCTTGGCTGAAGGGTGCAATGGCACCCCACTCCAGTACTCTTATCTTGCCTGGAAAATCCCATGGGCGGAGGAGCCTGGTAGGCTGCAGTCCATGGGGTCGCAAAGAGTCGGACATGACTGAGTGACTTCACTTTCACTTTTCATTTTCATGCATTGGAGAAGGAAATGGCAACCCACTCCAGTGTTCTTGCCTGGGGAATGCCAGGGATGGGGGAGCCTAGTGGGCTGCCGTCTCTGGGGTTGCACAGAGTCAGATACGACTGAAGCGACTTAGCAGCAGCAACACCCAGGGGAGTATCCCAGGGTAGGCTAGGTGTGAAAAAAGAAACCAGATAATTGGCTGGAAGGAAGACAAAGACCTGGAAGAACTGCCCTATATAAATGACTTAGCCGCCTGTTTGTTGTGTTCCTCTTCACTAATGGGGATGCCCACACCCTTTCTCTCCAGTCTGTATCTCTGCCTTGCTTCTATCTTAACAAAGCATTTCTCTGTTTGCTCTCCCACTTCTTGTTGTGCTATGTCTCCAGTAATAAACTCTGTACTTGCATTTACAGTTTCTGCCTTTGTGATAAGTGCATTTTTCACTGGGGGCAAAGATCCAGGGAAAAATAGCTTCTAGCCCTTGCTGGTCTGGCAGTTAAGATTTCTGGTTCTCATCCAGGATACCCAGGTTCAATTACTGGGTAGGGAATTTAGATCTCACTTCATGCCACCACTCACTGCTGCCTCACCGAGATCAGGACCACCAGGGAAGTCCCCAAAAGTTGTCTTTTTGAACGAATGAACTTCTTCGGGATTAAGTAGTAAGACATCTTTTTAAAATTATATGGGGTTTCTCTGGTGGCTCAGTGGTAAAGAATCCGCCTGCCAACGCAGGAGATGCGGGTTCAATCCCTGGGTCAGAAAGATCCTTTGGAGAAGGAAATGTCAACCAACTCCAGTATTCTCCACTGGGAAATCCCATGGACAGAGGAGCCTGGGGGGCAACAGTCCATGTGGTGGCACAAAAGTCAGACATGACTTAGCGACTAAACAACAACGACATCAGACGAATATACAACAAAAGTCCTCTTCTGAGAAGTATGCGCTCCTGAAGAAATATCCATATCTATTTAAACAGTCAGACGTTACCAAGCGACTAAGCACAGCACACACATGCAAACAAGGACATATGCACACACTTAGACTTCGATGAGGGTTGGGGTTTTTATCAGCTGTTGTCACTACTGAATCCTTAGCATCTAGAAAAGTGCTTGGTACACAGAAGGTGATTAATAAGTAATTGGTAAAAGAATGGATATTTGGTCTACAATCTGGAAAGAGACCCTGACAAATGAATCAGAGTTTACCAGAAAGGCATCCTTAGCAAAGAGAACAGGAAATGCAAAGACCAGGAAAGATCCCTGAAAGCAAAAGGAATTACAAACAGTTTGGAATGGCTGAGGAGTGGTAGGGGAAGAGTATGGCTGAGGCCAGAACTCAAAGAGCCTTTAATTCCAGCTATGGAGTAGAAGGCAATGGGATGGTTTTAAGCATGGGGGTGACCAATCATGGGGTTTCCTTGGCTACAGCGAGAGATACTGGAGGGAGGTTACAGGTGAGGTAAGGTGTTATGACCAGATAGGAGATGGGGAGTCTGAGCCAGGGAGGTTTCCACAGGGAAGGGGGAGCAGAAGTCTGCAGGTAAACTAGATATCAGTAACAAATCCCCTGTGGGAAGACAGGGAAAGAAAAGTTGAGAACTGTGTTTTGTGACATCGAAGTATCACCACAATTATGGAGGGGAGAAAACTAAACAGGGGCTGAGAGATGGGAAGTCCCAGGGTTGGCTGGAGGTTCCTGGGGAAAAACTGGCATCCATTGTGGAGTGGTAGGAAGACACATCTCTGCAGCAGCAAGGGGGGGATGTGCTTAAGGGGAGGTGGGGGTTCCAGGCAGAACCTGGATGCTTACGTCTTTGCAGGGAAGAAGATGAGCTGTTGGAATCTGGACCAGTGGTGGCCCAGGGCCAGCTCCTAGCGCCTCAAGCGCACATATCCACAGCTCAGCAGAGCTCTAACCTGATGTGTAACCTTGCTGCATGCAGGCTTTCTCTAGTTGTGTTGAGCAGGGGCTACTCTTTGTTGCAAACCATTGGCTTCTCATTTCAGTGGCTTCCCTTGTTACTCAGGCTCTAGGGCACTCGGGCTTCAGCAGTTGCTGTATGTGGGCTCAGTAATTGTGGTGCATGGGCTTAGTTGCTTAACATGTGGGGTCTTCCTGGACCAGGGATCAAACCCACATCCCCTGCATTGGCAGGTGGATTCTTAATCACTAGACCACCAGGGAAGCCCAGAAACTCACTTCTGAATCTCAGTTTCCTGACTGTAAAATTATTCAATGAGCATCATTCACAAGAAGTTTGTGAGGATCGAAGGAGGTCATGTTGGGGGAAGACTTTGTAAATTTTTTTAATTCAATTTTATTTTATTTTTTAACTTTACAATATTGTATTGGTTTTGCCATATATCAACATGAATCCGCCACAGGTATACATGTGTTCCCCATCCTGAACCCTCCTCCCTCCTCCTTCCCCATAGCATCCCTCTGGGTCGTCCCAGTGCACCAGCCCCAAGCATCCAGTATCGTGCATCAAACCTGGACTGGTGACTTGTTTCATATATGATATTTTACATGTTTCAATGCCATTCTCCCAAATCATCCCACCCTCTCCCTCTCCCACAGAGTCCAAAAGACTGTTCTATATGCCAGTGTCTCTTTTGCTGTCTCGTATACAGGGTTATTGTTACCATCTTTCTAAATTCCATATATATGCGTTAGTATACTGTATTGGTATTTTTCTTTGGTGGACTTTGTAAATTTTAAAGCCTTATGAAGCTAGGCCCAGATCCATTGCACAGCAGACAGGCAGGTGGCTGCCACTTACATCACACACCTTACCACCCCCTGTCACAGATATATTGACACTGTCACAGACCTTAAGACTACCGTTGACAATGCTCCAAATGCAACTTCCAACACACACACCAAGTATGACTTACTGAAGGCAGGAGGAGATGGGGGCAACAGAGGATGAGATGGTTGGATAGCATCATCGACTCAATAGACATGAGATTGAGCATTGAACAAACTCCAGGAGATAGTGAAGGACAGGGAAGCCTGGCGTGCTGCAGTCCAATGGGGTTGCAAAGAGTTGGACACAACTTAGTGACTGAGCAACAACAATCTGGTGGCCTTTCTAGAGCAAGCCGTCTAGAAAGAAGTGAGTTAGAACTGGGAAAGACGTGTATTAACTAGGATAATGCTAGCTACTATAGCAAATACACCCCATGTGTATAACAGCTCGAGGAAGTTGGTCTCTCTCTCTCTCTGAACAGTCCAAAGCTGGTGTTCCTGGTTGACTGGTGGTTTGCTTTCTTACACCAATGTGTAGACCGAGGCCCCTGCCTTCTTGTGGTTCCACAAGCCCCTAGGGCTTCATCATCTTCTGTGTACAGTCAGCTAAAGAGAAAGGAAAGAATGTGGAAGACACATAGGACTTAAAAGCCTTGGCACACTCCACTCCATTCACACTCAGTTGATGGGAACTAGTTAGCGCATGGCCACACCTGACTGTGAGGGAGCCTGGGAAACTCAAGTGTAGCTGTGTGCCAAAGAAGAGGACATAAATTTGTCGTGAAGAGTCACTTGGTTTCTGCCTTTGAAGTTTTCAGGCCATGGCCCTAGAAGGGTGCAATGGAGTAGAGGGTATAACATGAAAGATGGGGTGTCACCTTATCCTTGTAGAAAGAGGGGACCGAACTGGAGTGGCAAGTGACTTGAGAGCTCTAAACAAGCCCATGTGTGTGTACGTGCTCAGTTGCTCAGTCGTGTCTGACTCTTTACAACTCCATGGACTGTAGCCCGCCAGGCTCCTCTGTCAATGGGATTCTCCAGGCAAAAATACTGGAGTGAGTTGCCATGCCCTCCTCCAGGGGATCTTCCCAAGCCAAGGCTAGAACCTGCATCTCCTGCATTGCAGGCAGATTCTTTACCAATGAGCCACCACAGAAGCCCCAGGTAAACCCATGGTGGTGGTTTTATCACTAAGTTATGTCCAACTCTTGCAACCCCATGGACTGCAACCTACCAGACTCCTCTGTCCATGGGATTTCCTAGGAAAGTATACTGGAGTGGGTTACCATTTCCTTCCCCAGGGGGCCTTTCTGACCCAGGGATTGTAGCTGCATCTCCTGTATTGCAGGCGGTGTCCTGCATTGCAGGCAGATTCTTTACTGATGAGCCACCAGGGAAGTCTTAAGTAAGCCCACACTGAGGTAAAATACAAGTCCCATGCTGGATACATGCACATATAAAAAAGAGGCCAACTGAAGACTCTGAAGGGCCTGAGTTCATCTGGGACTGGGCCAGGCCGTGGAGGCAGGGTGCCCTTCTTCAGTCGACAATACTACGTGAAGGTGGGACTCTCACGTGACTTGAATGCACAGGCATCTTTGGGAACCTGACCTGTTCCCTGCCCAGGTGGGTGAGTGTGTGCATACCTGATTGTATGTGTCTGTCACTGGGGTGCCTGAATTCACAGGTGCCTGTGCACATGTGTGACTGTGCACAAGGGACTGTGCATTCACATGACCGAACGCCCGGATATTCCTGATGAAGGAGAACCTGTGAGTTTCTGCGCCACACACCTGAAGGGTCTGTGTGTGCGTGACCATGCCTGCAATGCAGCCGTTTCTCTGCACACACAGGAACAGGCCCGGGAAGGACAGCCTGGAGATGTCTCAGGACAGAGGTGGCAACTGTACGTATACAACTGCCAGGGGGAAAGGCGCTGAATGTGCACACGTCCAGGACACGGCAGGTGGGATAGGTGTGTGCTAAGTGAAGAACGCACATGGACACTCAGATCACAGTACATATGTCCTGGTGTACACGGGAGCCCCTGCAGCTTGTACAAGGGTACCCAGGTGTGTGAACATGTACTTCTGCGTGCCCAGACGTGCTCTTGGAACTCCCCAGATGGGCCAGACTGGGCTGAGCTCCTCTCTGGGCACACAGAGGCCTCTGCTGTATGCTGGTGCCTGCGTGGGGCATTGCCAAGGGTGCGTTGGCGGCATGTGTGTGTGCGCGTGAATGTGTGCGCGCGCCTGCATGTGTGTGTGTGTGTGTGTGTGTGTGTGTGTGTGTGTAGGAAGAAACATTCGCTCTCTTAGACCTTGCTTCTTTCTGTGGTTCGGTTTCTATAGAGACACTTCCTGTGGCAGAGAAAAGAGGTAGTGAGCTGGTGTTTCAGGATGTGAGAGCCCGCAGGAGCAGACCTGGGTTCTCTCTGTCATCTGCCCGTCATCGTGCAAGCTCTGGCCGGAGCTGCCCGCAGTCCCCATGGTGGGCGCCCCACGCGGCGGGGACCCGTGAAGAGCAGCGGCATGCCAGGGAAGCCCAAGCACCTGGGTGTCCCCAACGGACGCATGGTGAGTGTGGGCTCTGGGCCAGGCCCAAGGGGAGGGGTAGGCACACCCAGGGTGGAGCCCAACAGGCACACCCGGCAGGGCTGGGCTAGAGAAGTTGTGGACAGACAGCAGCAGGTGGTGGAACCTAGTGCCCTCATCCCAGGACCTTCCAGATGGCTCTGATGGGGACCTGGGGCCACCTTGGGGATGAGACCACAGGAGAGTAGCCATAGGCTTCTGGCCCAGTCCCCACTGCTCTCTCAACTGCTACTTAGGCACCATCTGGGGCTGCCGGCTTCCTAAAGGCACAGGAAGACTTGGCATGCCCTTTGCCCCCTGTATACCCCCATGAGGCCCTGAACCCCCATGCCTCACTTAGCCTCAGTCCCCTCCCTCACCTGGTATCCTGATGCCATGATGAGGGGCAGCTCCTATGGGGTCACCACCCTCCACGGAGACCTGCTCCAGAGGCTTCCTGCCACAGCTAGCAGTCCTTCAGCAGCCTTGCGTGGGTCAGCAGGATCAGGCTAGGTCCCTGCAGCTCCTGTCTTTTCTATTCCTGGGCTTCTAGGAAGGGTGGGGGGAGCTGAGCCCTGGGATGGCCCTGGCTATTGCCACCACCCCACCTCTTAAATCCTCTGGTGGCTTGGCGTCCAGGTAGAGATGCCCTTGGAGAGGCAGCTTCTTTATTCATTCAGCAGATGGGACAGGCTGTGCTGGGCTTCTCGTCTCTTCCCCTGGACACCAGCCCACTTGGCAGAGACCCAGCTCTTCCTAAAAACTCCACAAAGTCCAGACAGTATCCTAGTCTCTGACCCAGACCCAGCCTAGAACTGTCTACAGAGACCTGGGTTCTCATCTCATCTCAGCTCTGTTGTCCTTGACTAGGGACAGACCCTCAGAGACAGACCTTCCTCCACTTGAGATGATCAAGTGGAATAATGAATCTGAGGTCCTTGACCCACTGGGGAGTCTCCATTAAATGTCAGCCCAATGCCCCTCCTCATTCTCAGCGCCTCTTCAAGGATCTCCTGCCTCACCAAGAAGCTGAGCAACCTCCCACCCCTACTCCTCCTATTAATTCCTAAGACCTGTCTCCACACCTCTTCCTCCAGCATCTCTTTGTTGGGCAGGAGAGAGGCAAACCCCTCCAGGTCCAGTCCCCCACCTCACTATCTACCATCAACCTAACTTTGAAAGTTTGAGCACGCAGTGGCCTCGCACTCCCTGGAGGCATGGGGCTTGGCTCACGCCTCCCAGGCCATCCATGCCAAGGAGGAACATGCCCACTCCCATACCCACCCCAGAGGTAGCTGACTTGATGCTTCTGAGCAGTGCCCAGAATTACAGGGCAGCCAGGGGGCTGAGACACCCAGCTTCTGCCCATCGCATGTCAACCCATAGCTTCTTTAAGTCCATGGACACCCCAGCTCCTCTCAGAAACTTTCACACTCAGGTTTATCTTTGCCCTTCCCCAACTCCATCCTGACTCTA
>NW_011494810.1:2534316-2538550 GCF_000754665.1 Bison bison bison | reverse complement strand
TGCAGCCATGCTCAGCTGAAGTGGAGAGGGACAGGCAGGCATCAGATTCAGATATCCACAGATGTGGTCCAGCTGTCAGCCTCCTTCCATGAGTTACTTCCTGAGGGAGGTTCAGAGGAGGACATGACGTGCTAAAAGCAGCTGGCAGGTAGAGGGACCTGCCTGTGAACCTGGCCGATCTGACTCGATGCCAGGACTCCTCCGCCTCCCGGAATTGCCTGGCTCGGTCCGCCCCTATCTCCCCTTGCCGCCACCCCCACCTGTCATTCCCTGCTGAGGCAGCTTCAATTGTCAGCCTCGTCTTTCTGCCACTCAGCTTGTCAGGCGGTTGCAATGCAACCTGTCACTTAGAGATGGCTCCCAGCCCCCTCCCAGAGAGGCCTTCACACAGTCCCAGCTGCTGCTTCATTTGTTCACTCACACATTCATTCAACAACCCCTCCTTAGGGCCTGCTCAGTGCTGGCCCTGTCCCAGGCATCAGGACCCAGGCCCATTGCCCTAGCCCCTGCCTTCAAACAGCTCCTGGTCTGGCAAAGCACAGAAGGCACAAGCACAAATGCTGGGATAAAATGCAGGCTTGGCTAAGAGCGCGGGTCCGGAAGACAGAAAGCTTGAGGTAGACCTGGGAAGGAGAACCAACTTTTCCAGTCGCTTCATGCATTGTTGGTGCGGAAGGTGTCCTGAAAGGATGTGCAGCCAGAGCAGGGAGTAGCTTGGGGAAACGCCTAGACTCGGGGAAACAGGAACAAGGCCTGAGGGCTGGCGAGCCTAAAGCCTGGAGTTACTGAGTCTTGTCACTCTCAGGGCACCCAGTCTTCCTGCTGGGGAAGACCTGCAAGGCAGAACCCACTTCACCTTGGAATCCAGCTCAGGGCTAGGGGTCAGCTCCAAGGGCTGACTCAGGCTGCAGAGCCGGGCAGCCGTGGGTCTTCCCAGATAGGCTCTTGGGGCCTAGTCACCCCAAGCCAGGATGAAATGAGATGATGGTACAGAGGGCCTGGTTCAGAAGTTGCTCAGTAAATCAGCCTTCCTTTTGAAGTCTGACCCCCTCCAGAGGGCAGAGTTCATCCAGGAGCCCCTGAGCTCTGTACCCCAATCAACCTTGCCCAGCTATGCCCCAGGGGCTGAGAGGCCCTGGGCCTCTCATCTCTCTGGTATGTCTCCTGTGCATGCAGGGAGGAAACTCTGTGGAGGAGAGACCTCAAGCTCCCGAGGCAGGCCCACTGGGGCCCTAATTTCAACTCGGGTGCTCCCTAGCTGTGTAGTTTCTTTGGGTTTCATTTGTAAAACGGAAGCCATAATACCTACCACCCCAGGTGAGGATGGAGGGAGAACGTGGCTGTGTGCCATTGCTGTCGGAGAGAGCACAGGAAACCCTGGGCCACTCTTACCTGGGTATTTTCAGACACCAGCGACTCCCCCAGTGCCCATTTCCAAGGAAAGAACTATGGCAAACTGGGGCCACATCATGGGCCAGGGGCGCCACTACCACCACACCCTTCCTCATCCCTTCTTCCCCTTTTCTCCCATTCACTCACCACTTCTCCTCAGGCAGGCCAGGGTGGGGCAAGGCCAGCCTGGCGCAGCACAACTTCCCCAGGCCCAGGAGCCTGGACAGGTCAGAGCCCTGAGTAGCAGCAGCAGCCACATCCCTTCCTGGCAACCCTGGAGGATGCGAGTGCTGAGGCCAGACTACCAAGGGGGCAACTGAGGCCCAGAGAAGGGAAGTGACTTGTTCTGGAATGGTGGATCTAGAATTGGACTCCATCCCCACTCCCTGCCACCTCCTGTCTCAGCCCCAGCTCTATGGGTTAACATCTAGTGGGGCAAGAGAGGGCCAGGAAGAACTGTAGGCCACAGAGATTGGGGGTCCGGAGCCACAGCATCCCTGATGGAGGGGTGCCAGTGCCTCCTGCAAGGGCAGAGGAGGGCTGTGTGGGCCCCCATGACTGCTCGGGAGCACTTGGGCTAGTGCTTCTTATGGAGGGAGTTCAGGCCAATTCTCTCATGTAGTACAGGCCTGCCTTCCAGGAGCTACAGGATGGAAGGGGAGAGGTCCAGACATAAACAGGCAGCGTGCTCTGGACAGGGAATCAGGGCAGCTGGTGTTTAGGGATAACCGATGTCATCAGGCAGAGACTGCAGGAGGGAGCAGGAGCAGATACCAGGCAGAGGAAACAGCAAAGCAGGAAGCAGGAGTGTGAAGGGGTGTGGGGAAAATAAAAGTCTGATAAAGCAGAGGGTGGAGGTGAGGGGGAGGCCATGGGGGAGGCTGAAGAGGTTCATTAGTCAGGTCCCAGCAGAGCTTCAGCTGTAACCCAGCAACTGCTCTGCCTCCCAGATGGAGTGGGACCAGAAGAGGACCAGGGAGCCAGCCCCATCTAAAGACACAATCCATCCAACAAGATGTAAAGAACAAAACAAAACACAAGTGTAAGCCAGCCCAGGTCCCTCTGCCTTCTCTGGGGTCCTGGCTTGCCCATGAGCATCCTGCTACTCCGCTGCCCCACCCCTCCAACCAGGGGAGAGTGCAGTGAAGAGCGCTGAGCCAGGGAGAGGCTGAGTCCAGGTTGGAGGGCGGGCCAGAGAGACGGTGGTGGGTGTTGGGTGTGGGAGGAGGAAGGGCCAGATGGCCACTGTGGATGAGGAGGGGAAAGTCAGGCTGGTTCCTGGAGACCTGACCTGGTGATCAAGGCTGGAAACAGACACAGAGCAGCCTGGGGAGGAAGAACTCAGGGCAGGCAGATGTCCACGAGGGCGAGAGTCTGTGCTAAGTCATTTCAGTTGGGTCTGACTCTTTGCTATTCTATGGACTGTAGCGTGCCAGGCTCCTCTATGGGATTCTCCAGGCAAGAATACTGGAGTGGATTGCCATGCCCTCCTCCAGGGGATCTTCCCCACCCAGGGATCGAATCTGTGTCTCTTAGGTCTCCTGCACTAGTAGGCGATTTCTTTACCACTAGTGCCACCTGGGAAGCCCCGCCCATGAGGGCAGCTGCCAGGAAAGGGAAAGAACAGCTGGAAGGAATCTTGAGCTTCAGCTTGTCCCCTTCACACCCCCCAGGAGTTTGTCCCGCAGCCCCAGGGGAGAATTCTGATGAAGCTGTCAGATGGGAGAGCCCAGAGGCAGCTGGGTGAGGGCTGGGGCGGCTGGGTGAGGGCTGGGGCGCCCAGGCGAGGGCGCATGGCTTGGTTCCACGCCCAGCTTCCCTGTGCACAAGCTTTCCTTCCTCCTCATGAACGTCTTATCCCCACACTCCAGCTTGGAGACAGGCTCAGGGAGGGGCCAAGGTGGTAAAACTAGAAAAGGACAGGGCTAGGATTTGAATCCGGGTCCAGCGGACCCAGTACCTGTGCATTTCCCTCTACAGCAGGGCTTAACAAAGCTGAAAGCTGAAGCAGGGTCAGACACCAACACCAGTGCAGCAACAATAATAGTTATGTTCCTTGAATATTTACCACATGCCAGGTGGTGCTCTGAGTTCTCTCTAAGTATATTTAATTTCTTTAATTACAGCAAGCCTTTGAAGTCAGGACCATTATTTGCCCCGTCTGGTGGCACTAGTGGTAAAGAGCCTGCCTGCCCCACAGGAGATACAAAACATGAGGGTTCAATCCCTGGGTTGGGAAGATCCCCTGGAGGAGGGCATGACAACCCACTCCAGCATTCTTGCCTGGAGACTCCCATGGACAGAGGAGCCTGGCGGGCTACAGTCCATGGGGCTGCACAGAGTTGGACACGACTGAAGCAACTTAGCATGTACAGAGAATGCCAGGCACAGAGGGATGAAGTATCCTGCCCAAGGTCACAGAGCACAAATTTGAACTCAGGTTGCCTGGGACCTTCTTCCGTAAGTAACAGAAATGCATCAAACTGGCCCCAGAGTCCTCTGAGGAGAGTGTGAACTCCTTCTAGAGGAACCAGTTGTTGCTCAGGAACAGCCAGGGTTGCCGTGTTGGGAAGAAGCTCAGGGTAGATGGGGCAGAAACCGGGTGTCATGTAAAATGCCTGACTCTTAAATGTGGGTAACCCCTTTTAAGGTAAAAAAAAAACATTCTGATATTAATAACATCCTACCTGTTTGCAGGCCAGCTTTGGCCCACAGATGTGTGACCCGGGTGCTCCCAGGTAGAAGTGGGGGACAGAGAAGAATATTCCAGCCAGGAGGGCAGGGGGAGGCTTCCTGGGGAGGAGACATCTGCACACGTGTTTCCAGTAGGGATGGAGTGAAG
>NW_011494810.1:2531948-2534216 GCF_000754665.1 Bison bison bison | reverse complement strand
GATGGAGTGAAGGGATAGGTGGTGGAAGCTCCTGGGACAGGACCTGGTGAAAATGCAGCAGGGCCAAGGCAGGAAGGAACCGGGGATCAGTCAAACCCTGGTGATGAGAAGAAAACCAGACGCAGAGAAGCTGGTTCCCAGCCATGCGCTGGTGGCTGCAGGAAGTGGCTTCCATTTGGGACTGGCTGAGCTGGAAGGGCTTATGGGGCATTTGGGTGGAGATGTCACAGCAGGAAGTTGGCTATACGTGTTTGAAGCTGGGGAGATGTGGGAGGGAGAAAGGGCCCAGAACAGAGTCAGAGAAGGGTAAAGGCCGCCTTGCATGTATAGATAATGAGGAAGCTGGAGGAGCTGCTAGGAAGGTAGGAAGACCAAGGGAAACCACTGCAAGAGTCATTTTGAAAGGAGGGTTTTTCTGTTTCACTAATGGTTGGGATTCCCAGAGAAGTCAGAATTGTGCACCCAAGGTGGGGAGCGAGGGAGGGGGCACAGAGGGCGGGATTGACCTCTGTAGCTACTCCCGGTGAGGTTCGTAACCAGCCACACCAACACTGCCTGGGAGAACCTGAAGCTCCAGAGGTGCCCCTGCATCATTCTAATGCACACGAAAATTTGAGAACCACTGCTCTCTACTATAAAATAGAACCCCGTGCCCTGCCCAAGGTAGGGTGTTTCCAAGAAGAAACAGTTACAATAAGGAGATCATCAATTACACAGGTAATCTCTCCTTTCTCAAAGAAAACAGCCAACATAGATATATCACTTGCCATATGCTGGCCCCTGTTGTAGATGCTGGAAATATATTAAGTTGATTTGACCCTCACAGCAGGCACAGGAAGTAAGTCACTATTATTATCACTCCCCCTTCACTTACAGATGGAGACAAACAAGTAACTTGCCCAAAGTCACACAGCTAGTAACAGAAACAAGATTCAAACTTTATGCTCCTACCCACCATGCTCAACATCCGGGCTCACCCAATGGGAGCTAGGGGGTCTACCAGGAGTGACTGGAGGGTACCTGGCATAAGTCCTAGCACACAAGGTGGTTGGCACATGATGGAAGGGGAGCCCAGGGCAGCCTGAACAAAACCATGAGCAAGCAGTGACCCGGCTGAGGATGCCCAGCGTGGCCCTCCAGGCAGATGAGAACACAGCTCTGGTCCCAGGGGCTGGGCCTCAAACTGTCCCTTGAGAATCCCCCCGGGGCTCTACTCTGACTTTCTGCCTTGGGTTTCTTGTAGGTTCTGGCTGTCTCGGATGGAGGTAAGTGTCAAAGTGTATAGAGAAAGCCTGGCTGGATTTGGGGGTGGAGGTTGAGGGGGGTGTATGTGGAGAAAGGGTGGGGATACCCCTGCCATTTGCTTTCTTTCCAGGGAAAGTACCTGAGATGGGATTGGGCCAGGGGCTGGGGAAGGCCGCAAGGCTCACCTGCACTTGTCCATCCCCCTGCAGAGCTGAGCAGCACGACTGGGCCCCAGGGCCAGGGCGAGGGCCGAGGCAGCTCCCTCAGCATCCACAGCCTCCCCAGTGGCCCCAGCAGCCCCTTCCCCACGGAGGAGCAGCCTGTGGCCAGCTGGGGCCTGTCCTTCGAACGGCTGCTACAGGACCCACTGGGCCTGGCTTACTTCACTGTAAGCCCTGGGGTGGGATAGGGAGGGTGGATGGCAGTGGCCACCATGGGGGGAAGGGCGGGGGGGCATGGGAGAGGGCATGGCTGGGGTTTCAGGCTGGCCAGATTTGGACTCCTCTGTCGGCTTCTTCATCCAGCATTTCTTTGGCACTCATTGCTCTTCTCTGAACTGGGAAGTTTCCTTCTCTCTGCCTCTTTTTTCCCTCTATGTGCCTCTGGATCTGATCCCATCTGTCTGTCTGGTTTAGCCTCTGGGCCCTCTTTCTATCCCAATCTCTTTGACCACATCCCCTGACTAGGTCTCTGGGTCTCCACCTGCCTCCTCCTTCTCCCCATCCCCAGGAGTTCCTGAAGAAGGAGTTCAGTGCTGAGAATGTGACTTTCTGGAAGGCCTGCGAGCGCTTCCAGCAGATCCCGGCCAGCGACACCCAGCAGGTGGGGTGAAGGGGGAGCTGAGGCTGCGAGAGATGGGACCAAGCCCTGAGCCATGCCCCTAACCTCCTGTCCGTCCCTGCCCCAGTTAGCTCAGGAGGCCCGTAACATCTACCAGGAGTTCCTGTCCAGCCAGGCGCTGAGCCCCGTGAACATCGACAGGCAGGCCTGGCTCGGCGAGGAAGTGCTGGCAGAACCGCGACC
>NW_011494810.1:2524435-2531848 GCF_000754665.1 Bison bison bison | reverse complement strand
CCGCGACCGGACATGTTCCGGGCCCAGCAGCTTCAGGTGAGCTGTCCCAGGGGGCGGGGCCTGGGATAAAGGGCGTCGCCTCTGAAGGGAGCTGGGCGGAGCAGAGGCGGGGCCAGATCCAGGGGCGGAGCCTGAGCGGCAGAGATGGTGGGGGTGGGGTGGGGAAGAGAGCAAATCTGGATGCTGGGACTCGGTTAAAGGTAGGGGCAGGGCGCGGGTCAGAGAGAAGACGAGAGTCTACTGTGAAGGAGGGGCTGGGGGGCGGCGCGTGGGGCAAGGAGGGGCTCGGGGCTCGGCCCCCAAGGTGGGGATGCACCCAAGCCCCAGGGCCGGGTCTGGAACCTTGGCGGCTCGCTGAGCGCTCTCGGCGGCTAGCTGAGCGCTCTCTGCAGCTCACCGCCCGGCGCCGCCTCCGCAGATCTTCAACTTGATGAAGTTCGACAGCTATGCGCGCTTTGTCAAATCCCCTCTGTACCGCGAGTGCCTCCTGGCGGAGGCCGAGGGTCGCCCCCTGCGGGAACCTGGCTCCTGGCGCCCCGGCAGCCCCGACACCACGAGAAAGGTGCGCCCGCGGTGTTGTGGGGGGCAGTGTCCCGGTGCAGATCTGCGGGGGTCGCTCACGGTCGGCCTGAGGGCTGGCACCCCGCCCAGTGCCATTGCCTTCCGTGTGTCTTGCAGAAGCCGAAGCTGAAGCCCGGGAAGTCGCTGCCGCTGGGCGTGGAGGAGCTGGGGCAGCTGCCACCTGCTGAGGGCCGCCCGCTCCGCAAGTCCTTCCGCAGGGGTGAGGGCAGAAGCGGGCCGCAGAGATAGAGAGGGCAGGAAACTGGGCAAGTCTGGAGAACACCCCCTTCCTCCTACTGGTCCTGCAGTCTAAGTCAGTGAAAATCGAAATGCAGGGCCCTGTGGACCCCCACCCCCACCCCGCCACATTCCCCTGGTGGTTCGGTTCCCACGCTAGAGCCCAGAAATTTGGGAAGCCCCCATCAGTAGCGAAGCCTCCCGGAACCCAAACACAGTTAGACCCCTGAAAAAGGGCTCCAGCAGAGTCCGCTCGGGTGCGGAGAGGCCTCAGCAGAGGGGTGAGGAGAGGGACCCTGTCCTGCTCAGTCTTCCTCTCCTCTAGAACTAGCCGGCGGGGCAGCCAACACAGCCTTGCGCCGTGAGTCCCAGGGATCGCTCAACTCCTCCGCCAGTCTGGACCTGGGCTACCTTGCCTTTGCCAGCAGCAAATCTGAGGTAAGCCAACTGCTAGGGGAGATGAGGTGTGGGCCCAGTTCACTGACTCTTACCCCTTTGAGTGGCCACCGTGATCATTCTCTGTCACTAGCCCCACTTCATCCCCTACTTGATCCATATGGCCAACAACTCAGCCTCCTTACTTTCTTCCTGTCCTCACTGCTTTGGGCCCCATGCATATTATGGGTGAACTCTTCAGCCTGTGTGTGCATGTGTGGGTGACCAGGTGTATAGAGCGTGTGTGTAGCAGTCGGTGGGTAGACCAGCCCCTCAGGTGCCCATAGGCTTGGGTGAGTATACATGTATTCCCATAGGAGGATGTATCCTGCCTGCCTGCAAGTGTGCCCTTGGGCATGTGTGTGCCTGTGTGTGCCCCAGTGAGCTTACCTGTGTACCTGTCTTTGTGTCCTTGCATGTGTACACATCACTTCCCTTGACATCTGCTCTGGATCAGAGCCACCGGAAGAGCCTTGGGAGCTCAGAAGGTGAGAATGAAAGCCGACCAGGGAAGTACTGCTGCGTATACCTGCCTGATGGCACAGCCTCCTTGGCCCTGGCCCGACCCGGTCTCACCATCCGTGACATGCTGGCAGGCATCTGTGAAAAACGAGGCCTCTCTCTACCTGACATCAAGGTCTACCTGGTGGGCAATGAGCAGGTGTGAACCCGGCCTGGTCTCCAACTCTAAATCCCTTCCTGATCCTGAACCACGGCCCCCCCCCATTCCTGTCTCTGCTCAGCTGTGACCCCAACACCAATTCCATCTCTAACTTTAACCCATCCCCCATTCCTACCCACTTCCTGACTCCAGCCCTCACTACAACCTTCAGCCCCATGCCCAACTTCAAATCAATCCAGCACCAATTCCTCACTCAAATTCAGATATCTATTCTCACCCCACAAAAATCCTGTCCCCATCCCATTCCCATCTTGGTTTCCATCTTCATTCATATCCAGCGACTGTGATATGAATATGATATGAAGAGACTCCACTGCTGGAGCTGGGTTTTTCCCTGTCACCCCCAGACTTCAGACTGCCCATTCCTGAAATGGCCATTTGGAGACCCTTCACTCCCTCCAGGAAAGCCCAACTTCATCCAGCCTATGAAAAATTTTCCTTTAGGTACAAACTAGCATAGCTTTGAACTTAAACTAAACCATCCAATAAGGCGGAAGCTAAAGGAAGGATGCTATATCCCAGGGAGAACTGTCAGAATATCATTCACCCAGTAGACATTCCTAAGGCCCTGCCAGGTGAGTGAGCAGAGGGACCCAGGGTCCTCCAGGTCCAAAGGCGGGAGGTGAGCCAAGCAGAATGTGATCACGGAGGAGGAGTTGACTCTCCAGAGAGTTTCTGGGGCGAGATAGGCATTTCTGGGTGGTCCCAGGAGGCTTCAGGGAACAGGTGGTGGTTGATGAGGATGAGTTTGCCTGGCAGAGCTGCGGGGGGAGGACATTCGGGCACAGGGGGATCTAAGAAGTGCTGGGCACATTCAGAGGCCTGGAGCACAGGAGTGTGAGGGCCACAGTGGGAGAAACTCTGCCCATTCTCTTGGCCTCCCAGGCAGCCTCCACAACCCAGATGGGTTCTCATGTCTGCTAAATATAACTTCACACCCACACTCCACCTGTCCCTGCAGACAGCACAGGCCTGTTCCCTGGGACAGGCTGCCTCCCAGCCCTCGGCTGGTGCAGGTCGCCGGGTGATCACTATCTCTGCTCTTATGTACCGACTGTGTCAGGCACTGTGTAAGATACTTCACATCCTTCTGGCCTCACAGGTGTCTTGGAGGGAAGAGCTCTTTTTTTTTGCAGTGAGGAAACAAGAAGTGTCCTTAGTAGGTGGGAATAGAGAGAAGTGGACAAGTGTAAAAAAATAAGGACAAGGCCTGGGTGGCTGACCAAAGGTGGGTGGTGAGGGAGGAAATTCGTCCAGCTGGCCGGGTTAAGTTTCACATGCCTGAGGGACAAAGGGCAGCTGTCCAGGGGGCAGATCCCCACTTGGCTCAGGAAGAGGTAGTTTCTTCCAGCCCTTAAGCTGGCCCTTTTAACCAAGTAGCCCCATTGCTATTTCCTGCTTACCTCACCTCCATGTTTCCCATAACTCTGCGCCTTTTCCAAGTCTTTCCAGCATTCTTGACACCCTTCTCCCTAGTCTGGGCCACTCTAGGCTCTGATCCAGCCTGGTCTCTTACTCTGTCCGAATCTCTATGGCTCACCCGACCATCAGCCCTTCCCTCTGACCCTTAGGGAGCCTCCATAGTCTAGGTCATGGAAGGACGTGAGAATGACCTGGGATGGAGGGAGGAGGAAGGAGAAGGAATTCTGAAACTCTGCCCTTCTGCGTCTGCAGAAGGCCCTAGTCCTGGATCAGGACTGCACAGTGCTGGCAGACCAGGAAGTGCGGCTGGAGAACAGAATCACCCTCGAGTAAGTGGTGAATCACCCTCGAGTAATCACACCTCAGCCGAGGGTCCCAGCACTCACTGGGGTCCCAGTTCGGGCTGCTGTTGTCCTTCCAAGTTCGGCCCCTGTACTAACCCCGCCCCCTAGGCTAAGGCCCCACCTCCCATCGGTCCCACCGCCCAGTTCAGGCTCCACCGCTTCTCGGGCCAGTCCCTGGTGGGTTGAGGGAGAGGCGCGGCGGCCTCTCCATCCTTCCGCAGCGCTAGGGTCCCGCGCAGGCTCGAGGTGTTGGCGCTGGAGCGCCTGGTGCGGATCTCGGCCAAGCCCACCAAGCGGCTGCAGGAGGCGCTGCAGCCCATCCTCACAAAGCACGGCCTGAGCCCGCAGCAGGTGGTGTTACGCCTGGTAAGCCGCGGGGCCGAGGGACCGGGGCACAGCGGGGAGGGGGGCCTGTCTCGCGGGCTACTGACCTGTGGCTTCAGCCAGGCGAGAAGCAGCCGCTGGATCTGGAGAAACTAGTGAGTTCGGTGGCCTCCCAGAGATTGGTTTTGGACACTCTCCCAGGTAAGGGATGTTGGCCCCATGGCTTGGTCCCCCAGAATACCTCTGCCCCAATAGGAAGGGGGTCCAGGCAAGAGGCAAACAGGAATTGTGGTGCCCTCTGCTGCAGGTGTGACGATTCCTCAGGCTGATAACATACCTCCCTGCCACAGTCAGGTGAGCCAGGGGCTGGGTGCCCTCTTTTGCCCATCAGTCTCCCCTCCTAGTTATGGCTCCAACCCCACGTTCTCACAGGGTGGACCGCCTAGAATCCAGGACAAGGCCACCAACCTCCCTCCACCGTCCCTGAACTCGCTGGCCCAAGTGCCCAGTAGTATCACTGGAAAGCGGCAGACCTGTGACATTGAAGGTATGTTGGGAATGGTGGCGGCTAGGGACCAGAATGGTTGAGGACCATTGAGGGAGGGTGGCCTCAGAGAGCCTTGAGCTGAGGCAGGGGCCTGGATGTCACTGGGTTGGAACAGGGTCCCCTGGGGTTGAGGGACCAGAAGGGCCAGGATCGGGGCAGGAAGGGAGCATTAGTGCTGGGTTTAGGGAGGCTGTGGCCATAGTAAGGACAGTGGGTCTGTGATGGACCAGCATAAGTAGGTCTGCACCCATGGGCCCCTCGACTCTGCCACCACCCCCAGGCCTGGTGGAGCTGCTGAACCGAGTGCAGAGCTGTGGAGCCCATGACCAGAGGGGCCTTCTGCGCAAAGAGGACCTAGTGCTTCCAGAATTTCTGCAGCTGCCTGCCCAAGGACCCAACTCCCAGCAGCCTCCACCACAAGTGGAATCAGCAGCCCAGCCCAAGGGGAGCGCCTCAGACTCCACTGTCCACTCTGCCCTCTGACAGCTACCCAACAGTCCAGGCTGGCTGCATGGCACCTGGCGGGCCAAGCATGCCATGGGCCCGCTCTGCATGCCCTGTCTGTGCCATGAGTGTCCCTGGCCCCTTCCTGCCACGGGCAGGCCCGCAGGAAGAGGTGGGAGGAGTAGAGAGGAGACTCAGGGGAGTGACCCCCCACAGCTGCCACCACTTGGTCCCTTAACGGGTTTGCTCATCCATCCCTCGCTGCCAGGCCACCAGGGGGAGGTGGACCTAGCCCCCAGTGCAGATGTGCCCAGTGCAGAGGGGCGGCATTGGCAGTGCCAGCCTCCCCACCTCATGCCAGGCCTCAGCAGGGAGCAGGAAGAGGGGCCGGCCCTTCTTCCAGTAGTTGGTCTGAGTAAGGCCTGGGGGTGCAGACAGGCAGCCCCTCCCTCTACCCAGAGACTTGGACTGTGCAGTTGGCTTGGGGCAGCTGGGTTTGTCCTGGATGTATGGTATTGTTATTATAATTATTATTATTATTCTGCCATAAGGTGTCTTCCTTGTGTGCCAGTCTACACTGTGCGCCGCCCCCACCCAAAAATTGCATTGCCTTTGTCACTAAGGTCAGTGCCAGGAAGTTCTTGGGGGCCTCAGGATGTACCCCCTGACTTCCTGTTATCAGAGCCTCTCTTCCTGATTGCACGGGAGTATAGGGTGTAAGTGTAAGAGACAGAGACAGCCAGAGAGAGGGAGGGAGGGACAGAGGAAGTGGGGGAGGGAGGAAGGGGAGAAGAGAGGAAAGGGAAGTGGGGGCAGACCCCTCTGGGGAGCTGTGCCTCTGCTGGCGTCCTTGTGCTGTTCCTAGGTCTCTGAATCTGAGTACAGTGTCTGGTCACTCAACTCCTTTGCTAGTGGAGACTAAATATGTCTCTGTAGACATGGCAGTGGGCTCCTTTGGATTCCTTGAAGGCCTCAAGGAGGACACTGGCTGTTGTGGCAAGGGTAGGTTCTGGCCCTACCTGTTTTGGCTGTTTGGTCTTCCCTGTCTCCAGGCAGCCAGGGAAGCCCAGAGCCCACCCAGGAGGAGAAGCAATGATCCCTTTTAACATTCTGTGGTTCTTTTGGGGAGAAACACACTCTTTTTTAATTGAAGTATGGTTGATTGATATTATATTTGTTTCAGGTGTACAGGAAGGTGATTCTGTTTTAAGTTTAATGGAGGTATAGCAAACATATGGAAGTCATGACTATATAACTTGAATTATCATGAAGAGAACACAAACCAAGAGTGATTCCTTTTTTTGGTTTTTTTTTCAGATTATGAGATAAATTATGAGAATGGGATTAACAGGTACAAGCTACTTAAGATAGATAAGCAACAAAGATTTACTGTATAACACAGGGAACTATATTCAAATCTTATAATAATATATAATGGAGAATAATCTGAGATTGATTGTTAGATTGATTGTTATATATTTATCTTGTATACAGCCAAGTTCTCTTATTAATTCTGGGTGGGGTTGTTTTTATTTGTTTTTGTTTTTAACTAGATCCTCTTAGGGTTTTATAGATATTCAATATCATCTGCAAATAAAGGGAATCATGTCTCTTTTTCCACTGGCATACTTTAATTTGACTTTTTATTAAAGCAGTTTCAAATTTGTAAAAAGTTACAAAAATAAAAATAGTACAAGGATCATCCATATACCTGTTTGTTCTAGCATTTGCTCTGAGTGTGTATCCATGTGTGTGTGAGTGCTTGGTTTTTTTTTTTTTAGCACTTTTGAGGGTAAGTTATGTCCAAAACTCTAGTGTGTATTTCTGAAGAATAAGGATATTCTCTTACTTACCACAGTAGTTATCAACATGAAATTGACAGATACTTTTATCTAATCTACAATCTATATTCCAATTTATAAAGTCTCTTATAACATTTTCCCCCCTCTAATATAGGATTCAGTCTAGGGCCAAGTATCACATTTAATCATCATGTCTGTTTAGCCTCCTATAATCTGGAATCAGGGAGAACCCAGGAAGGAGAACCCCAGCCTTCAGGCACAGAAGCCAGACTCAATCCCAGTGTCTGTGATAGAGAAACAAGGGGGCACAGGAGCCTTGAAAAGGCACCAGGAGGAGCGAGGCGTGCTCGTGACTACCTTTGACAGGCTGAGCTCTCTTCCCCACTCCAGTTCTTCACCCTCTGCCAGGGGGTCCCCATACCTGCCCCCTATCTTGTAACTGACTTTTTACCCTTGAAAATTCCTGGGAGAGATGAGTGGGGTTTGCTGGCCTTTCTCTAGAAGTTGGATGCCATGATCTTAGTTTTTTGAATGTTGAGTTTTAAAACAGTATTTTCACTCTCCTCTTTCACCTTCATCAAGAGGCTCTTCAGTTCCTCTTCACTTTCCACCATT
>NW_011494810.1:2519325-2524335 GCF_000754665.1 Bison bison bison | reverse complement strand
TCAGTTCCTCTTCACTTTCCAGTAGTCATATATGGATGTGAAAGTTGGACCATAAAGAAGTCTGAGTGCTGAAGAATTCATGCTTTTGAACTGTTGGATAAGACTCTTGAGAGTCCCTTGGATGCAAGGAGATCAAACCAGTCAATCCTAAAGGAAATCAACCCTGAATATTCATTGGGAGGACTGATGCTGAAGCTGAAGCTCCAATACTTTGGCCACCTGATGTGAAGGGCTGACTCACTGGAAAAGACCCTGATGCTGGGAAAGATTGAGGGCAGGAGGAGAAGAGGACAGAGGACAAGATGGTTGGATGGCATAAAGACTCAATGGACATGAGTTTGAGCAAACTCTGGGAGATGGTGAAGGACAGGGAAGCCTGGCGTGCTGCAGTGCATGAGTTGGATATGACTGAGTGACTGAACAACAACTCTAGAAGTTGAATACATGGCTTCCTCTTGGGGCCTTTAGCCCTCTGCCCCCTCAGCCCATTTTGTTTGGCTGTTGGGGTCGTCTCATGAGCCAGGCTTGGCTACTGAGTGTGGTTCAGGAATGATCCTCTGACCCCAATCAGAATCCTAATCCTGGTCATTTTCTACTGTCCTTTGAGGGATTTGCAGAAAAGGCATTCAGGGAGAGAACATGCGTGCAAATGAAACCAGCACAAGAAAGCAGGTCTGATGGATGGCGATTCTTGATGAAAAGGATCTGAACTCCTAAATTCACCCATCTACTCCTAGACTTCCTCATTAAGCAAGCCGATGTTCATGTGTGTGCTCGTGACTCTGAGTGAGTTTCTAAGACTTACAACCATAGACGTCCCTCTTCACTGAAGGTCTTAGCTTACACACCTCAGAAGAGGCTTCCTGACCACATTGTGCTATGGTCTAAACATTTATGTCTCCCTGAATTCATGTGTTGAAATCCCAATCCCCAAGGTGATGGTATGTGGAGATGGGGTTTGGGGAGGTGATTAGGTCATGAGAATGGAGTCCTCATGAGTGAGATTAGTGCCTAGTACCCTTACAGTGACCCCAGAGAGCTTCCTGACCCCTTCCACCATACGAGGACACAGAAATTGGCTGTCTATGACCTGGAAGAGGTCCTTGCCAGAATGCCACCACACTTGCACCCTGATCTTGGACTTCCAACCTCTAGAACTGTGAGAAATAAATTTTTGTGGTTTACAAGCCCCCCAGTTGCTGGTTTTTTTTGTTAGAGCCACCCGAACAGACTATGATAGTCTATATGAAGTGCTTCCCAACTTTGTGTGTGTGTGTGTGTGTCTTTTTGGCTGCACCAGGTCTTAGTTGTGGCATGTGGGATCTAGTTCCCTGATCAGGGGTTGAACCCGGGCCCCATGCATTGGGAGCACAGAGTCTTATCCACCGGACCCCCAGAGAAGTTCCACGTGCTTCCCAACTTTGTTCTCTACCATTTTATCCATTTTTCTTCCCTCACAGCACTCAGCCCACTCTGTAATGACCCTGTTTACTTATTTCTACTTTGCTGACAGAATGATATATGTCAGCAGGAACTTTGTCCGTCTTAGTCACTGCTGTGTCTGCTTGGCCTAGTGGGCTGACAGATAGTGCCATAGCCCACAGATCTAGCCCCATTGAGGAATTCAGGGCAGCAGGGCAGTGGGGGTGCTGGGCAGGGGACCACATAGCACCAGGGTCACAGTCTGTGGCCAGACATGGAGGCAGGGAGGCAAGCTTTGTCCCGTCCCTGATCAGCTGCAGAACCTTGCTCCTACTTCCCAGGGACTGGAGCGTCTCCCTTGCGGCATTCTTCCACATGCCCTGGGATAGAGAGGTGGGGACACCAGGTGAGAGGCAGGTATCTTCCCAAAGTTGGAATATCCTGCAAGCCAAGCCCACTCTCCTACAGACTTCCATCCCCACTCCCAGAGATGATGCCTCTTACTCTTAGGGACCAACAAGATTATCCCATTAGAAAGGGGATCATGGACCAGGCAGGAAAGCCTTCGTAAAGGTCAGTCCCTGCAGGAGGAAGACTTCACATCTACCAAGGTCCCCAAGTTAGAACTGCTCCATCCTTTATCTCATTTTGTCCTCACAACAAAACAGACTGGTGTGGATGACATCAGGGCTGCAGGAGGCCAAGTGACTAGTCCAAGGATCACACAGGGAATTGTTGCTGGGGTGTCACCAGCACTCAGTCTGTATGATTCAGGGACAGACACCAAGGAAGGCCTGGATACTGTAGGACCCCTGTTGGGGAGCCTGGGCCCTCTCAGGAGAGGATATGGCTACTTTGGGGGTCATTTCAAGAATTTCTGTTAAAACTTAAAAACACACAGTGTGTGACTCTAGCAACGCCCCTAGAGAATCCTTCACTTATGGACACAAAGGAGCCCATCCCTGCAGGATGGTATATTGCCTGAAAATTGGGAAAAGTGGATGGGGTGGGGTTGGGGTTACACAACACGTGCATTCCAATACCACACAGCAGATAAAGAATTGGGTACAGCCTGTCCTGCTACAGAAAGTTCTCCAAGACATGTTATTGTTTGGTTAAAAAAAAAGAAAAAGCAGAGCAATGAACATGGCATAATACCTTCATATAAACCACAAACACACTAGGCACTTACAAGTGTACAGAAAGGAGAGGAATGTCCTGGAAGGATGCATATCAAACTCACAAAGAGATGGGAAGAAGACCAGGATGGAATAGTAGTCAAAGGAGACTTTCGCTTTTGTTTTTTAAGAACACAATTAAAAATAATTATACTATCACGAAGCACTCCTCTAGACCACTTCTTTATCACTGCTGGCCTGCCATCTCTTTCTCAAAAAGTGGTACCAAACTCTTCCTTTAGGGTCTTCAGCCCAGGGGTCTTCTGCCCCCTCAGCCCATTTTGACCAGCTGGGTATGTCCCTCTGCCACAGTCCCCTCATGCTCTCCTCCCCATCACACCCCTAGAGGCAGCCCTGAGCCCTCATCGTCCATCTCAGCCTGGCCAAGCCCCATCTACAGAGATGGGGGCAAGGAGCACCCACTGGTCAACCCCTGGGACCGCGTTTCAAAACCACTGCACAGACTCCTGGGTGGGTAATGCAGCAGAGCTGCTTGTCCGCATGCTACCAGCAGGGCAGCTCTGGGGGCAGTCGACCCGTTCACCCAGTGCCCAGGGTGAAGGAAGGGGGAGAGTACATGCAGGACCATTCTGCAGCCGCCACCACCCCCATCCTACAACCTTCATAGAGAGGGCAGATATGACTTCCTCAGGGATACGCAGGGGCCCTAGGCCATGGGCTCTGAGCCTCTAAGAGAGAATCTGCCTCTTGTCCCCCTACTCGCCTTAACAGCCTGGGAGTATGGGATGGACACAGGGACCTTGGTTCTGAGCCAGGGTGGGGGCAGGGTAGAGGCACTGGCTGCTCACCTGGAGCTGGGCTGCAAGTGCTGACGTGGCAGCGGGCTAGTGCTCCGGGGATAGCCGCCCCACCCGCAAGGGCAGTGCAGGGTACACCCAGCAGGGGGCCTGGCCTGGTGGTCAGGTGACTTGGGCTTCTGGGGGATTAAAGACTGGAGTTCAGCTTCCACAAGGAAACGAAGACCCGGATAGGGAAGAACACACATGGTTGGTTACACTGAATCAAATGCAGCCAGATCTGGGCACAGGCCCCTACCCCTGCACAACTGCAGGGGGTGCCGTTCATGTCCACCATGGTCCTGAGGGTCCAAGAAGAAGGGACACGGACATGTGTACGTGTCCAGTGACTCCTGCAGGGACTAAGTGAGGAGTGCTCTGTGACCGTCTCAGCTCCTGTCTCCAGAGAACTGGCTTGTGTGTAGAGGGACAGAAAGCCAAGGAGAAGCCCCACTGAGCATCCGACCTCCAGGCTGGCCTGAAGTGCCAGCTGACAGAAGGAAGCAGCCAACCAAGGTGGACGGGTCAAGGTAACCCCACCAGCCAAGGAGGAGACCACCATCTTCCTGCCTCGTTGCCAAGCCGCTGAGGAACACAGAACCTAGACCCCAAACCTGAAGCTTGGAAGGTGGAACTAGAACTTGGGATCTGGAGCACAAAGCCTGGATCTGGGAACTGAAGCTCCGACCCAGAACAGGGAGCCAAGAGCGGAAAGCTGAACCTGGCATCTGGATCTGAAATTGGAAATGAGGACTCAGAACCTGAAGGCCAGTGCCAAGAACCAGAGCCCGGAGCTTGACATCTGATGCTTAAAACTGGAGCCGGAGACCAGAACTCAGATCCCGGAGCCCATTTGGAGGCCAGAACCAGAGTGGGGGCCCCAGAAACTGGAGACAAGTTCCATGTCCAGACCGTGGAGGCCAGGACCCTAAGTCTGAAGCCAATCTCTGAGCTTCAGGTCTGGAACCCAGAAGCTAGAGGCTGGGACCACCAGCTGTGAGTTCACAGCCTCCCATTCAGGCCTGTTCCTGAGGCCAGCAGGAAGGGCATTGGGCTGGGGCACATAACGAACAGAGCTGCGGGGGAAGAAGTGATTTCTGAGAAAAGCCCAAAGCGGCCTCAGCTCTTTTGGCCACAGACTTTGGCCTTGTCAGTCAATGAATGACTGGTGACTGGGCCATCAGGATTAATCATTATATGGGGCACAAATCCCCTATACAAGGACACGGCATCCTCAGGCCAGCCACCCCTGCCCTGGACACAAAGGATCTAATGCAGTCTTGGCCCCACTCTGGAAAGTGGGGCTCAGATGAAACAACATCTCCGGGCTCTGCCTGCTCTGTGCCAGGCAGCTCAGATCAAAATCCAGCTCTCTATGAGAGGCCAGTCAAGAGGGCTGGGGAGGGAGGGAACACTCTGTTCCCAGAAGGAGGTGACAGGTGACAGCCTGCTGGTTAGAGTGGCTGCCTTGACCACAGATACAGATATGAGACCTCCATGTGTGCAACGCACACTCATGCTGGGTGTGCAGTCTGGCTGGCCACACGCTGGGTGGGAATGTTGACACCCATATTCCCAGTGTACAGCTCTGTGCTGCCTCCGTGGGGCTTATA
>NW_011494810.1:2498404-2519010 GCF_000754665.1 Bison bison bison | reverse complement strand
CAGAAAGGAGCAAGTAACCCCCGCTTGCCGCAACTAGAGAAAAGCCCGAGCCGCAATGAAGACCCAGGGTGGTGCGGTGCTTAGTCCTCAGTCGTGTCCGACCCTTCGTGACCCCATGGACTGGAATGTTAGTTGTTCCTCCTTTGCTTGTTGTCAAACTTTAGGTCCCACAGAAAACTCATGTGAAGCAAACGGTGTATATTTAAGGAGAAAATGAATCTCAACAGAGAACTGCAAAAACAGAGCTGGTTGTGCCGGATCCCAAGGCTCGCACCCTTTCTGATCCACATACTGGCTCTTGGTACCATTCTCCACTCCATTCAGCAATTATGCAACTCCTAGAGAGACCCTTGTCATCCTTGTGATGAAATTCCAAGTCTGTCACCTGCCCCATTCATGTTAGCTGCACTGTCTCTGCTCCTACCTCCCACTCCTTCCTCTGCCTAGCACTGCCCTGGTTCAGCTCTCCCAGGTCACTCAGTCTGCTCTGTTCTCACATTTCCTGACATCTCAGCAGTATTTGATCATGCTGACCAGGGTGTCTCTTTCAAAACGGGGATGATCCTGGCTTTTGGGGCACCTGCTTTTCTGCTCTTCCTCTGGGTTCCTACTGTACCTCTTCCTGTGTCCTCCCTCAAATGTGGGTGCTTGGCTGGGTCTCTCCTCACTGTGCCCACTCTCCCTGCGGGCACCTTCACCTGAGGCCATGCAGGCAGTAAGTCAAGTCACACTGGGCCCCTAGCTGTGACCGGATGCTGGTCTAAAGGCTAGCAGGGACAGGATTTAAAAGCAACAGGGGTGACATGGTGAGATTTGCCTTTTGAAAGGTGGCTGGCAGTTTTTCTGGAGATGGGATTGCGGGGAGCCACCGGACAGAAAGGCTATTGCACTAAGCCAGCTGAGAAATGGTGGCCAGGACAGGAGGTGGCAGAAGGATTAGGAAGCTCCCGGAAAAGAAAAATTGGGAAAATAGGGGGATGGATCTGAGACCAGGGGGTGGAGGCAAACACGTGTCAAAGATGCCTGCTCCAGGTCTGGGTCTGGGTCTGGCCCATGTGCTGCTCACTGAGGTCAGAATGTGCTGGAGGCCCCACGTGGGGGTAGGAGCATGCCGTGTGCATCAGACCTGCAGCTCCAACTGCCTGCACCAGAGACATCTCAGACACAGCAGTACAGTTCAGAACAGACAGATCTTGGCATCTTCCCTCCAAAACTGCTCCTCCTGCGTGCCTTTTCTCAGTGTGAGGCACCGCCAACCACCCAGGCTCCAGGTCCAGAGGTCTGGGGGAGGCCGTGGCTGGAGTAGAGGTGAGCAGACAGGGTGGGACCCACCATTCAGGGGACACACAGAGTCTGTCACAGAGGAGGGGAGGAGGCAGGCTGTGAGCAGAAGCTGAGATGAGCAGAGGGGCTGAAATGCTTGGGGGCTGGGGTGTGGCCACCTTCTCCACTGCTCTCAAGAGTCCCAAAGGCAGTTCTGATCACCTCTATGCTTTTGCTAGGGCTGTGGTAGCCCCATGCATGAGTGCTCAGTCACTTCAGTTGTGTATGACTCTTTGTGAGCCCATGGACTGTAGCCCACCAGGCTCCTCTGTCCATGGGATTTTCCAGGCAAGAATCCTGGAGTGGGTTGCCATACCATCCTCTAGAAGATCTTCCCGAACCAGGGATCGAACCCACGTCTCTTGCATCTCCTGCACTGGCAGGCAGATTCTTTAGCACTGAGCCACTGGGGAAGACCCAAGGAGCCCCACTCCCCCCAAAATATTTTTGGAATTGGTGCATGTCCACAGCATTTTGTAACTGTATCTCCTGTGAGGCATTTCATTAATAACTGTCTCCCCCTGCTAAACCCTGAGCTGAGGTCAGGGGAGGTAGGCTTCAAAACTGTCAAAGGTCCAAACCTTCTTAAAAAGGAGACGTGCCTCCAGTTCATAAGGAGCACCTTGGATACCACTGCTCCTGCCTGGAGCCTGACTGGAGCAGGCAGGAGAGAGGACCACGCCTGTGGGTGGGGGTCCCTGGAACCACTATGGGTGGGGATGTTTGTACCCAGACAACCTCCAAACCCATCAGGGCCTCTGAGCTTCAGGATGAATCCAACAGAAGAATACAGTAATAACTGCATTTCCCTGGATAAGCAACACCCCTACCACCCGTGAATGAACCCCAATCTTACCCAAATCACTTCCTCCAAGTAAGAGAGGTTCTAGAACACCCATAGGTTCAACATGTAAATTAGGGTTCATAACTGAATGTGATGCAATCACTAAAAACAATATGTGTGCTGGGTGTAAAGACAGAGGAAAAGGCTTGTGTTAGAATGTTAGATGAAAGAAAGCAAGATGCAGTCTTCTGCTGCTGCTGCTGCTAAGTCGCTTCAGTCGTGTCCGACCCTGTGCGACTCCATAGATGGCAGGCACAGGGAAAAAAGACGAAAGGTAGTGTCTTAGACACCACAGTGATGTTTCTGGGTAGCAGGATTGCTTTTATTTTCCTTTTGCTCTGAATGGAGACCCTTCTAGTAAGCACCCGGTGGCTGATTCCCTGCCTTAGTTCTTCAGAATCTTCCAGAACAAGCCATATGGCTTATCCTCCAAACCAGGGCACTTTGCAAAATGAAAGGGACTCTGGGCCAACAGTCATAACCCAGATGTGGCCAGGCAAACTGGGACTCATGATCACTCTACTCAAAACCAATCCCAGGCACGCCTCCATCCCCCTCACCCTCGTGGGTTTTGTGGCCTGAACTACCATGGCCGCAGTGTGGGGCTGCTGGGATCCAAATGCAGGTTGGCCTGTTTCCTTGCTCTTAGTCACTTCAACAGTCTATTGTGAACTCTACGCAGTGGATAATCCCACAGTGCTGTGCAAATTAAGCACTAATATTAAAGAGGGAAGTGGACAAAAATGTCCATCCTCCTTGAAGGAAAACACTGGGTCTGTGTCACCCTAAGATGTGTAAGATGTTGAGCAATGAGAGGGCTGTTGAGCCAAGAGCTGTTGACCTGAAACAGGGCTTAGAATCTGGAGAAGTTGGGGCCATTTCTTTGGCAGGGACACTTCAACCATCCTAGAAACAGTGAAAGGGGCATGAGAGCATGAAGAGAACAAACAAGCTGAGGTCCTTTGTTCAAGGCACTGAGATGGGTCGTTTAGTTCATTGAGTCCTACAGCTCCCATATAAATCCATATTCATTGCCATTTTCTAAATCCCTGAGAAAGGAATGACATGTCTCTATGAGGTTAGGGCTCCCAACTCAGGCTTCAAGGTCCTATAAAAGGGAAAGAAACTTTCAAAGACTCCCTGCATTTCAGGGACTCCTCAACAGACCTCAGGTCATCATCAGCTTGTTGATCCAGAAACCCAGCTGTGATACACCTCCTCTCCCTCCACCACCCCCAACACCAGTTGTTCCGCCCAAGCATAACAACTACTTGGGCAGACAATAAAGATTCCGCCTGCAATGTGGGAGACCTGAGTTCGATCCCTGGGTTGGGAAGATCTCCTGGAGAATGGAATGGCTACCCACTTAAGTATTCTTGTCTGGAGAATTCCATGGGCTGTATATTCCATGGGGTCGCAAAGAATACAACTAGGGCCTAACAATTTCAAATTTCAATAAAAAGCATCCTGGGAGCGCACATTCTCCTCTCCGTTTCTTTTCTTCACATTCTCCTCTCCGTTTCTTTTCTTCCCACTTAGATTCAGACCTCATCCTCTATCACCTGGACCATCTCATCACCCTCTTACCTGGTCTCTCTGCTTCCAGACTCACTCCCCTTGACTCATGCCAACCCTCCCACACCCAGAACCATTCTAAAGTGTAGACCAGGCCCTGCCCCATCCAAGTAGGGGCTTCACATTCTCTTGGGTCATATCTCAGATCTAGGGTTGTGGACCTTCCACGGTTGAGCACTACACAGCCCCTTTGAGATTGTCTTCTGCTGTTTCCTCCATCACACACTCTCTCTCCTTCAAATGTCCTTAAGGACACTCAGAGGCAAAGCAAGTATAAAGTGTGTTTGGGTTACCTCCTGGGGAGTACTGTCTGGCCAAGAATGAGGGAAAGAGGCCAGAGCCATGGCGTCTCTGGGGACTCTGAGAATGAGGTGCCTGAGTGACATCAGAGTCTCTGCCTAGGGACATGGGATCATCTGTGCCATCCTTGCCGGTTCTGAGTCACAGTTCAGGCTGGGTATCTGTGTGGGAGAGGAAAGAGCCTATCCACAGACTCCCCCTGCAGAGCTGACGATTAGCAATTAACCAGGAGGAATCTCCGGGATGAAGTTAATTGGGGAACAGAGGGAGGGAAGCTAGATTCTAGGGACTTTGCCCTTGACCCAAAGGTATAAAGAGAAGGTCCTAGCTTTTCCTCAGGCTCCTAGGGCTTCCCTGAGCTGCTTGGCAGGAGCTGAAACACAGAACACCGAGGTGAGTCTAGAGTCCCCACATCCCAATCCCATCTCCATCTTAGCAGAAAATGGGCCCCTTGCCCCTGTCCTTACTGTGCTCCCATTTCCCATCCCCTGTAACATCTCAGTCCCAGCCCAGCCTGGCTCACTGCCTCAGAGTCTGCAGAATGGACTCATGCTCTTCCAGGGCTTGGAATTCAGCTCTGCATGGTCCCCAACCCCAACAGTCAGGACCCTTAGAATAAGGTTGAGGGGTGGAGGGTGGGGGTGCTGAAGTAGATGGGGGTACTCCCACCCCAACAGCCACTGAGAACTCTTGGGGCAGTTCAGGGGGTCCTAAAGCAAATTGGAGACTTCCCAGACTTGGGGTCTGGGTGGGGACCCTCCTTAACTAAACCAGTCCCGGTCTGAGCCTCATACACGGCAGAAAGTCCCGTCAGTGTTTGTATTGCTGGGGCAGAGCAGGGAAGGGTAGGGATGGATAGGGAAAGAAGTTCACTTGTGAGGGTGAACCCCTGTACCTCTGGGACACCTCTGGTGGTACCTTCCTCTGTCATCAGAATGCTTGTTCCTGTTGCCACGTTCCATCGATCTGAGGGATTATTTCATTGACATCTGTTTCTCTGCTAGACTTTGAGCTTCCTGGGGGCAGAAGCTGTATCTGTATTTAGCTAGCTGTACTCCAGCATCGAGCTCAGTACCTTAGAAAGAGTAGATGCTCAATAAATACTTGCTGAATGAATGAATGAATCCCCAAATCTGTGCTGAGCATCTGTGTGCCTCTTTGGGTATGTGTGGTGGTGGAGGGTGTGCTTCACTGGGGGTGTGTTCGGGATCACACACCATGGGCGTTTGTGCAAGTGAGTGTATGGGTGTGGATGTAGGGGGATGAGTGTGTGAGTGTGTGTCAGTTTCCGGGGCACAGCAGTTATCACTCAGTTTTGCTATGCATCTGACACGCAGGCCCACAGTGTGCACTTGAGATGATGTCTTATGGAGAGAAGGTGGGAGGCCGGGCTGTCTCCCCACTCCCAGTCCGTGGTGGGCACATGATGCATGGAGCGGCCTTTGCCTATGTGCCCAGCCCACAGGGTGAGTGCTACTCCCACCCCGGACCCTGTTTGCCCTCTGTTGCCTACGGCCCCACCCCGGAGGGAGGCCTCTAGCCCTCCGCCCAACCCTTCCAACCCTCCCTGGGACATGAGGCCTCAGGCAAATCCTGATCAGCCTTGTTCCCCAGTCTTGCACAGGATTCCAGGGACCTCGGCCTATGGCTTCCCCAGCGTGGGCCCCGTGGCCCTCCCAGAGCATGGCTGCCCCTATGGGGAGGTTGTGGAGCACCATGACCCACTGCCTGCCAAGCTGGCCCTGGAGGATGAGCGGAAGCCAGGTGGGCCTGGGTTGAGGTAGCAGGGGTGTTGGCAGTCATTGGCAGAACCCTCTACCCCCTGCACTCACAACCACCTGTCTCCAGAACCCGGATTGGTCCAGAAGCTGCACCGGGCTGGCGTGACTCTCCTCAAGGTGCCACTGATGCTTTCCTTCCTCTACCTCTTCGTCTGCTCCCTGGACGTGCTCAGCTCGGCCTTCCAGCTGGCTGGAGGTAGGGCAGAGGGGAGGGAGCCAGGGAAGGGGCCCGAAGCGTCTCGGACAATGTTGGCTTATGTTCCTCAGGGAAGGTGGCTGGCGACATCTTCAAGGACAACGCCATCCTGTCCAATCCGGTAGCGGGCCTGGTGGTGGGGATCCTGGTGACTGTGCTGGTACAGAGCTCAAGCACCTCCACATCCATTGTGGTCAGCATGGTCTCTTCTGGCTGTGAGTTGGCCCACCAGGGTCAGGGAGAGTAGAGGGGGCTTCGATGCTGGACCTGGGGCTCTGGGTGGGAAGAGCAGGAGACAGGGGCAGAGGACAATGGGCTGCTCTGGCATCTCCCACTCTATTCTCCAAAGCGTGGCCTTGAGTCTCAGCCAGGAGGGGTGCCCAGGAGCCAGGAAGGGTGGCAAGTGGGGAGTACAGGCCCAGGAAGTCTCACTTCCATGTTGCCACACACTCACTCATTCCATCAGTCGGGGGAACAGAACCAGAGGAATCAGAGAAACAGAACCTGCAGGAGGTATAGAGACATCTACGATTTATCACAAGGAACTGACTGTCGTGATTGCAAGGCAGGCTGGGCAGGCCATGGGGAAGGGCAGGCCAGAACTCAGAGGCAGAAGCCGATACCACAGGGCACAGGTGGAATTTCCTCCCCAGGGAAGCCTCAGTTTTGCTCTTGGGGCCTTTCATCTCACTGGATGAGGCCCACCCAGATTACTGAGATTAATCTTGTTTCCTTAAGGTCAACTGATTGTTGAGGGAAATCACAGCAACATCTAGATCAGAGTTGCATTGAGTAACTGGGTACTAGCCAAGCTGACACATGAAACTGACATCACACTCGTGTACGTATGTGCACACACAAGCACAGAGGCACAATTGCATATAGGACCCATGTCCTGATGGACACGCACCCACACACACAGTCACATATTCGCAGGGGCAGTAGGCATATGTGAACGTCAGTTTACACGCATGCACACAGCACATGCCCCTCGTACCTGTGATGTCAAGGCTTAGCAGAGTCAGCAGCATGGCAAGAATGCCAGCTGAAGCAGGGATGTGGGCAACGGGTCTTACAGGAGGAACTGTGGGGGCAAGAGTTGGGTGGCCGCCCCACCCAGCTCCTGCCTCCTTCTACCAGTGCTGGAGGTGAGCTCTGCCATCCCCATCATCATGGGCTCCAACATCGGCACCTCCGTCACCAACACCATTGTGGCCCTGATGCAGGCGGGGGACAGAACTGACTTCCGGCGGTGAGGGGGGAGTGGGGAGGGGCCTGTCCTTGTTGGGGGAGGGTGGTCCCTCATGCTAGGAGCCCCTAGTATGAGCATCTCCCGGCTCCAGCCTGCTCTGCAATGTGGCCTCCCTGCCCAGGGCCTTCGCGGGGGCTACTGTACACGACTGCTTTAACTGGTTGTCAGTTCTGGTGCTGCTGCCCCTGGAGGCTGCCACAGGGTACCTGCACTGCATCACTCGACTTGTGGTGGCCTCCTTCAACATCCGCGGCGGCCGCGATGCCCCTGACCTGCTCAAGATCATCACGGAGCCCTTCACTAAGCTCATCATCCAGGTAGAGGCAAGGCGGGTGTGGGGTGGGGCCCAGGGGATTGTAGGACCTCACCCTCACACCCACCGACCACACTGCCCACAGCTGGACAAGTCTGTGATTACCAGCCTTGCCTCGGGGGACGAGTCCCTGAGAAATCACAGCCTCATCCGGGTCTGGTGTTACCCAGACCCCACAGAGGTGAGTACCGGGTCCAGCCTTGGTGAGAAGACTCCCTCTTCAGATAGCTGACTGCTAGCGTCATGGTCTGGTTAAAATCTCTGCAGAGACCTTGGCCGGAGAAGGCAATGGCAACCCACTCCAGTACTCTTGCCTGGAAAATCTCATGGACGGAGGAGCCTGGTAGGCTGCAGTCCATGGGGTCGTGAAGAGTCGGACACGACTGAGCAACTTCACTTTCACTTTTCTCTTTTATGCATTGGAGAAGGAAATGGCAACCCACTCCAGTGTTTTTGCCTGGAGAATCCCAGGGACGGGGGAGCCTGGTGGGCTGCCGTCTATGGGGTCGCACAGAGTCGGACACGACTGAAGTGACTTAGCAGCAGCAGCACCAGAGACCTTGGCAATCCTTTAGCTTGGGAGGACAAGTAGGGGGCACTTCTGCTATGATACTGCACCTGTGGCGGATATTGCTACACCCTCCCAGGCTCACACCGGCTTCAGGCAGCCATTGCTAATCAATTAGAGTTGGCATGTTATTGAATTAGCCCAAAGATCAGTTCTCAAAGTGTGGGCCAACGGCACACCTACCACCTGGGAACCCACTAGAGACGCAAAGCATCTGGCCCTTTCCTAGACCCACTAAATTAGAAAAAAGAAATCTGGTGGAGCCCAGCAGTCTGCATTTCAACAAGCCCACTAGTTGAAGAACCACTGATCTGGCTCAACCCTGTGGTTTCACAGGTAAAGAAATAGGCTCCAAGAGGCTAAGAAACCCTTTAAAGCTTGTTCTACCACTTCAGGGCCCCAAGCATAGGTCTTGCATTCTAGGGCTGTCTCTCCCCATCGGGATCTAGGGACTTGCTTAGTGACAGCTCTGCCCAGGTAATGTGGGCAGAGGAAGGCAGGGAGAGAGCGCTACAAGGATGCCTGGGAAAACCAGGACCAACAGGGAACCAGCCCAGGAGCAGGACAAGAAGGCCATGGAGACCTCACGGGAGACACACAGCCACTTGTACTGATACTTGTACTCCTTCTGCTGGAGACTGCTGCAGGCTTGTGTCCCCTTGTCCTGTGTGTTCTCCTGCTGTTTCCTGGCTTCTCACGCCTGGAATGAGGCTCCGTTTGGATCAGTTGGACACTCATTGACCAGCCATCACACCAGGCTAACAAAGAAGCAGGCAATTACCACACTTTCTCATTTAGCCATCAAATAAGGAAAACGCTTCATCAAAACCATAATCCACAGTATCTGCTGCTGCTGCTGCTAAGTTGCTTCAGTCATGTCCGACTCTGTGCGACCCCACAGACAGCAGCCCACCAGGCTCCCCCATCCCTGGGATTCTCCAGGCAAGAGTACTTGAGTGGGGTGCCATTGCCTTCTCCAATCCACAGTATCTACTTCCCCTTGATTATGACATACAAGTCACGCCATCAAGAAAGAAAGATGAGGAAACAGCACAGCTTCTTCACTCCCTACTTGATGTTCCTGGACTTTATCCCAGCGTGAACAGAAAACATTCTTTCAACCAGCCCTGCAAGCTTCCTTTGCATCTGAGTGGCACACAGCTCCAGCTCAGTGCTGAGTATTCAAGGCAGTTCGATATCAAAAAACCCATGCAGACAGCTTTTGCAGTGGCTTTATGACCCCACTAACACATCTCTCCTCACAAGCACGCTGGGCACTCTCCAAGCTCTCTGAATCACTAAAATCCCCTCTGCTTCACTGCAAAGTGAGTCACACACTTTGATCAAAAAGCGAGCTGTGGAAGGGAGTTCCTCGGCCCGTGGTGATCCTTGCTTACTGAAATCCCCGCCACCTGCCTGCAGCTGCATTCGGCCAGTCTCCCTTTGCAGGATGCAAACGGGGCCCTCACCTGATGGAACTCTTAGTGATGCTGGTGAGGCAGACATGGTCCACCTGGAACTTGAGGTCCAGTGACCAGAAGCAAGCTGCCCAGTTCCCTGTTTTCACACGTTCCTCCATGGCTCCTGCTACCACTCGCCCGTGCACTGGTTTCTCAACCCAGCCCTCCTGGGGAAACCTTTCCTTGACAGCAGGGTCCAGATAGAATTTCCTTGGCCTGGAGAGTGGCAGAGGGTGGGAGGTAAGCTCCCGGTCCTGGCCCTCTCTCTGGGACAGTCCCCTCAGGAAAGTGGTTCACAATCAGGTGCCCTGGCAGCTCCTCCTACACATTTTTCCTTTGGCCACTGGGTCTCCCTGTGGCCCCTTCTGACCTGTTCTCACTGCCTCCAGCTTGCACCAAGCCAGGCCCAACATCGCCTGAGCCAGCCTCCAGGGCACCTATGTGATTGGCAGTCTGGGATTTTCCAGATGGTGAAAGAAAAAGCCAGAGTTGGTATTAGTATTCCAACAACTCTTGATGCTCAGGGGATCCTGACACTGTCCTGGGAATTACCTTCCTGTTTGGTCACCCTGTGGATTGTCAACCCTACATGCATGGATGAAAGAAGCTTCTTCCACAGACTTGCAACCTGGGAGGCAGGGATTATCACACCCCATTTTTAAAAATTTATTTATTTTTTGACTGCGGTGGGTCTTTGTTGCTGCACATGGGCTCTCTCTAGTTGCGGTGAGTGGGGGCTACTCCCTAATTGTGGTATGTGGGCTTCTCACTGTGGTGGCTTCTCTTGTTGCAGGGCACGGGCTCCAGGCTTCAGCAGTTGTAGCTCGAGGGCTCAGTAGTTGTGATACAGAAGCTTAGTTGCTCTGCAGCACGTGGGATCTTAGTTCCAGGACCAGGGACCCAACCTGTGTCCCCTACCTTGGCAGGCAGATTCCTAACCACTGGACCAGGGAAGCCCCTCACAACCCCATTTTAAACAGGCTCAGACAGGTTTGTCCAAGGCTATGCAACTGAGGGGGGACCAAAGTCCTGGCGTAAACTACACCCCACACTCCTGACTCTCCATTTCGACTTCTCTTCCAGATGTATATCCCACCATATGTGTCCATTGCCCACTCTGACTATCCTGCATAAATGCCAGCAGGTGACCACAGCCACTTGGAGACCTTCCGGGGTGATAGGTAGGGCTGTAAAAATGAATTCTCCTCTTCGCCACCAGAGGGTGCCACTAGCACGGCACTCACGCTCTGCTTCCAGGAAAACAAAGACCCTAGAACACCCCTTCTCCTGGAGGAGCCGCTTCAGTACAGGCCCAAACACTGCTGCTATTTCCCCGCCCACCTCCCGCCGGGGTGGTGGGGAGAATTCTTGGAGCTCACATCCCTCTGTGAGCTTAATCTGGTGGCTCTGATGGTGAAAAGGCTGCCTGGAATGCAGGAGACCTGAGTTCAATCCCTGGGCTGGGAAGATCCTCTGGAGAAGGAAATGGCAACCCACTTCAGTATTCTTGCCTGGAGAATCCCATGGACAGAGGAGCCTGGCGGGCCATAGTCCATGAGCTCACAAAGAGTCAGACATGACTGAGCAGCTAACACTTTCACATTTTCAGTTGCCAGAGGTCTTCTTAGTTTGGGTTGTCTCTTCAGGCACATAAATTCCACACTTTCTTTTTCCAGATTTCTCACAACTAGCCCCTGGGGAGAAGTGGGCTGCATTATGGACCGCACGCTGCAGACAAGGAAAAGGAGGCTCAGAGAGGTTTCGTGTTTGGTCCAGTGTCACACAGCAGGGAGTGCTCAGCTGGGGTTTGAGCACAGCTCTTTTCTTACCCTGCTTTAGAGAAAACAGGCTCAGTGAGGTGGCATGACCTGCGCAAGATAGTTGGGATAAAAAGCAGGACTGAACTCAGATCTGCCTGATAGCAAAAACCTGGCTCCCTCCCAGTTACTATCGCTTTCCCAGCCAGCTTTTGCAATCAAGCCCATCAGAGACCATTTTCTCTGACTTCTCAGCCTGTGATTATGGCCAAGGCTTGAAGGTGCTGCAGGGCTCTAATATGGGTGCACAGATGAGTGCGCTGCCCCACTCACGGGACTACATGCCACTAAAATAAGCCCCGATTTAAAGTCATGTGCCATAAGTAGTTCTTATCTCTAACAAGTGTGTGTTAGTCACTCAGTTTTGTCTGACTCTTTGTAAACCGCATGGACTCTAGCCCACCAGGCTCTTCTGTTCATGGAATTCTCCAGACAAGAATACTGGAGTGGGTTGCCAATTCCTTCTCTAGGGGATCTTTTCCAACCCAGGGATCGAACCCTGGTCTCCCACATTGCAGGCAGATTCTTTATCATCTGAGTCAGCAGGGAAGCCCATCTCTAACATACATTTTTTTTAAATGACACAATTTAGAATAAAACATAAAGGAGCTGTAAATCCAAGTGCCATACCCCACTTGAGCCCCTCCCCCCAGCACCCAGGGAGGTCAGAGGGGTATGAGCTGCTGACCCCTTAGGGAGAATGGGACCAGGGTCTATATCAGCTCCCACAGGTGGCAGAATGTGGTGACAGACACTGTGGCTCTTGCATTTTGCTAGGGACCCAAGGAGTCACTACCCCTTTCCAGGACCCAAGTTGTCCTTCGTGACATGGGTTTTCTGCAGCCAAGCCTGGCCCACTTTCTCCTTTCACTGACAGGATGCTGGGGGAAAGGTAAGGAGCCTCAGCTTGCATTTTTTAAAAAGAACTCCTTAGGGAATTCCCTGGCAGTCCAGGGGTTAGGACTCCACAGTTTCACTGCCGAGGGCCTGGGTTCAATCCCTGGTCAGGGAACTAAGACCCTACAAGCTGTGCCAGGAAAAAAAAAAAAATCCCTAACTCAAGAAGGCTACAAAGGAGTTGTCCCCAGGTCAGACTGGCCTTCACAGAATTATAAAGTACATCTTGAAGCAGTTGCCAACATTTACAGATTGGGAGATTTTATCTAAATGTTCAGAGTTTTGGTTTCTCTTGTAAAAGCAGGCCCTGTGGCTGAGCTGGGCTGCATCTCTGGATGGTGACAGTGGCCTGGAGCTCAGCAGCTGCTGCCCCTTTAGACCCAACATGCTTCCCAACACCTCCACACACAGCCTGAGCCCCTCATCTAGGCGACCTGCCTGGCCCTGGGCCCTCTGAGTTAAAGGACCTCCTCGGGAACCCTCTCCTCTTCACTGACATTAGAGGGGGAGGGAAGAAATATGGGGCCTGGGCCCTCGGCTCCATCCTCTCTGGACAAGGAGTTGAGGAAAACTCCAGAACTTGGGCTAGATGCCCGAGGGGAGAGGATGGGGCAAGGGTACCAGGGAAGAGGGGGGCACTGAGGCAGGGATTGATAATAAAAGATGGGAAAGGGAGAGTTTCCAGAAGTGGGCCATGCTCAGCAGCATCCAGGGCCAAGGAGAGGTGGGAGAAACATGGACAAGACGCTATCTGATCAGGAGGCCCCTGCAGGCCCCGGTGAGAGCCAGATCAGTGAGTTGATGCAGTAGAGTATTCTGAGGGCCAACTTCAGCCAGATTCTCCTGTGGCAGATGTTTTCACCCCCATTTCATCACTAGAGGAAACAGAGGGCAAGCAAAGCACCCAGGGGCATGCAGTCACAAGGACCACCTGTATCCTCTCCATCCCCATCTCTCCCTAACCCCCATTTTAGCCCCAGTCTCAGAATGCATTTTCCTAAATTTGCTATGTCAATCTCAGCCATGAAATTAAGACGCTTGCTCCTTGGAAGGAAAGCTATGACCAACCTAGACAGCATATTAAAAAGCAGAGACATTAGTTTGCCAACAAAGGTTCACTTAGTCAAAGTTATGGTTTTTCCAGTGGTCATGTATGGATGTGAGAGTTGGGCCATAAAGAAAGCTGAGCGCTGAAGAATTGATGCTTTTGAACAGTGGTGTTGGAGAAGACTTTTGAGAGTCCCTTGGACTGCAAGGAGATCAAATTAGTCAATCCTAAAGGAAATCAGTCCTGAATATTCATTGGAAGGACTGATGCAGAAGCTGAAGCTCCAATACTTTGGCCACCTGATTTGAAGAACTGATTTATTAGAAAATACTCTGATGCTGGGAAAGATTGAAGGCAAGAGGAGAAGTGGATGACAGAATGAGATGGTTGGATGGCATCATCGACTTGATGGACATGAGTTTGAGCAAGCTCTGGGAGTCAGTGGTGGACAGGGAAGCCTGGTGTGCTGCAGTCCGAGGGGTTGCAAAGAGTCAGACATGACTGAGCAACTGAACTGAACTGACCTCTCCTCTTAATCTAGGTTCCCACTCCTATGCCCAGGGCAGAGGCCAACACCAGCCGGATGCTCAGGAATGCCACCCTGGAGAAATGTGAGTGCCCACAGTATGGGAGATGTCCAGCCCAGCAGGGAAGAGCCTGGCAGAGGCAGGGCTATCTTCCACCTGGCCACTGCTGCTTCCAGCCCAGGAGGACATCTGTTGGCCAGCCTAGCTCCTGGGCTGGGGTCAGGCTCTCATGTAGAGGTTAAAGGAACACGAGGCTCTGAGTCCAAGAGGGTGGCAAAGGTTGGGGGCTGGGAGCCAGATTGAGGGGGCAGCAACTTGATACCACTCCCCAACCCCACAGGCAACCACATCTTTGTGGACACGGGGCTGCCTGACCTAGCTGTGGGGCTCATCCTGCTGGCTGGCTCCCTGGCACTCCTGTGCACCTGTCTCATCCTCCTTGTCAAGATGCTCAACTCTCTGCTCAAGGGCCAGGTGGCCAAGGTCATTCAGAAGGTTATCAACACTGGTGAGCCCCAAGTGGTGGATGGGCAGGCCCCAGGACGGGCCTTCTGGATCTTGTTAATACTTCTACTGCCTTACTGTGTGATCTGGGTAAAGCCCTACCATCTTTGAGCCTCAGTTTCCCCATGTGAACAAAGAACAGGTTGGACTGGGTGATATATGAGGTCCCTGAGATGCTGACAAGCTGGGAATCTGTGGCTGCTTCCGTTCTAGCAGGTGGCTCCAAAGGGATTCCCAGAGGCCATTGTTTGATTCAATTAACAGTCATTAAGTTCCCTCTGTGTACCAAGCACAGAGTGGTGTGAGGGATACAGAGGTGAGCCTCACAGAGATGGCTCTTGCCCTCAGGGGGCTCATAGCACATATGGGAAGACAGTAAAAAAAAAATGATCGAGGGGGGATGAATTTAGATAAAAGAGAACAGTAACTGCCAAACAGAAAGCAAAAATAGCAAATAGAGTACGGAAGAGTTGCTTTTGATAGGTGGTCAGTGGCTTCTGTGCAGAGGTGACATTTGAGCAGGGACCTACATGTGAAGCAGTCAGACGTGGCCGGAGAGCTTTTTGAGTGGCGGGAACAGTACATGCAGAGGCTCTGAGGCAGGCTTGTGGCAGAGAAAGGTGGCCAGCCCTGTGGTGGGAGCTTGGTGAGTGAGGTGGACAAAGCCAGGGAGAGGTCAGCGAGGTAACAGGGCCCCGCAGGCTGCACTTAGAGCCTGGACTTTATCCAGGGCGATGGGGGCACTTGGGGGGTTGGGGCAGTGACACCATTTAAGCCTCACGTTGAGCTTTGGGGACCCCACCTGGCATGGGCAGAGGCCGTATGACAAATGCTGGAATAAGGGGCATTTGTGGATCTGTGAGAGTTCAGAGGAAGGAGAAGCAAAGTCTGCCTGGGGACTGGGGTCAGGGAGGGCTCTCCAGCGGCAGAGATATCCACGCTGAGTCCTGAGCATGAATATTTAGGAGTGAGGAAGCTATCCCAGGCAGAAGGAACAAGGGAGCAAAAGTATGATGGAAGCAGGCTAAGAAGGGTCTTTAATCCAAGATCAAGGAGGACCAGGAGAAGCTGCCGCTGTTGAGTAGGAGACTGACAAGGTGCCACTTGGAAGCTGGCATTGGAGACCTCCTCCCCAAGAAACGTCCCTGCCCCTCTCAATCCCCTCCCACTGATCCAACTGACAGTTTCCTCGCAGACTTTCCCACCCCTTTCACCTGGGCCACAGGCTACTTTGCCATGGTGGTAGGGGCCAGCATGACCTTTGTCGTCCAGAGCAGTTCTGTGTTCACCTCAGCCATCACCCCACTCATCGGTGAGTCCTCACACGGAGGCAGGTTCGGGTGGGGAGGGGCCGGCAGGGAAAGGACTGAAGGAGGGAGCTGGGGAGCCCATGCCCTCTCCTCTGCCCTCAGGCCTCGGTGTGATCAGCATTGAGCGTGCCTACCCGCTCACACTAGGCTCTAACATTGGTACCACCACCACGGCTATACTGGCTGCCCTGGCCAGCCCCCGGGAGAAGCTGTCCAGTGCTTTCCAGGTGAGCTTGGGAGAGGAGCCCTGCCAGAGGGTGGGCAGGGCTAAGACTGGCACCTGAAGTCTGACCCATGTAGACAGTGTGTACCAAACAGTTTTTGACTGCCTAGTAGGGGGCACCTGCTATGCCAGACTCTATGGAAATGATATGGGCAAAGTATATCTGGCGCCACCATCAAGACCTTAGAGTCTAACAAGGGAGACATTGCTGAGAACCCAGAGTCAGACACGACTGAGCGCGCACACATGCCAATCAATGAACAAGAGTCGGTGGGATTCACACTCTAGGGAAGGGGTGCTGTTAGGAGGGGGACTAGCTCCATCTGGGGGATCAAGGACTGGGGGGCAGACAGCAAAGGGGTTGCTGCTCTAGGAGCAAAGGAGTAACTGGTAAGCCAGGATGTTGCCCACTCAGGAGGCCAGAGCTTCTGAACCAGAAATCAGTATGAATCTTTCAGCTCCCGTATCTGGATGGGATCTGCTGGGGAACTCCTGAGAGAGGGCTTAGTGGGAAGAAATGTGGAGAGTTTAGGGCAGCAGTTATGTACCCACTGGTCTGGAAGTATACCAGTGTTTCACTGGGGGCGTGCTAGCCCTCAGTGCTGACTTTCCTGCTGCCCAGAGCCGGTGTTCCCGTCATCTAATCCTGACTCAGGAGCTAGGGCCCATGCCCGCCTCCGCCCCTCTGCCCTCTCCCCTGCAGATTGCCCTCTGCCACTTCTTCTTCAACATCTCCGGCATCCTGCTATGGTACCCCATGCCCTGCACGCGCCTGCCTATCCGCATGGCCAAGGCATTGGGCAAACGCACGGCCAAGTATCGCTGGTTCGCTGTCCTCTACCTCCTCCTGTGCTTCCTGCTGCTGCCCTCGATGGTGTTTGGGCTCTCCATGGCAGGCTGGCGGGCTATGGTAGGTGTGGGTGCACCCTTCGGGGCCCTGCTGGCCTTCGTGGTACTTGTCAGCGTGCTGCAGAGTCGCAGCCCCGGGTGCCTGCCAAAGTGGCTGCAGACGTGGGACTTCCTGCCCCTATGGATGCACTCCCTGAAGCCCCTGGACCGCCTCATCACCCGTGCCACCCTGTGCTGTGCCAGGGCCGAGCCCCGCTCACCCCCACTGCCCGCCAGGGTCTTCCTGGAGGAACTGCCCCCTGCCACACCCTCCCCCCGCCTTGCCATGCCCCATCACCACAACGCCACCCGTCTCTAGACTCCAGCCCAGATGGCTGCCTGGAGCCAGAAGGGGCCTGTGTCTGAGATGCCCAGGGTGGAAGGGCAGAGGGGTGTGACTGGGCATGTGCCGGTGCTTGTACAGGTCCTGGGAGGTCTCGGCTTGTGCGGCTGAGAGTCAGTGTATGTGTGCGTGTGGGGGGGCCACATGCCAACTGCAAGGTATCTGGGTATGATTGTGAGTCCTTTGCATATGTTTTTGAAAGCCTGCACTTGTGTCCCTGTGTACGCACAACTCTGACTAGGCTGGGTGGGAATGAGGGTGAGTCTGTGTACGTGACCTACAGCTGTTTGCTAGGGCACAGATGTGGGTGCCTGAGTCACTGCTTGAATTCTCACCCCCTCCCTGCCACCTTCCTTCCTGCATGATACCATTCTCCTCATCCTCGCCCAGGGTTTCTGCATCTCCACTATAAGCCCCTTCCTAACACTGCCTGATTAAAAAGAAAAGAAAGAAATGAAACTCTTATTGTGCACTTGGAAATCTGCTTGCTCTCCATCTGGAGAGGAGGAACAGATCATGGTTTGGGGCTCAGCAGTACTGTCTCCCCTCCGAAAGAGAGCCTGCTGTGCTCTGGGAAAGCCAGCCAACAAGCTCTCCCCAACAATCCTCCTGACTCTGCCTAACGAGTCCAATCCACAATTCAAACTCCCTGGAAGCCACCTTGAGGGCTACCTTAAGGCAAATGAAAGGAGGGCTCTGTGCACCTCTATCTCCCAACCCCAGCAGGCTGACCTCTGCTCTCTACCTGTCTCCCTACCCTTCTCTGGGATAAAATCAGTTCTCCAGAAACCAAGTGACAGGTGGGGGCCCGTCAGGGCTACTGGAGGAAGGAGAGGGAGGGTGGAGATGGGCAAGAGAAGCCATGCCCTGGGCCCCAGTGTGCAGCGGGCAGAGACCAGCCACTTTCCCTCCCACCTTTATACTCTGCCTTTGGGCAGTAAACCAGGCTTCATTTAAGCCCACACAAGTTTTTCAATTCCTCCTCCCCCATAGGGCCCCCTGAACAGAGGTCTGCAGAAGGAGAGGCAAAGTGCAGGCAATGCCAAAGCTCCTCCCTCTAGTCCAGGGACATCTCTGGGGCCTTTGGATCCCAAAGTGGCAGGAAGACTGTAGGGCCCCGCATCTAGTTGTGATGGTCTACAACACTTGCCTCCCCACCTCCACATCCACCCGCTTTGAAGTGTTGTGGGGGGATGCAAGGGCCTGGAAGCCCCAGAGCTGTTCTCCAAGCTACCAACCCCATCATGTTACCCACCCACAGCCCTTGCTAGTGCTTCTTCTTGCTAGTTGGAGGTGAGAAGTACACTGGCCCCAGCTTAGGGAGTGGTGCAGGAGGGTGGGGAGGGGACTTCCTTTAGAGTTTGTCCCACACAGACTTGTGGAAGTTTTGTGGGAAAAGATACTCAGGTCTGAGTTGGAGGGTTTGAGGAGGCTATGCCTCCTCAGCTTGGATGTCCCTAGGGACCCTGGGGAGGCACCAAGGCCCTCGGACTCTGGCCTAGGGAGTTAGTCCAGAGGCAGGGCACCCATGGGAGGTCCTGAGATAGAGCCTAGGAGACTGGGAAGCCTCTGGACTCATACCAACCTCACCAGACACCCTTCTGCAAGGATCTAGTAAAGTACCTTCCTCATCAGCAATTCCCCCACTCCCCCTCACAACTCAAGTGTGAGTCCGCCACGCCCAGGTCAGACTTTATTCTGGATTGGCTGGCTGTCCTGCTAGGTGCCCTGCGAGCGCAGCCCATGGATCAGCTCGTGCATCGTCTTGTTGAGAATGCCCCCATGCACACCCCGCCGGCCCATGAGCACGAGAAGCGCCCGAGGCGTGTGGCCCACGCAGATGGCGCGCCCGTCCAGACCCTTGGTGCGTGCGTCTAGCACTCCGTCCCCCTCCGCCAGCAGGTGGTCTCGGATGACGCAGCAACGGCGGCCCGCCACGCACAGCCCGGCCTGCAGGAAGGTGCTCCGGTCTGGCCCGGTGAGCACACCCACCTCCTGCGGTGAGATGGCCGCCAGCAGGCCCCCAGGCCTCGAGGCCCACACGCAGCGATTGTCCGAGTGGCCCACAATGGCCACGTCGTCGATGCGCTGGTCCCGAAGCACTGCACTGATGTAACCTTTCCAGTCGCCCATTCCGGCTCAGAGTGCGCCCCTCGCTTCGCACTTTCCAGGGTTGTCCAGCTGCGCCATGTGCCTACGATGCCCAGGACACTATGACGTATTCAGGGGCGTGGTTATGAAGTTGAGGTAACCGTGACGTCACATAGGGGTTGCCTACGCTGGAGAATAGGGTGGGGGTGAGGCCGCGGTTGTACCTATCGCCTGAGGCGGTTTTAAAGTTGGCCTGAAGGAGGGAATTGCACAGCAGTCAAACTAACTCTAAAACAACAACAACGAAAACAAAGCTCTTACTTAAATGGTCCATCAGGCACAGCATCAGTTCAGTTCAGTCGCTCAGTCGTGTCCAACTCTTTGTGACCCAATGAATTGCAGCACGCCAGGCCTCCCTGTCCATCACCAACTCCCGGAATTCACTCAGACTCACTTCCATCGAGTCGGTGATGCCATCCAGCCATTTCATCCTTGTCGTCCCCTTCTCTTCCTGCCCCCAATCCCTCCCAGCATCAGAGTCTTTTCCAGTGAGTCAACTCTTTGCATGAAGTGGCCAAACTACTGGAGTTTCAGCTTTAGCATCATTCCGTCCAAAGAAATCCCAGGGCTGATCTCCTTCAGAATGGACTGGTTGGATCTCCTTGCAGTCCAAGGGACTCTTAAAAGTTCTCCAACACCACAGTTCAAAAGCATCAATTCTTCGGCACTCAGCCTTCTTCACAGTCCAACTCTCACATCCATACATGACCACAGGAAAAACCATAGCCTTAACTAGATGGACCTTTGTTGGCAAAGTAATGTCTCTGCTTTTGAATATGCTATCTAGGTTGGTCATAACTTTCCTTCCAAGGAGTAAGCGTCTTTTAATTTCATGGCTGCAGTCACCATCTGCAGTGATTTTGGAGCCCCAAAAAATAAAGTCTGACACTGTTTCCACTGTTTCCCCATCTATTTCCCATGAAGTGGTGGGACCGGATGCTGTGATATTCGTTTTCTGAATGTTGAACTTTAAGCCAACTTTTTCACTCTCCACTTTCACTTTCATCAAGAGGCTTTTGAGTTCCTCTTTGCTTTCTGCCATAAGGGTGGTATCATCTGCATATCTGAGGTTATTGATATTTCTCCCAGCAATCTTGATTCCAGCTTGTGCTTCATCCAACCCAGTGTTTCTCATGATGTACTCTATATATAAGTTAAATAAGCAGGGTGACAATATACAGCCCCGACGTACTCCTTTTCCTATTTGGAACCAGTCTGTTGTTCCATGTCCAGTTCTAACTGTTGCTTCCTGACCTGCGTACAGATTTCTCAAGAGGCAGGTCAGG
>NW_011494810.1:2479348-2498126 GCF_000754665.1 Bison bison bison | reverse complement strand
AGCATCATCTTTCAGGATTTGAAAGAGCTCAACTGGAATTCCATCACCTCCACTAGCTTTGTTCGTAGTGATGCTTTCTAAGGCCCACTTGACTTCACATTCCAGGATGCCTGGCTCTAGGTCAGTGATCACACCATCGTGATTATCTGGGTCATGAAGATCTTTTTTGTACAGTTCTCCTGTGTATTCTTGCCACCTCTTCTTAATATCTTCTGCTTCTGTTAGGTCCATACCATTTCTGTCCTTTATCGAGCCCATCTTTGCATGAAATGTTCCCTTGGTATCTCTAATTTTCTTGAAGAGATCTCTAGTCTTTCCCATTCTGTTGTTTTCCTCTATTTCTTTGCATTGATTGCTGAGGAAGGCTTTCTTATCTCTTCTTGCTATTCTTCGGAACTATGCATTCAGATGCTTATATCTTTCCTTTTCTCCTTTGCTTTTCACTTCTCTTCTTTTCACAGCTATTTGTAAGGCCTCCCCAGACAGCATACATGAGTTTAAAAACAAAAGAAAGGTGCCCTGTCTGGACAGCCAGACACCTCAGGCCTGATAACTATTCAACCCTCAGAATGTGGTTCTCAGACATGAGGAGTATCAGAATCTCCTGGAAAGCTGTTAAATAGATTGCTGGGTCCCAACTCAGAGTTTCTCTCATCCTGTACTGTGGGATGTAGCCAGAGAAAATGCGTGTCTAACAAGTTCCCTGCTGACAGTCCAGGAACCACACTTCGAGATCCACTGCCCTAGTGAGAATTAGGGCAGGGGTAAGGGGCTTCCACGGAGAAGGCGATGGCACCCCACTCCAGTACTCTTGCCTGGAAAACCCCATGGATGGCAGAGCCTCGTAGGCTGCAGTCCATGGGGTTGCTAAGAGTCGGACATGACTGAGCGACTTCACTTTCACTTTTCACTTTCAAGCACTGGAGAAGGAAATGGTAACCCACTCCAGTGTTCTTGCCTGGAGAATCCCAGGGATGGGGGAGCCTGGTGGGTTTCCGTCTATGGGGTCACACAGAGTCGGACACGACAGAAGCAACTTAGCAGCAGCAGCAGCAGCAGCAAAAGGCTTCCAAGCCAGCAGCCTTAAGAGCCTACACCACGGTTTTAATGTTGAGTACTTTTTTTTGTTTTTAATCTTTTGGTAGTGGCATGTAGGATCTTAGTTCCCCCACCAGGGAATGCACCCCCTGTATTGGAAGCATGGAGTCTCAGCCACAGGACTGCTAGGGAAGTCCCTAATGTTAAGTACCTCTAACAATGGTTCTCAACCTCCACTGCTGATATAATCACCTGGGGAGTTTTAAAAACATCCTGCCACCCACCTGCATCCCTAGAAATATTGACTTAGTTGACCTGAGGTAGATATTGGGCATAGGTTCAAAAAGCTCCTCAAGGTGATTTGATGTACAGTCGAGGTTGAGAACTCCTGTTCTGTAAACTTAAAATATTAGTTTCATATTCATGGAATCACTTCGCACTGGTTTGGTACACAGTGTGGCTTAGTAAATATCAGCTGGACATGAATTTAAATATTGCATCAGATCTCAATAGATTCTGTTCCCTGGGTCTGAAGAAGTTGAGTACCAGTATACTATTTTGGGTAAAGAATTTGCCTGCAATGCGGGAGCCCTGGGTTGGATCCCTGGGTTGGGAAAATATCCTGGAGGAGGGTATGGCAACCCACTCCAGTATTCTTGCCTGGAGAATCTCCAAGGACAGAGGAGCCTGACAGGCTACAGTCCATGGGGTTGCAAAAGAGTCGGACACAATTGAGCGACTAAGCACACAGCACATACTGTCTTGGCATTTCCCAACAGGACCTTGAAGAGCTGAACCTTTCAAGCAGCTTCAAAAGCACTTTATTGAGTGCCTATGCCATGCCTGGCCCCGGGCTGGCAGCGCTGGGGGGAATGGAAAACAATCCTTGCTATCCATAATCCCCCGTCAGCCACGCTTCCATTCCAGAACTGCTCAGAAGGGAAAGCAGTCGCCGGGCTGTCAGGAAGCGGTGTGCTCCCGAATCCAGGCTAGGTAGTTGGCCACGTCTGTGTACACACCTGGCTTGAGGCGGTTGCCGCAACCTGAGCCCCAGCTGACTATGCCTCGCAGGATGAGCTGGCGCTCAGGGGTCTCATCCTCACACACTAGAGGGCCTCCGGAGTCACCCTGGATTGGGGACACGTGGCTCAGGGTCCTTGGCTGGGAGTCCGCCCTTGACTGGGTTGGGGAAGGGCGCCAAGCGGGGCCCCAGGCTCACCTGGCATGCGTCGGTGCCGCCCTCGAGGAAGCCAGCGCAGAGCATTCCCTGGGTGAAGGCTGCTCCGTGCACGTCGGGGGCGGAGCAGCGCTGCGGGTCGATGAGTGGCACCTGAGCCTCCTGCAGGAAGCTGGAATATTCCCCACCTGCGAACCGAGAGCACCTTCCTCACACCCTCCAGGGTCCGCTTGATGCCCAGGACATGGTCCTGGCTTTACTAGGCTCTTTCAAACCCGCTATAATCTCCTGTCTCCCCCGCAGCAAGCCCAGGAGGGAATGAGTTGCCTTTAACACCTATCTCATAGACAGGAAGGCAGAGAGGAGCTGTGATGTGAATGAACCAGGAGAAACAGGACTGCTTCTGAACCTCACCCCCACTTCCCATCCAGTGGCTCAAAACCTTGCTCCCCATCCAACCCACCTGCGGCTCCATCGCGGGCCAGCGTTCTAATAGCCCTTGCAGCCCAGTGCCCAGAGGGAACCCAGAGAACATGAGGCTCTCCTGCTTCGCCATAGGAGTTCTGGGGACTTCCCCACTCCCCCGACAGTGAATTTCAAGCCGTTGGAGAAGCAGACTGCAGAGGCAGGGGCTCTGCGTGTCCCCACAACCCACCAGATCGGCCCCACCTGCCCACCTACAGGCTTCTCTTGCCTACCCCGGTGGCCAGAAGCCTCCTTCCCGCTTCCAGCCGTTCTGCCTACCCTCGAACTGGTGACCCCAGCCGGCCACCTCGCAGACTGCGGCTTCGGATTTGGCGGGGCGGGCGGCGGTACTCGGCAGGCACACTGGCTGAACGAAAGGCGACGGGTGCGCGCAGCAGCCGTCCGCGCTCTCCTGCAGGCGCACCAGAGCTAACCCGGGCGGGGAGAAGCGTAAGACCCGGACGCCCGGACTTCGAGCCCTGCCCACCCTTCCCCCAGATCCCCGCGGGGGCTCCTCCACGCACCCAGGTCGTGCTGGTAGGTGATGGGCGAGAAGGCCTCGTGCAGGCGGTAGTCCCGCACTGCCAGCGTCTGGCACTGCTCACAGCTCTGGTTGTGGCGGTCCTGGCCGAGCACCACGGTCAGCTCCTTCGGCGCGGGTCTGGGGACAGGATCGGGAAAAGGAAGCGCGCTCAGAGCGGGCTACTGGCATCCTGCGGGAGCCCACTTCTTCCGAACCCCCAAATAGGTTTCGGCTTCCTCCTGGGAAGCTCTGAAAGGGAGAAGGGGGCAAAGGTGGGCGGGGCCGCAGAGAGGTAGGTCACGAGTTCGGGTGTTGCGCGGAAGCTGAGCGCAGAGGAGAGAGGCGCTAGGGGTGTCCCGGGCTGGGAGCTGAGCTCGAGGACACTCGCCGGTTCTGCAGACAGTGAGCCGCAGTCAGCACCCAACAGGGGGCGATGAGGCTGCCGGCGCAGAAATGTTGGTCCCAGTACAGCGCGGCGATGTAGGGGTGCGCCGCGGGGAGCGCCACCAGTCCTCCGACGACGCGGTTCAGCGAGGACAGCCATTTGCGGAGCCGCTGGCCACAGCCCCCGGGGCCTCCGCTGGCCAGAGGAGTCGGCGAGCACCAGCCTGTGGGAGGAGCCCAGGCTGAGGACCTGGAGACCCACTGTCGATCGGTTGGAATATAGCTCGTCCTACGCCCTCTACGCTCGACCCTTCCCAACTACCTGAAGTCAGGGATGGAAGCGGGGTCTGGGTCGTGGACTCAGGTTTCTGCAAAGCCGATGGCGAGGGCAAGGGGAAGTGCTCGTGCCCAGCTGCGGCCTGGCACGGTGCCAGGCGGCAGTAATTCCAGCTCAGTCGGTCGCCTTTCCAAATGAAGCACCAAGGGCGGGTGTCGTTGTCGGGGTTCCTGTAACCACGAGGTGGGGTGGAGGCGCTATTTTGAACGTGAGAAGCCCTAGAAGGGCCCTGGAGCGGAAGGGGACTTCCAGCCGCGTCCCACGCGCGCACCGGCAGAAGGCGTGGTCGCCCAGTCCCCAGTTCAGCACTTGCTCTGCGGTCACATTCCAGTAGGTGGCCTCGGAGGCCCACGACTGACAGGGTGCGCCGGACAGCGTAGTCCCCGCCATGCCGCGGTAGCTGAGACCGCGGTCGCGGTCGTCGTAGCAACTCGCCTTGAGGTCTGCAGAGAGAGGAGGCTCCCCGCCGCTAGGTGATGATTTGGCCCTGCCCCCCGCCCCCAGCCGCCCTCTCACCCACGGCGCCACTCCCCCTCCTCGCTCTCTGCAAGTCCTTCCCACGTGGGGTTAGGGCTTCTGCTTCCTAGAGACCTTAACTCACCTACATCGCACAAACGTCCCGCGAAGCTAGGGGGACAACGGCACAGGCGATGGCCCTCCGCCTGCAGGCAGCTGCCCCCGTTGAGACACGGGTTGGTGCGGCAGACTGGGAGAAGGAGCACTCTGAGTCACCCCTAGGCCCAAAGACGGCCCAGAGAGCTCCCTCTTACACTGGCACACCACCTGGCCTCCGGCCAGCCTTTCTTCCTCACCTTCCACTCTGGTCCCTGCCCAGTTCCCCACCAGTCTACTCACCCTGGCTGGCCAGTGGCTTGCATTGGGCATTCGGACCCTTGCACTGGCACTTGACCACACCTGCTGGCTCAAGCCTGTGCCATATTTCATTCTCATGGAAGAACCGGAAAAACTGGGGCTCAAAGCACTTCTCTGGGGACAAAAGGAGAAGAGGGACCATGCCAAGTCTCCGGGAATCCACAGGACTTCTTCAGTGGGTCTGAGGCTGCCCCTGTTTCCCAGTGTCCCCATCCCTGGCCTCAGCATCTCCTCACCTTTCTGGCAGTGCTTCCCAGTGAAGTGATCTGCACAGATGCAGCGTGGGCCATCCGGCATATTCACACAGGTCCCTCCCTTCTGGCAGGGATTGTGTTTGCTGCAGTGGTCTGAGAGATGGACACAGAGGGAGAAAGAGCAGGGAGCCTGAGTCAGACAGATAGGGGCCAAGTCCCTACCCAAACGTGCTTGTCTTTTGACTTTGGCCCTCCAAGTTTCCAAGCCTTAGTTTACCCACCTGCAAAATGAGGCTACCCACTCTTAGAACTTCTCCCTCTGGGGGAGAGGGAGATAGGTGGGCCCAGAATCCCATGTATTTTGGGTCTGATGATACCCAGGAGAGGAGGTAGGGGTGGGGAGAGGGCCCTGGGTCACTCCAAAAGTCGTATGGCACCTTTCACTTTCTTGGGCTCCAGGCAGTATGCCCATCGTTGGTCCTTCTCAAAGTTGGGGGTAGTAGCACACCTGTAGAAAGAGAGAAAGCTTAAGATGTGGAAGTAACCCAAGTGCCCATCAACAGATGAGTGGTTGAAGAGGTGGTACATACACAATGGAATATTACTCAGCCATAACAAAAGAATAAAATATTGCCATTTGCAGCAACATGGATGAACCTAGGGAATTAGTATACTAAGTGAAGTAAGCCAGATAAAGATAAATATTATATGATATCACTTATATGTGGAATCTAAACAATAATACAAGTGAATCCATATACAAAATAGAAACAGACTCACAGACATAGAAAACAAACTTACAGTTACCAAAGTGGAAAGGGAGGGGCTAAATTAGGAACATGAGATTAATGGAGAGAAACAACTATACATGAAATAAATAAGCGACAAGGATTTACTGTATAACACAAGTAATTGTTTTCAATGTCTTACAATAACATGTACACACACACACACACATATGTATTCTCCAGGCCAGAATACTGGAATACTGGAGTGGGTAGCCTTTCCCTTCTCCAGGGGATCTTCCCAACTCAAGGATCGAACCCAGGCTCCTGCATTGCAGGCAGATTCTTTACCAGCTAAGCCACTTGGGCAGCCCATGTATGTATGTATGTGTGTGTACATATATATATATATATATATATCTGAATCGCTTTGCCCAAGGGGCTACTCTCACCTCCCCTATCACAATCCCCTCTCTTCAAGCAGGGTTCCCTGGACAGAAGGGTGGGCAGAGTCCACAGAAGACCCCTGCTCCAACCCTTCCTGGGTAGTCTTACCAAGGTCGGGGGCCTGGCCGGCCTCTGTGGATGCATTTATGATGCAGCTGCCGGTGGTACTGGAAGGGGAAGTGGCAGGGTTCCCCGGTGACAGTGAGAACTGCAGGGATAACACACTCTTTAATGCCTTTCCCCGTGCCCCCACTGACCAGGAACCACCCTCACAGTCTGGATGGAAAAAGGATAGACCTTTGAAAAGACCTTCAAGACCATGCGTGCATGCTATGGGGATTATCCAGGCAGGAATACTGGAATGGGATGCCATGCCCTTCTCCAGAGGATCCAGGGATTGAGCCTGTGTCTCTTATGTCTCCTGTACTGGCAAGCGGGTTCTTTACCACTAGTGCCACCTGGGAAGCCCTACCTTCAAGACCATACCCTGCTTAAGAGTTGGGTTCTGGAGTCTGACAGCTGGAGTGGACTCCTGACTCCACCAATTACTAACTGGGTGACTTTGGACAAGTCTGCAGACCCCAGGCCTAGAAGACTGCTTGCCATAAAACAGGCACTTAATAAATACTTGCTGAATGTTGAAGTTACTTGACCATTCTGAGCCTTACTTGCCTCATCTCTAAAATGGCAAAAATAGTGCTCGCTTTGGCAGCACATATACTAAAATTGGAACGATACAGAGAAGATTAGCATGGCCCCTGCGCAAGGATGACACGCAAATTCGTGAAGCGTTCCATATTTTAAAAAATAAATAAATAAATAAAATGGCAAAAATAATACATAGTAAAGATGAAGGGTTTAGGTTTTGCAAGATTAAAAGAATTGTAGATGGATAGTGGTAAGGACTGCACAACAGTATCATCATACTTAATACCACTGAAATGGACTTAAAAATGGTTGAGGTAGGGACTTCCCTAATGATCTAGTAGTTAGGAGTCCACCTTCCAATGCAGGGGATATGGGTTTGATCCCCAATCAGGGAACTAAGATCAAGATCCCACAAGCTGTGGAGCAATTAAGTCCTGAGTGCTGCAACTACTGAACCTGTGCTCTAGATCATAAGTTCTGCAACTAGGGAGGCCCCAGTGTGCCTCAACAAAGACCCAGTGCAGCCAGATAAGTAAATAAATGGTTGAGGTAGAGCATTTTATGTTATGTGTATTTTACCACAATACAAAAAAAATAATAATGATACAGGTCTATTTGCACAGAAAGATATTCATATAAAGTAAGTAAAAAACAGCATGTCCTATTTTTTTACAAGTATTTTTACATATGCATAAAAAAATAAATCTAGAAGGATATCTCCAAAATTTCTAAAAGTGGTTTTTGGAAGATAGTGGATTGTGGGTAACTTTTCCTTCTTTTCTATTTCTGTAACTTCTGTAGTTTTTACAGTAAAAATATTGCTATCATAATTTTTTAAAAATAGTACAGTTGAGCTTCATTATTCAGATTCCGTGTTTGCTTATCTGCATGTCTCGCTAAAATTTATCTGTAACCTCAAACCAATACTCAAGGTGCTTTCATGATCATTTGTAGACATGCACAGAGTGGTGAAAAATTTGAGTCACCCGAAGTGCACATTCCCAGCTAAGGTCAAACGAAGTGATGCTCTGCTTCTTGTTCAGCTCCTACTGTAAACAAGTGTCCTTTTCACACTCTATTTAGTGCCACATTTTCAAATTTTGTGCTTTTGGTAAATGATTTTGCTTGAAAATGGCTGCCAAGTAGAGTGCTGGAGTGCGGTCCAGTGTGGTCCTATGCACAAGAGGGCTGTGATGTATATTATAGAGGACATTTTCAGACTAGGTAAGCTTCATCCAGGTGTGAGCTAATACGGTCACTGGCCATGAGTTCAGTATCAATGAATCAACAACATCTATTAAGGAAAGTGTCTTTAAACAAAATCACACATAAGGCAAGGTTATATATTGATGGTGATGAAAATGTAACCAGAACTCACAGGAACCTAACCCTATATTTCCTCTAGGAGTAATGGCGCTGTTTTTGCTAATTCAGTGTTCATGGTGACTTTATAGAATACGACTGCTAGGAATAATGAGAACTGACTGTATATACTTCAAAGGAGTGTTATGAAACTTAAATGAGATTGTGTCTGTAAAACACTGAGAGTCTGGCACAGTCTGTGTTTGATATACATTAGCTCATATTTTGTTGTTAAAGGCACAGTGGCTCTTGTGCTGAGGGCCAAATCACAGACAGGATAGTAAAGAAAGAGGGAGAAGCATCTGAGATAGACCTTTAAGATGCAAATGGAATGGGAAAAAAAGTAAGTGAAAATCGCTCAGTTGTGTCCAACCCTTTTCGACTGTATACTCTATGGAATTCTCCATGCCAGAATACTGGAGTGGTTAGGCTTTCCCTTCTCCAGGGGATCTTCCCAACTCAGGGACTGAACCCAGATCTCCCACATTGCAGGTAGATTCTTTACCAGCTGAGCCACAAGAGAAGCCCAAATGGAATGGAGGACCTTAAGTTTGTGATTAGGCAAGGACAGAGCAGCTAGGTTGGGTCAGGCTAGAGGAAGGAGAGCTATTTGGCTGGGTGTGAAGTGCTGAAGAGAGGAGATGAGGTAGTCAGGGTTGGCTGGGCTGGGCCTCAGGGCCATGCTGAGGGACTGTCCCATCCCACCAGGCCAGGCTTACCAGAGCAAGCTCTAGTTTGCAACTCTAGGTAAATATTTAGTGTCTAGAAGAATAAAGACAATAGGGAGCTAGGGGGAGATGGCAGATATCCCTCATCTAAAAGGAAACTTGATAATAAAAGTCAATATATTTTAAGCATTTACCATGCACCAAAATTGGGCTGAATGTCTCACCAGGGTAAATGACTCATTTCTCCTTCTCAGCAACCTTAAGAGTTTTACCATTACCAGCCTGGTTTTACAGGTGGGGAAATTTAAGCTTGGAGAAGTCAAGTCACTGACCCAGAGCCACCCAGCCCATGAGTGATGAGGCTGAGATTCAGAAGCATTTGGGCTCTAAAGCCCTGCTCTCAATCCTTTCTTGTCCGTCAAGGGCCCTGGCCTTTGTGTGGCATGCCTGATGCCTGTGAGATACATCAAGAAGAGGAAAGGATGAGACAGGCCTGGGAAGCTGAGGAAGAAGAGCAGGTGCTGGGCCAGGCACTCAGATACAGCCCCAACCTGCCCTCAGGGAGCACACAGCTCACTATCACTCTGGGTCTGCAGCACCCACTTGCACAAGACCCGACACATAGCAGGCACCAGGTCTGAATGCCAGCCAGAAAACTCCGGGGGTAAGAGTGAAGACTGCCCAGGATCCTCCCTCCTACTCCAAGGGCCAGAGACTAACAATCTGCACACCCCCCCATGACTCATCCCTGTCCGAGGCTCTCTCTGGAGGTGGTCCCAGGCTACTTACCCACTGTGTGCTCACTCTCTGTGAGCTTATGCTTCTTGGGGCCTTTCCAAGGTGGAGTCTATGGGGGAGAGAAGAAGATAGGGAATTTTTCCAGAAAGTCATTGCCTGCTCCCGTCCCATGCTAGTCCCCAGCTTCCTCTCACAGCCCTGAAATGCAGAGATTTCCTCCAAAGGCCCGGCCTCCTCTTTACTCCTCCTGTTGTCTCCTCAGTTTCCCTCTCCCCCAGAAATGCAGGCCATGTCCTCATAGCCACCAGTCTGTCTATTCTCTCTCTCCTCTACTTGGGCCTTATGGGCTTGCCTCATCTTTCCAAACAGGACTTCCAATCTCCTGTGCCAAAAGGTCGTGGTCAGAGGCCAAAGCTGTGATAGGGACCCACTAGGGCCATCCCAGTATAACCCTCTTGGTTCCCACAGTCCTCACCGAAACCGCTGACTCCAGGCTCACCAGCAGGGCCCCCAGGAGCAGCAGAGCCCTCATGGCGTCTGTCTGTTGGTCCAACCACTTGACCAGGAGTCCAGATCAATAGAACTGGTCAAAGGTCCCTGAGGCCTGGGGAGCAGAGGTTGGTTGAGCTGCCCTTTTAGGCTGTTTATGGAAAATCAAGCAGAGTTTCCTTGATGAACCCCTAAGGATGGGAAAGCTGGGAGCTGGTGGGCAGGAGTAGAATAATAAGGAGTGGGACTCCCCCCATCTTTCCCAGATAGTAGAACTGGAAGCAGGAAGAGGGGTTGCCTCATTTCCGGTCCTACTGTGGATGAGGAGGGTAAGGAAATCCAAGAGAAACTCCCTACTTTGGGAATCTGAGAGTCCATGGGGAAGTATCTTGTTGTTTAGTTGCTAAGTCATGTTCGACTCTTTTGCAACCCCATGGACTGTAGCCCACCAGGCTCCCCTGTCCATGGGATACCCCAGGCAAGAATACTGGAGTGGGTTGCCATTTCCTTCTCCAATGGGGAAGTGTATTCATTTTCTATTGCTATCTAAAATTAACCACAAACTTTGCAGATTAAAATAATACCCACAGTTAGTTCACAAATCTCTGGGTCTAAAGTCCTACACTGCGTGACTCAGTTTTCTGCTCAGTTTCACAAAACTGAGTTCAAGGCTGAGTTCTCTGGAGGCTCTGGGAAAAATTCCCTTCCAAGGTCATTCAGGTCATTGGCAGAATTCAGTTCTTTGCATTTGTAGAAAGTGAGGTCCCTGTTTCCTTGCAAGCCATCAGCTAGGGGCTGCCCTCAACTGCTAGAAGCTTCCTGCATTTTTTGCCATAGAGTCCCTTCAATTTCCCAAGCCAACAACAAAGAATCTCTGCCATGTTGACTCTTTCTTACCCTTTGAATTTCCTCTGTTAGGAAGAACCCTGTCCCTTTTAAGGATTCATCTGATTAGGTCAGACCCACTAAGGAAAATCTCCCTCTCTTAAGGTCAACTGATTTAGGACCTTACTTATAGTCATAGCATTCTTCTACAGAAGCCTCTAGATTAGCATTTGATTAAATAACTGGGAGAAGGTATGTTTACAACGGGATCTTGGGGGCCATCTTAGAGTTCTACCTACAAAGTAAGTAAATGACCCCATGGAAAAAATGCCAAAAATACTAAACCAAGAAGTGCTAAAATATGTAATTGGAGCACAAGGAAGGGAGATATGTTGGGCATGTATTATTTTTCCTTCCTAACAGCCATTTATTTTGGTTCAGTAAGGATACCCTGATTTTTCCTTTGAAAACTATTCCTCCTTCATCCCCTCCATGACTCTCTAGAGCTGCCCACTCTACCCTCAGTTCTAGGGTTGGGGGTATGGCCTAGGTCTGGCCAATCAGAGTATGGTATTTCTAGGCCACAGGGATTGGTTCAGGGATAAGCCATACACAAGCTTGGCCTATCGGAGTCAGCCCTGGGACTTTTCACCAGAACTTTTAGGATAAAGGGCCTTTCTTCCTCTTGGAGTCCCTAAGAATGCAATCCTGGAGATGTTGATGGCCATCTCTGTCACTGCCTGAGGAGGTCCTGCCTGAGAATGAAGCATATGTTTGACTTCTGAGCCCAGGTCATAAAGGGATCACAGTTTCAGTCTTGGTCTCATGGATCACTCACTCTGGGGGAGGCCAGCTGCCATGCTGTGAGGACACTCAAGCAGCCCTTCAGAGAGGCCCATGAGGGAAGAAAGTAAAGTCTTCAGCCAACAATCAGCACCAATTGGACAGCCATGTAGCCATGTGAATGAACACTTTTGACATGGATATTGCAGCCCCAACCAGCATCTGACCTGCAACCCTATTAGAAACCTCAAGCCAGACCATCCAGCTAAGCAGCTCCTAAATTCTTGAACCTCTAAAGTTGTGAAAATCCTAATTGATTTTTATTGTTTTAAGCCATAAATTTTTGGATTATTTGCTACCCAGCATTTGATAACTAAAACAGGTAGAGTAATTATTGATTATTTTATTTGAGAATCTGGATCCTAAAACTAGAGATAGCCTCAAGAATTCTCAGTTACAGGTACCAATTAAAACCAATTTGAGTGGACTTCCATCGTTTTCTATCAAAGAAGTCCTGACTGATCCAAAGTAATTTCTGGGAAATGAAGTGAAGACAGAATGTAGCAAATTCTTGATTCTGATGAAAGAGAGGCAGGTCATGGAAGACTTCTTGGGACAGAAACAGCAACAGGAGGGCAGGAATAGAGGCACCACTTCAACAATTGTTTTCAAAAGTTGAAGTAATGGCTAATAAGACCATGATGAAAGTGAAGTCATGAGAGGTATAGACAAGCTCATTAAAGTGAAAGCACCTTCATCAGGTCTTGATTTCAGTTCCTGAATACAGTCTGTGATCCAGAACTGGTCCCCTACTGGCTCCTTCCATCTGATGAGAAACCAGCTCTCCCTCCAAATGGAAGGGGCCTTTTAAATACATCGTCACAAAGAATAGGGAGTTGCAGGTGGGAAAGGAGAGAAGGGCTTCCAGGCAGAGCAAGTATGACAACTTCACAGAAGCCTGGAGGTGGCACGTCAGGTGAAGAATGTGGTAAGCGCAGGCTGCTTTATATGGAATATGAGATGAGACAACCAGTCTGCTGGGACCAGAGATGGATATCCATGAGTATTTGGATGTTCAGCATCTGTTCCCCCCTCCTCTTCCTCTAGTCTGCCAGTTTCTACTTGGGGTTGTGTGTGCATATACTAAGTTGCTTCAGGTGTGTCTGACTCTTTGTGACCCCATGGACTGTAGCTCACCAGACTCCTCTGTCCATGGGATTCTCCAGACAAGAATACCAGAGTGGGTTGCCATGCCCTCCTCCAGGGAATCTTCCCAACCCAAGGACTGAACCCACATCTCTTAAATTTTCTGCACTGGCAGGCAGGTTCTTTACCACTAGTGTCATCTGGGAAGCTCATATTTGGGGTCACCCCACCCCTATTGCCATCTACTCTTCCCCAGTATATATAGGACACATTCCAACCTGGGAGGTTTATTTTCCAGCATCATGTCTTTTTTGCCTTTTCATACTGTCCACGGGGTTACCCAGGCAAGAAAACTGGAGTGGTTTGTCATTCCCTCCTCCAGTAGACCACATTTTTTCAGAACTCTTCACTATGATACATCCATCTTGGGTGGCCCTGCACAGCATGGCTCATAGCTTCATTGAGTTACACAAGCCCCTTTGCCATGACAAGCCTGTGATCCAATATGCTACTGGGGAAGAGCAGAGGGCAATTAATAATAGCTCTACAAGAATGAAGCAGCTGGGCTAAAGTAGAGACGATGCTCAGTTGTGGATGTGTGAAAAGTACAGTCTGATTCTGTAAAGAACAATATTGCATATGAACCTGGAATGTTAGGTCCATGAATAGAGGCAGATTGGATGTAGTCAGGCAGATGGCAAGACTGAATGTTGACATCTTAGGAATCAGTGAACTAAAATTGACAGGAATGGTCAAATTTAATTCAGATGATCATTATATCTACTACTGTGGACACGAGCCCCTTAGAAGAAATGGAATAGCCATCATGGTCAACAAAAGAGTCTGAAGTGCCATACTTGGGTGCAATCTCAAAAACGACAGAATAATCTCAGCTCCTTTCCAAGGCAAACCATTCAACATCACAGAAATCCAAGTCTATGCCCCAACTACTGATGCTGAAGAAGCTGAAGTTGACTGGTTCTATGTAGACCTACGATACCTTGTGGATCTAACACACACTAAAAACCAATATATATATATATATATATATATTCTTTTCATCATAGAGGATTGGAATGCAAAAGTAGGAAGTCAAGAGATACCTAGAAAAAAAGGCAAGTTTGGCCTTGGAGTACAAAATGAAACAGTGCACACTGGTCATAGCAAACACCCTCTTCCAACAACGCAAGAGATGACGCTACACATGGACATGGACATCACCAGAGAATCACTGAAATCAGATTCATTATGCTCTTTGCAGCCAAAGATGGAGAAGCACTATACAGTCATGAAAAACAAGACCTGGAGCTGACTGTGAATTAGATCATGAGCTCCTTATTGCAAAATTAAGGTTTACATTAAAGAAAGTGGGGAAAACCACTAGGCCATTCAGGTAGGACCTAAATCAAATCTCTTATGATTATACAGTGGAGGTGATGAATAGATTCAAGGGATTAGATCTGCTAGACAGAGTGCCTGAAGAACTACGGATGGAAGTTCATAGTGCTGTACAAGAGGCAGTGACCAAAACCATCCCAAAGAAATAGAAAGGCAAGAAGGCTAAGTGGTTGTCTGAGAAGGCTTTACAAATAGCTGAGGAAAGAAGAGAAGCAAAAGGCAAGGGAGAAAGGGAAAGATATACCCATCTGAATGCAGAGTTCCAGAGAAGAGCAAGAAGAGATAAGAAGGCCTTCTTAAATGAACAATGCAAAGAAATAGAGGAAAACAATAGAATGGGAAAGACAGATCTCTTCAACAAAATGGGATATATCAAGGGAACATTTCATGCAAGGATGGGCACAGTAAAGGACAGAAACCACAAGGACCTAACAGAAGCAGAAGAGATTAAGATGGGGTGGCAAGAATACACAGAAGAACTATACAAGAAAGGTCTTAGTGACCCGGATAACCACAAGGGTGTGGTTACTCACCTAAAGCCAGATATCCTGGAGTGTGAAGTCAACTGAGCCTTAGGAAGCATTACCACAAACAAAGCTAGTGAAGGTGATGGGATTCCAGCTGCGCTATTTCAAGTTATAAAAGATGATGCTGTTAAAGTGCTGCACTTAATATACCAGCAAATTTGGAAAACCCAGCAGTGGTGACAGGACTGAAAAGGTCAGTTTTCATTCCAGTCCCAAAGAAGGGCAATGCCAAAGAACATTCAAACTACTGTACAATTGTGCTCATTTTACATGCTAGCAACATTATGCTCAAAATCCTTCAAGCTAGGCTAGCCTAGTACATGAACCAAGAACTTCCAGATGTACAAGCTGGGTTTTGAAGAGGCAGAGGAACCAGAGATCAAATTGCCAACATTCATTGAATCACGGAGAAAACACAGGAGTTCTAGAAAAACTCTGTTTCATTGACCATGCTAAAGCCTTTGACTGTGTAGATGACAACAAACAATGGAAAATTCTTAGAGATGAGAGTATCAACTACCTTACCTGTCTCCCGAGAAACCTATACTTGGATCAAGAAGCAATAGTTAGAACAGGACATGGAACAACGGACTGCTTCAAAATTGGGAAAGGAGTACAACAAGGCTGTATATTGTCACTCTGTTTAATTCACTTCTATGCATAGGACATCATGGGAAATGCCAGGCTGGGTGAATCACAAACTGGAATCAAGATTGCTAGAAGAAATATCAACAACCTTAGATACGCAGATGATATCACTCTAATGGCAGAAGATGAAGAGGAACTAAACAGCCTCTTGATGAAGGTGAGAGAAGAGAGCAAAAAGGCTGGCTGTCTTTAACTCAGCATTCAAAAACCTAAGATCATGACATCTGGTCCCATCACTTCATGGCAAATAGATGGGGAAACAGTGGAAACAGTGACAGATTTTATTTTCTTGGGCTCCAAAATCACTGCAGATAGTAACTGCAGCCATGAAATTAAAAGGTGCTTGTTCCTTGAAAGGAAAGCTATAACAAACCTAGACAGCATATTAAAAAGCAAAGAAATCATTTTGCCAACAAAGGTCCATATAATGAGAGCTATGTTTTTTCTTGTAGTCATGTATGAATGTGTGAACTGAACCATAAAGAAAGCTGATGGCTAAAGAATGGATATTTCCAAATTGTGGTGTTGGAGAAGACTCTTGAGAGTCACTTGGATTGCAAGATCAAACCAGTCAATCCTAAAGGAAATCAACCCTGAATATTCATTGGAAGAACTGTTGCTGAAGCTCTAACACTTTGGCCACCTGCAAGGAGCCAACTCATTGGAAAAGACCCTGCTTCTAGGTAAGATTGAAGGCAAAAGGAGATGAGGGTGGCCGAGGATGGGATGGCTAGATAGCATCACCAACTCAATGGACATTAGTTTCAGCAAACTCCAGGAGACAGTGGAGGAAAGAGGAGCCCATAGAGTTGCAAAGAGTCAGAATCCTGGGAGAGAGCACCCATTGATTGAGTTTAGGTCGTTAGTGTAGGGAGAGGGTGATCTAGTCCATTAGGCTTCCATAGTGGGAGGTGGTCACTGGAAATTACCCTTCCCTTACACAATAAGGGAGTTGTTCTTCACAACTTAGTGACTGAATAACAACAACTTCCCCATTGTGTGGGGGAAGGGTAATTTCCAGTGACCACTTCCTACTATGGAAGCCTAACGGACTACATCACCCTCTCCCTACGTTAAGGTAATCAGAGAGACCTAAACTGGGCAATGGGCTCTCACTCCCAGGATTCTGAATCCTGAACAGGCCACACAAGCAAGGATGGTGAAAAGTGCTGGGGTTGGAATCTGCCATTTCACCAACTGTACCCTGGCCAGATTGTCCCTGCTCCATGGTATAAGTCAGGATGCTTTCCAAAACCCAAGCTTAAGTAGCAAGGCAATTTAAATTTATCATTTCATATTGTAAAAGATCTAGAGTGGAGGGGTCCAGGAACAGTGCTTTCAGTAGTTTAACAATGTCATCAAGAATCCATGTTCTTGGCTGATTCACACTGTTGTGCAGCAGAAACTAACCCAACGTTGTAAAGCAATTATACTCAAAAAAAAAAAGAACCCAAGTTCTTTTTTCTTTTGTTTACTACGGTCTTCAGCGTGCATACCTTCAAGCTGATTCCTTCATGGCCACCAAATGGCTACCACAGCTCCAAGAATCATGTCTAAACTCCAGTGAAGAAGGACCTTTCCTTCCATTAGATCATTCTTAGAAATGAGGAAAGTTTCCTCCCCAAAATTCCCAAGCAGACCTCCTCTAGTGGCTCAATGGCCACAATTGGGTTATCTGCTACTCCTAACCAATCTCTAGCAAGGGTAAGGGGTTCTCTATGACTGGCTTAGGCCAATCAACCCTGGAGCCAAGTCAGGGGCATGTAGGTCAAGTGGCCTCAGGAACAAAATTGGGACTCTGCAAAAGAGTAAGAAATAGATATTAGGTAGACAACCACGCTGAAGAAGCTGAAGTTGAACGGTTCTATGAAGACCTACAAGACCTTCTAGAGCTAACACCCAAAAAAGATGTCCTTTTCATTATAGGGGACTGGAATGCAAAAGTAGGAAGTCAAGAAACACCTGGAGTAACAGGCCAATTTGGCCTTGGAATATGGAATGAAGCAGGGCAAAGACTAATAGGGTTTTGCCAAGAAAATGCACTGGTCATAACAAACACCCTATTCCAACAACACAGGAGAAGACTCTGCACATGGACATCACCAGATGGTCAACACCGAAATCAGATTGATTATATTCTTGGCAGCCAAAGATGGAGAAGCTCTATACAGTCAACAAAAACAAGACCAGGAGCTGACTGTGGCTCAGATCATGAACTCATTATTACCAAATTCAGACTTAAATTGAAGAAAGTAGGGAAAACCACTAAACCATTCAGGTATGACCTAAATCAAATCCCTTATGATTATACAGTGGAAGTGAGAAATAGATTTAAGGGCCTAGATCTGATAGATAGAGTGCCTGATGAACTATGGAATGAGGTTCGTGACACTGTACAGGAGACAGGGATCAAGACCATCCCCATGGAAAAGAAATGCAAAAAGCAAAATGGCTGTCTGGGGAGGCCTTACAAATAGCTGTGAAAAGAAGAGAAGTGAAAAGCAAAGGAGAAAAGGAAAGATACAAGCATCTGAATGCAGAGTTCCAAAGAATAGCAATAGCAAGAAGAGATAAGAAAGCCTTCCTCAGTGATCAATGCAAAGAAATAGAGGAAAACAACAGAATGGGAAAGACTAGAGATCTCTTCAAGAAAATTAGAGATACCAAGGGAACATTTCATGCAAAGATGGGCTCGATAAAGGACAGAAATGGTATGAACCTAACAGAAGCAGAAGATATTAAGAAGAGGTTGCAAAAATATACAGAAGAACTGTACAAAAAAGATCTTCACGACCCAGATAATCACGATGGTGTGATCACTGACCTAGAGCCAGATATCCTAGAATGTGGAGTCAAGTGGGCCTTAGAAAGCATCACCAAGAACAAAGCTAGTGGAGGTGATGGAATTCCAGTTGAGCTATTTCAAATCCTGAAAGATGATGCTGTGAAAGTGCTGCACTCAATATGCCAGCAAATTTGGAAAACTCAGCAGTGGCCACAGGACTGGAAAAGGTCAGTTTTCATTCCAATCCCAAAGAAAGGCAATGCCAAAGAATGCTCAAACTACTGCACAGTTGCACTCATCTCACATGCTAGTAAAGTAATGCTCAAAATTCTCTAAACCAGGCTTCAGCAGTACGTGAACCATGAACTTCCTGATGTTCAAGCTGGTTTTAGAAAAGGCAGAGGAACCAGAGATCAAATTACCAACATCCGCTGGATCATGGAAAAAGCAAGAGAGTTCCAGAAAAGCATCTATTTCTGCTTTATTGACTATGCCAAAGCCTTTGACTGTGTGGATCACAATAAACTGTGGAAAATTCTGAAAGAGATGGGAATACCAGACCACCTGATCTGCCTCTTGAGAAATCTGTATGCACGTC